>NW_004444067.1:275090-320750 GCF_000243295.1 Trichechus manatus latirostris | reverse complement strand
TTCATCTAAAGTGAGAATAGCAGCACAACTGGAAGAATGTAATCGATGTCACTGAACTGTGCATGTAGAAATTTTTGAAATGGTGTATCTTTGGCTATGTATATTTTCACCAAAAAAAAAGGGGGTCAGGAAGGGAGAGGGTTAACATGTCGGGGGGTTGTTAACCAATGTCATAAAACAATATGTGTACTGACTGTTCAATGAGAAACTATTTATTCTGTAAACCTTCACCTGAAGTACAATAAAAAAAAAAATTCAACATACTCCATATATTCCAGACATTTTTCAGTAATAAGAAGCCTATTCCAAGTGAAAGCAAAGTCACTTTGCCAGTTGGAGGGCTGTGGGGACAAAAAAAAGAAAAAAACAAGAAACGCCCCCAGGGATGTCCCTGGGCATCCGCACAGAGTAAGGGACTAGCTTCCAAGCCATGCGGTACTGCCCAGCTAGAAGGGGATCCCAAGCCGAGAAAAGAAAAAGAGAACAAACAAACAAATCAAAACAAAACAAATCAGAGCAAACAAACAAACAAAAAAGCCACGTGGGTCCCACCAGCGTGGCGGCACAGGCCAGGAAGCAGTTTCACAGTCGAGCAGTGTTTCGCAGCCTTTCAGGAAGAAGCAGAGATGCCGAATGAAGCCAGGTATTTGAGAGAAAGGAGGGGGAGGTGGTGAGAGGTAAGGAAGAAATCTAAAGAAGCGGGAAAAAAGCAACACCAGCAGCCAACAAATGGCACTCAGGGAGCTGGCCAGTGCGGGCAGGTGGAATCCAAGCGGCACTGGGGGGAAGCTCGTGCTTCCCAGCCAGTAGACTGTGGCTGCAGGAAGCAGAGGAGGCTAAGTAGGGGTGAAGAAGGATACAGGGTGGGAAAGCCTATATTGTGGGTTACCGGTTGTTCTGTCTCCTGCTGGAAGCTCTGTGAAGCTGCTTTTTCATACCTCCTGTTCACTGATCTCTGATAGGAGTCCAAGATAACGGATCCGTGCTGTGGTAGCTGATAGGGGACCTCTGCATGTATCTCTCCTTGCGCTCTGTTCTCAGTCAGTTTCTTATTCCATTCAGTGCTTGGCTGAGTTCTTTATCTCATCATTTGATGGTTAGGCTTTCAGGACTGACGTGTGACTCTGTTTGACTTAGTTTTTCTGATCTTTGCTGTGGAGGAAAGGCGTGGTGCTTCTGACTATAGCACCGTGTTCTAAAATTTTAATTTCTGATTATTCATTGCTAGTATATAGAAACACAGTTTTAATATATTGATCGTGTATCTTGAAATGTGGCTGAACTTGCTAGTTCTAGTAGCTTTTTCGGTAGAGTCCATACTATTTTCTATGTAGACAATCATGTATTCTGCAAATAAAGACAGATTCAACTACCGTTTGCTAACCACCATGATAGGCCAGGAGATCTAGCAGTAAACAAGACAGATATGATCTCTGCCCTCAAGGACCTTACCCTCCAGCAGGGAATATTGATATTTAATAAAATACCAGAGAGTGAAAAGTGTTTGAAGCCTATAATAGATGAGATAGAGAGTGACGGGCGAGATACTTCAGGTCTGGTGAAAACACATTGTCATGGAATGAGAGGAAAAGTGGTTTTCAAGGAGGAAGAAATGACTGGCATCATTTCTTTCTGCCCCAGAGAGGTCACATACGATGAAGGCTGAAGACAGTCACTAAGTTCGGCAATGAGGTCACTGAGAACTTTGCTGGGGGAGTTTGAACAAATTGCTGGGGTGGGGGGAAGCCCTATTATGGTGGCTTGGAAAGGGAGGAAAACCTGAGTATAGCCACTCTGTCAAGAAGCTTGGATGCGAAAAGGAGAGACACAGCAGTAGATGGAGGGAGACTTGAGATTAAGGGTGTGTCTTAGGCTGGGTTCTCTAGAGAAGCAAAACCAGTAAATCATATATATATAGATAGATATAGATATATATAAACCAAACTCGTTGCCATCAAATTGATTCCAACTCATAGTGACCCTACAGGGACAGAGTAGAACAGCCCCGTAGGGTTTCCAAGGAGCAGCTGGTGGATTCACACTGCTGACCTTTTTGGTTAGCAGCCTGAGCTCTTAACCACTGTGCCACCAGGGTTCCATACATATATATACTTACAAATACATAATACATACATATATATGTATATATATATACACACACACATACGTATACATATATATATAGAAGGCAGTTCTACTCTGTCCTATGGGGCTGCTATGAGTTGGAATCGACTCAGTGGCAACAGGTTTGGTTTTTTGTTTATATATACATATAGTATGTGCATATATATATATATATATATAGAGAGAGAGAGAGAGAGAGACATCTATCACAAGGAGATGGCTCACACAGCTGTAGAGGTTGGCAAGTTCAAAGTCCATGGGTCAGGCATCAGGCTGGAGGCTTCTCCTGACTCAAGTAGCTGCAGAGGCTGACGAACCCGAGATCAGTAGGTCAGACAGCAGGCTGCTGGCTCATAGGCTGCGGAGGCTGACACATCCCAAATCAGTGGGCAATACAGCAGGCCGCTGGCTCAAGTCCCAACAACTGGAGGTCAGATGATGACGAGCTGGATGTAGGATCTAGAGCAAGCAAAAGCCAGCGAGATTTTCCAGAACATCCATATATATTGGATGCAGGCCACGCCCCCAAAGAAATTCCTCTTACAACTGCTTGGCTGATCACATCAGATCACATCATGGAGGTGATTACATTATATCACAAAATGGAAAGTAACTGCCTGATTACATAACTGCCAAACCACTGAAAATCATGGCCCAGCCAAGTTGACAACCTTAATCTTTACAGGGTGGAAGGAGGTTCCTAGCTGTGTTTCTTCTCGTCCATCTTCGGTTCAACAAACTTCTCCAGACCTGACATCATCCCTCAGCTCCTGACTCATATTCAACTGCTGACTTCACATCTAATAGGTACTCACTGGACATCTTGAACTTAACACCTTGAAATCAGGACTCTTGCTTTCCCCTGTCCATACTTCTCTTCCTTCACTGCCCATCATTCACCCAGAGCTTCATCAAAAGCCAGGAGTCACCCTTGATTGATCTCTTTGATTCATCTTCCAAGTCCAGTCCATCAGCTAGTTCTGTGGACTCCATCTCCATCCACTTCCACCTGGGTCCAAGCCACTATCATCATCTCTCGCTTGGACAGCTGCTAAAACCTCCTGCTTCCAGCTTGGATTGCCACAATCCATGCAACAGCCCATCTCTTTCTCTCTTTTTAAAGTACACCAGATCCTATACTTCTCTGCCTTAAGCCCTCCAATGACATCTCATCATACTGGAATAAAACCCAAGCTTGTTGTCATGGCCTGAAAGGCCCCCCACAGTCTGGCCTCTGCCTACCTTTGCAGCACTCTCCTCTCTTGCTTCACTCCAGCCACCATGACCTTCTTCCTGTCCTGTGGAGACACCAAGCTCACTTGGCTGGAGGATTTTTGTACTAGTGTCCCCTCTACTTGGAACACTTTCCCCAGACCTTCCCATGGCCAACTCCTTTATTATCTTTCAGGTCTCAGCTTAAATGTCACCTCAGACTTTTCCTGATCACCTAACCTGAATGATCTCACCTGTCACTTTCTATCCCATCACCTTCTTTTATTTATTTTTATTTATTTTTTAATGTATCAAGTTCTTATCATTGCCTGATGCTTTTGTGGCCTTTTGCCCATGAGAACTTCGGTTTCATGAGGTCAGGGACTTATCTGATTTATACATCACCACTCCTGAGACCCTAGAACAGTGCCTGGTGAAAAGTACCACTCAGAAAATGAATAAGTGATTTCAACAAAGAGCTCTGAGCACAATTCTGGTTCTAAGACCTGGGGTTGCAAAGACACAGTTGAGAATCCAGTGGTGTTCAAGATCAAGTGGAATGGAGACAAAACCTTTGACTCATCACATTTGCAGTGGTTACCAGGGCCATCCCCACACCTTGCATGCTTCAGAAATTTCCAAAGATAATACATTTTGCAAACCTCATGCCAGCTTTACACTTATGTGCACTTACTGTGGCCCTCCCCAGAAGTTTCTCTTGGGTCACTGGCCCTCAGCTCCTGTTAAGTCAGCTGTTCCCTCGTGGTTGTGCCTGTCAACTGTAGTCAAATTATCGAGCTCTTTCCAAGAAGAAATGGCAAAGATATGTGTGCCTTCCTCCGTCTGTACTATGCCAGGCATTTGCCTATCTTGAGGGTAACGTCAGCACTTCCTTCCCCCAGTGCTCATTTCACCCAACCTTGGGTGGCAGAATTTGAAAGTATTTTCTGGAGAAAAGCTGAGCAATGATTTTCCCATGGGCGGGACATTGGTTGTTCTTCCCACAACTGGCCCTTTATATACCCCCGACGACCAAGGTGGGCATGTTGGCCTTGTTGCCGAAGCTGTTGTTGAAGCGGGCCTTGCTCTTATTGGCCATGGTCTCCCGTACAGGTACCAGTGTGCCCTGGGCTCACTGTTTCTTGGGTCTAGTATTTCTCACCAGACAGAAAGGAAGGCCCTGGAGGGCCTTGGCCTGGTGGTCACCGGCTTCCGTGATGCAGCTAGGGTGGGCTGGGGGTCTGACCCATGTTACTTACTCACAGCATCGTTCTCTTTTTCCAGGACCCAAGAGATTTGCTCTGTTACTGCTCTGTTGTATGGGAAACTTGCTGTTCTCCCATACGTTACGCATCCCTCGGCCAGATGCAAAGGATCAACAAAAAATAATCAAGGAATTACAACAGTTATCTAAGGAACTTTTGGAGCTATATGTAAGTGCCCTAGAGATTTCTCTTGCAAACCATTTTTTTAAAATGCTCTCGATTGCCCCCAGAAGAGATCTGCTCTTTCCAGATCTGAAGATAGGGTTGCACATAGGCCAGGGTAAGACGGAGAAAGCTAGGCAGGATATGATTGAGTTTTTATGAAGGTAAAGGAGCCCCGGTGGCACAGTGGTTAAAGTGCTCGGTTGCTAACTGAAAGGTCAGGGTTTGAACCCACCAGCTGCTCCGAGGGAGAAAGATGTGGTAGCCTGCTTCCGTAAAGATTTACAGCCTTGGAAACCCTATGGGGCAGTTCGACTCTGTCCTACAGGGTCGCTGTGAGTCGGAATTGGCTCGACAGCTGTGAGTTTGGTTTGGTTCTTTAAGGATCTGTACTAATGAAGGGGTCAGAGGCAGAGATTAGCCCAGACAGGCAAAAACTCAGTCAGTTCTCCTAGACTGTAGGGCCAGCTTTAGTCAACTTGTCATCCCCCAGATATTTGGTTTACAGTAATATTATTGTGAGTTTTCTGGCCTGAAGCACATCCTTACAGATGGCAAAGCTATATTCAGGGGTAGGCTGGGGAGCAGGGACAGAGCCAGCAGGAGACTTTAGAATCCTCACGAGGGTCACCTGGAGTGGCTCCTACCACAGAGGACAGTTATCTGTTTGCATGTCACTTTATTTGTTTAATCAATACCCAGCCTGCTTCTATCAGCCTTGCTGAGCTGGACTCCCTCGTGTACAGGGTGAGACTGTATAAATGGTAAACAAACACTGTTTCGCAAATACCCAGGGTGTGGTCAGGCAACAACTTCACAAGTAGCTTTCAGTGAACAAACAATAAATATCAAAAAATGGGAACAGCCGGGAAGCTGGCATTCCTCCTCCCTTCCACCCTGGCATTTGGCTTTTAGACACGAAAAAGGCAGAGGTTGTGACTAAAGCTGACGAGGGCTCTTAGCAGTTCAGTCAAACCCCAAAGCTAGGAAGGGGGACAGGGAGTGCTCGGCATGGCTGCAAAGGCTCTTCCTAGGACCTTGGCGGCCTGTCAGACAAGCACAAACCCCACTCTGTAAGTGGATGTGTAGCTGTAAGACAGACCAGAGAGCAAGGAGCTGGCATGGAAACCCAGGTGCTCTCCTTTGCCAGTGTCTTGAGCCATGGAGCTCCTAAGAGCAGATTCCAGAAGGAATCTGGGGGCCTCAGCAGGATGGGGAGAGGCGGCAGGATGGAGCAGTGGTTATAGGCTTCAGAATCACTGGCCACACCTGGGTGGAATCTCAGGTCTGCCACTTGATCTTGGCTCAGCTCCATAAACAGACTGGGATACTGCTGGCCACAGCCACACGGGGTGGCTGTGCCAATGAGGAGATGGTAAGGGTGATGCACTTAGCACAGGCCAGCCACAGATGAAGCACTCAAGCGTTAGCTGTTGGGATTTTAGTTATTACTGCCAACATAATGCTAACCCATTTCTTCCTTTGCCCCACAGCAGAAATCAGAGAAAGGACTGCCGGAAAGCACCAAGTACACACTGCCTTGTTTGACCTCTGACCCCCACCCACCAAACAACATCAACAGCTCAGCCATCCTGGCATACTTCCAGGAGATCAGACGGCATATAGATAACAAAGGTGTTACTGATGAAATCATAGGACAGCTGAAGAAACTGAAATCTCAAGACACATGGAAAATAAAGGTTTCTGTGCCCACAGAGTCCTTTGAATGTAAATGCTTCGTCTTGACTATTTTACAACAGTTTTCAAAGTGCATGGACCAAGTCAATGAACCCCAAAGACCAAAAGGCCAGTTACGGCCATCTGGGGAACCTGTTACTTTTGGAATGACAGAAACTTACAGAATCACAAAAAAATGACTGACGGTTAAGTGTGAGAACTCTGCTGTGTTATTAATTATTCCAATGAATCCACAGATGAGCCATTCCTGAGAGGGCTGAGATTTTAAATTATTAATTAACTTGAAAAATGATTTCAAGTGATGTCATTGTTATAATCTTGGTATTTATAGGATGTCTTTCTTCTGCAAACTCAAATCTAACTTATTCCCACTATACCCTTGTAAGGGCGGGGTGTGGCAGCTATGTTAATTTGTTGATATTTACTGTCCTCAGACTTGTTAATGCTCCTTGGGAGAGCCCTCAAGACTAATTTAATAAATTATATTTGACGTTTTCTCATGAATTTTTTTGGATTTTGTGAGGAAGGCTGAAGTTAGTGAATGGAGATCCAGGCTGGGAGGGGTGTGGCTGAGGGAGGGTGGGGCCTCCTATGGAAACAGATATTACTTCTGTCACTGCCGTTTCCCCCCACTGCACAAACTCAATAGCAAATGATAATAATACTAGCAGCAACAGCCATTTATTGAATATTTCCTTTTTGTGTGGTCCTGTAAATACCATTATTATCCCCCTTTTACAGGTATGAAAATTGAAGCCCAAAGATATTCAGTCACTTGCCCAAAGCCACACGGCTATTAAGTGGTGGAACCAGATTCAAGCTAGCTCTTCAACACTCGACCCAACCTTTGTCCCTACTTTCAGTAGATCACACTCTGTGGGCAGTGACTGGGTCTTGCTGCTGTGTGCTGTGGAGTTGGTTCTGAATCATACAGACCCTATAGGACAGAGCAGAACTGCCCCTTAGGGCTTCCCAGACTGTAATTTTTCAGGAGCAAATCGTCAGGTGTTTTCTACCACAGAGCCGCTGGTGTGTTCCAACCAACGACCTTTCAGTTAGCAGCCGAGCGCTTTACCATTGTACCCCAGGGCTCCTTTGACTGGGTCTTAGTGCCTTAATGCCACGCCTGGAACAGAGTAAGCACTCAGGCATCCACTGCATGACTCCTTGGATTCCCAGGGCTTCTGCTTCTGCAAAGGCCTCTTCCATCCTTTCACCGGTGAATTCTTCACAGCCAGGGCCAAACTTTTATCACTGGGCTGCACCTGGAGTCCAAAGCTAAGAGATCATCAGTGGTTCCTGGAGTGTGTTACCTGGACCAGTGTCTTAGCCACCTAGTGCTGCTATAACAGAAATACCACAAGTGGATGGTTTTAGCAAAGAGAAATTTATTCTCTCACAGTCTAGTAGGCTACAAGTCCAAATTCAGAGTGCCAGGGGAAGGCTTTCTTTCTCTGTTGGCTCTGGCGGAAAGTCCTTGTCATCAGTCTTCCCTTGGTCTGGGAGCATATCAGTGCAGGAACCTCAGGTCCAAAGGACCCGCTCTGCTCCTGGTGCTGTTTTCTTGGTGGTATGAGGTCTCCAATTCTCTACTTGCTTCCCTTTCCTTTTACCTCTTGTAAGATAAACGGTGGTGCAGGCCACACCCTAGGGATACTCCCTTTACATTGGATCAGGGATTTGACCTTAGTAAGGGTGTTATACAATCCCAGCCTAATCCTCTTTAACATAAAATTACAATCACAAAATGGAGGACAACCACACAATACTGGGAATCATGGCCCAGACAAATTGATACGCACATTTTTTGGGGGGGACATAATTCAGTCTATGACAACCAACATCACCTAGGAACGTGTTAGAAGTACAAAGTCTTGGGTCCCAACCCCAGACCTACTGAACCAGAGAATCTGGTGGTACAGCCGCAATCTGAGTTTAACAAGCCCTCCAGGTGATTTGGTCACCCTGGTGGCACAGTGGTTAAGAGACTGGCTGCTAACCAAAAGGTCGGCAGTTCAAATCCATCAGCTGCTCCTTGGAAACCGTACGTGGCAGTTCTACTCTGTTCTATAGGGTCTCTACGAGACAACTCAGTGGCAATGGGTTTTTTGGTTTCCAGGTGATTCTGATGCATGAAAAAGCCTGAGACCAGGAATCTAGAGTCGACCAACACCTTTATCTTATCTTTGGGGCAACTGAGGTCCAATAAGACAGCATGTCATTTGCACAAGTTCACATACTGTGTGTGTGTGTGTTTAGGACTTTGAGATATGCGGTTCAGTCTTGGGTTTCTCCTCATTCCTACTCTTTTGGGTATTTCTAGTAGTACCATACCTGACTTTTCTTTTTTTTAGATTCTGACTCATAGTGACCCCATGTGTCAGAGTTAGCACTGTGCTCTATAGGGTTTTCTTTCTTTTTTTGTGCTTTAGGTAAGGTTACAGCACAAATTAGTTTCTCATTCAAGAATTTATACACAAATTGTTTCGTGATGGTGGTTGTCATCCCCGCAATGTGTCAGCACTCTCCCTCTTTCCACCCTAGGTTCCCCGTTCTCGTTCATCCTGTTTTCCTTCATCTGGTTTTCCTGTCCCTTCCTGCCTTCTCGTCTTTGCTTTTGGGCAGGTTTGTCCATTTGGTCTTGTATACTTGATTGATTTAAGAAGCATGTTCCTCACCTGTGTTATTGTTTGTTTTATAGGCCTGCCTAATCTTTGGCTGAAAGGTGGACTTTGGGAGTGGCTTCAGTGCTGAGTTAGCAGGGTGTCCAGGGGCCATAGTCTCAGGGGTTCCTCCAGTCCCTGTCAGACCAAGAAGTCTGGCCTTTTTTGCCACACCCAACTTTGAAGCCCCCAAATACCCTGGTCTCCAATGACAATGTTTTGGTGATCATTCCAAAATCATCCAGTGTGATGGACATTTATCATTCTTTTGACTGTCCTGTATCAGACCACCTCTACTATTGTTAGAGAAATTATCTAAAACTAGGAAATAAAGCAAAAAAGATGACCATCTATCCTCTCAAAGAATGAAGAAAATATCCACAAGTCCACAGTGACATAAACGATTGACAAAAATGGGGGCGAAGGAACAAATCTTCCTTATAGAATTCCAAAGAATAAACGCTGAAGGAGTGAGGGAAAGAGAAAGACCATGATTACAAAGCCACAGGAATCATGGCTACAGGAAAGATGGCAGATGAATGCAAGAATTAGTGAGTGCATCTTTGAGGAGAAACAGGTAATCTGCATAGCCTCAAAGCATCACCCTCAAAATATTTATTAGTCACTGGTTAGCGTCACCATGAGTCAGAATCAACTGGACCGCCAATGGGTTTGGTTTTTTGGATTGGTGGTGGTTTTAACATACATTCCCAAGTCCTTTGATATTCCTCCCTTCAGGTGATGCGGAACTCCCTCCCCGTGAGAGTCAGCTGGACTTGATGACTGGCTTCTAAGGAACAGATGACAGAAAGGGAAAAATAGCAACCTGAGACTGGAGAAATATGGCAGACTCCATCCTACCATGAAATCAAGGTCAATATCACCAGTGCTGAGTGGTGCTGGTGATTCGTACCCCTGAAGTGACGCGATGAGAAGGGAACTTCAGCTCTGTGATGTTCTTCCTCAAACCCATAACCCCAGTCTAATCACAAGAAAACATCAGACAAACCCAAACTGGGGAACATTCTACAAAATTCCTGACCAGTACTCTTCAAAAGTGTCAAGATCATGAAAAGCAAGATGGAGAAACTGTCACAGATTGGAGACTAAGGAAACAGGACAACTGGATTAAATCCTAGAAGAGAAAAAAGATACTAGGGAAAAAACTGGAAAATCTAAATTAAGCCTAATCCCATTACCCGTTGCCATCAAGTCGATTCCAACTCATAGCGACCCTATAGGACAGAGCAGAACTGCCCCATAGAGTTTTCAAGGAGCAATTGGTGGATTCAAACTGCTGACATTTTGGTTAGCAGCCAATCTCTTAACCACTTCGCCACCAGGGGTCCAAATTAAGCCTGGAGTTTAGTTAATACTATCTTACCAATGTTAACTTCTCAGTTTTGATAAATGTACCGCGATTATGTAAGATGTTCACATTAGGGAAAGCATGGGGAAGGGTATATGGGAACTATCTTTACAACTTTTCTATAAACCTAAAATTATTTCAAACTAAAAAATTTTTTTATACTAGCCACATTTCAAGGGCTCAAAAGCCACATGTGGCTAGTGGCTCCCATACTGGACATATATCGAACATTTTCATCATTGCAGAAAGTTCTATCAGACAGCACAGCTCTAGGGAAATGTAACCTTGTCTGATATATTATTTATTATTGGTTCAATCCCAGAGTCTGTGGACTTGCAGAAAACTGATAAGATGAAAACTATGTCTATTGAGTAGAGAAGATAACCCCAAAGGCTACGGTTTTATTGACTGTAAGACATTAACCAGTCAAGCATCTAATTTAGCCATTTTATTCCAGCATTTGTTTTCTCCACTGAAGATGGATAGATGAACAGGTATAGGCAGGTATTAGTTTCTCATATTCTCCTTTGAATCCTTTGAATCAGTTGTGTTGTTGGGCTGATTTCCTCATTAATGAAATAAACAAAACCTGTGTATTTGCACAAGGAGACTTATGTTTGGTGGGCAGCAGAGCCTGCTTCCTGCTACAGAGGCTGAAATGCGAGTGATTTGCTTCCCCCGTGGCTCGTGGCTCGGGTGTGGGCCTGTGCTGCAGCTCCACAAGAAGATTTGAATCGGGGGCTAGTGACATGAAGCAGCGGGGATGGTGGAGAATCTGTCACTGCTGGCTGGGGGATTCCGCCGCTGCCTTGTGACTAAAACCACCTCCTTGCTTTCGCAGGGAGGGGCTTTTTGGAGGTTTTGATTTCTCTGCTCCTCCTTCCAGCTCCTCCACCTACAGCTTCCCTGACGTAGAGGCAAACCTAATAACCAAACCCCCCTTCCTTCCTTTACACGAAAGATACCAAACTTCAGCTGGGGGTGCATGGTTGGCTCTGCGGGCCTGAGTGGTAAGCCGTGCCAGGCTCCGTGCTCAGAAGGGCCCTCACTTGGTTTACGGCTCTGCCATCTCCGTCTTGAAATTCTTTTTGTTTATATTGTTGTTGCTGTTGTCGAGAATATACACAGCAAAACATACATCAATTCAACCATTTCTACATGTACAATTCAGTGACACTGATTACATTATTCGAGTTGTGCAACCATTCTCACCTTCCTTTTCTGAGTTGTTTGTTCCTCCTCCATTAACATAAACTCACTGCCTCCCAAGGTTCCTATCTAATATTTTGAGTTGCTGTCATCACCTTGATCCCGTTCTGGTATCTCTTAAGAGAGCATAATGCTCAAGGCAAACATTCTTTACTAGATAGGCTAAACTATTGTTTGCTTTTAAGAAGACTTCAGGGATGTTTTTGGCTTAAGGTTTAAAGATGATCTCACGGCAATAGTTTCAGTGGTTCATCCAGCCCCTCCGGCTCCAGAAAGTCTGGAGTCCATATGAATTTGAAATTCTGTTCTACATTTTCCCCCTTTTGGTCAGGATTCTTCTACAGAATCTTTGATCAAAATGTTCAGTAATGGTAG
This sequence comes from Trichechus manatus latirostris, assembly GCF_000243295.1. NCBI lineage: Eukaryota > Metazoa > Chordata > Mammalia > Sirenia > Trichechidae > Trichechus > Trichechus manatus. Next base: position 308,673 of record NW_004444067.1, on the reverse strand, counting down.
CTGGGCACCATCCATTTCTTCCGGTCTCATGACAAAGGGAGTAGTTGCTCATGGAAGCAATTAGCCACACAGTTCATATCCTCCTCCTCCTCTTCCTGACTCTCCTTTTTCCTCTGTTGCTCCAGACACCAACAGTCATGACTTGGATGACCACTTGCTAGGTTTTAAGACCCCAGGCACTACGAAACAAACTAGGAGGTAGAACAGAAGCACTGAACATGTTATTAGACCAATTAACTGGGCTGTCCCATGAAACCATGACCCTAAACCTCCAAACCAAGGAACCAAATCCCATGAGGTTTTTGGTTGTACATAAGCAGCCTCAGCAGCTACTCTTTTTTTTTTCTTCTGTCATTGTAAGTATATACATCACACAACTTATGCCAGTTTAACTTTTTACAAGTGTACAACCTATTGACAGCAATTACAGTAATCAGCTGTGCAACCCTACCCTTAGATTTTTTCCATCACTGTTAACCCCCCTTTTCCCTCCTGCCCCTGGTAACCACTAATAAACTTTGCTCTCTATCACGTTTGCCTTTTCTTGTCTTTTTATATGTAAGTGAGGTCATACAGTATTTGTCCTTCTGTGACTGACTTATTTGACTCAGCATCATGTCTTCAAGCTCCATCCATACTGCAGCATATTTCAAGACTTTGTTTCTCCTACTGGCTGAGTACTATTTCATTCTATGTATGTACCACATTTTGTTTATCCATTCACCTGTTGATGGGCATTTAGGTTGTTCCCATCTTTTGGCTATTGTGAATAGTGCTGTAATGAACACTGGTATACAAGTCTCGTTTTAGTTTTTTGAGGAACTACCACACTGTTTTCCTCAACGGCTGTACTATTTTGCGTTCTCACCAGCAGTGGATAAGAGTTCCAATTTCCCCACATCCTTGGCAAAATTTGTTATTTTCTTCTTCTTTTTTTAAATCTTAGCCATGCTAGTGGGAGTAAAATGGTATCTCATTATGGTTTTGACTTGCATCTCTCTGATGGCTAACCACATTGAGCATCTTTTCATATATTTGGTGGCCACTTGAATGTCCTCTTTGGTGAAATGTTTATTCAAGTCCTTTGCCCATTTTAAGATTGGATAACTTGTCTTTTTGTTATTAAGTTGTCCAAGTTTAATATATATTTTTGTTATTAGATTCTTATCAGATATATGATTTCCGAAGATATTCTCTCAGGTGGTAGCTTGTCTTTTCACTTTTTCGGTAAAGTCTTTTAATGAGCAAAAATTTTTATTTTTTGTGAGGTCCCATTTATTTGTCTTTTGCAGCTTGTACTTTTGTTATTATATTAGATAATCCATTGTTAACAGTAGGCCCAACATTGCCATCTTGAAATTCTTGATCATTTTTTAAAAAGGGGCTGCACATTTTTATTTTGCACTAAGTTCCACAAATTGTGGAGTTGGTTCTGCTGAGATATTTGGGAACAACGCAGATTCTTGGGTTTCACATCCTGAGATGCTGATTTAACAGGGCTGGGCTGGGCCCTGGGATCAGGATCTTTTAATATATCATAAGTTACAGAGCATAAAGTTCACCTGTTTCAAATGTACAATTCTGTGGTTTTTAATATATTCACAGCTGTGCAGCCATCACCACTATGTAATTTTAGAACATTTTTATCACCCCAAAAAGAAACCCTGTGCCCATTAAGCAGTCACTCCCCATCTCCTGTTCTCCCAGCTCCTGTTAACAACTAATCTGCTTTCTGTCTCTATGGATTTGCCTATTCTGGACATTTCATACAAACGGAATCATACAACATATGGTCTTTATGACTGGCTTCTTTCACTTAGCATAATGATTTCAAAATTTGTCCATGTCAAAGAAGCATGTATCCGTATTTCATGCCTCATTATTTTCCAGTAACAAAGAATCAGTATTTTAATACAAGCCTTTGACATGGATACAGGTGGTCCACCAGGACGGTGACATTTGGAGAAACTACACCATGATTTCCCCACAGATTCTCAGAAACAAGAAGAATTTGGAGGGGAGATAAGGGAGGAGATTAGGGGCAGAAATTTGCCTCTAAATCAGTCAAGACCACTTCTCACAGCATAATGCAAGAAGAAAAACCCAATTCATACTTGCCTTTCCTGAAGCAGCCAGGTAGGACAGAGCAGACCACGGGTAACAAGGGTGACAAATCCTAAGTTACCTGGAACTCAACTAATATGAATTCTCAAATAATTAGAATTTCTTTTGATAATAATCTGCCGAAATTTAAGAAGAGGCAAAAACATGAACATTCTGTGGTAAATTCAGTGTCTCCTCCAACGAACAATTTCCATGGTGTGTCTTGTGGTCAATATGCTCTTAAACAATGACTTTAAATCAAGTGCCACTGACTCAGAGAGGAAGGAAAAGCAAATAATCAAACGTCACACAGAGGCAAAAAGCAATACGATTGTGTGACTTCTTCATTTCAGGGGAAACTTTCTGAGACAGAGTAAATGCCTGTACCCTGCCCAATTTATAAAGGAAGAAAAGGGAATACAGAGCTGTAGGGAAAAAAAAATTTAAACACTGGCATTTTCTTATGCTGGAGAATTAGGAAGTGAGAGCGAAAATGAAGAGGAAATCAGATAATGAGAGAGAAAACACCTAAATGTAAAAAGAAATCAGATAGCCAGTCAGTGCAAAACTATGTTCCATGCTTCCAGAAATATGTATCAGAGTCTTACAAATGGATTATAACCTTCACCCAGTAATCTCTCTCCTGGTATTCTGCCCTGATACAATTTCCCCAGGAGACAACATAGATTTGGACAAGATTATACTCCAGCATGTTCAGAGCAGCATTAAAGAACACCAAGGTCAAACAAGCACACAGAACTGGAAATAACCTGTGTGTAGTCCAATGGCGTTACTATGGGGGTGTGGGGGTGTGGATCCCATTCCCTGACCCTGTCGGAGGGGGTGTTATGGATTGAATTGTGTCCCCCCAAAATGCGTGTCAACTTGACTAGGCCATGATTCCCAGTATTGTGTGATTGTCCAGCATTTTGTCATCTGATGTGATTTTCCTATATGTTGTAAATTCTACCTCTATGATGTTAATGAGGCAGGATTAGAGACAGTTATGTTAGTGAGGCAGGACTCAATCTACAAGATTAGGTTGTGTCTTAAATCAACCTCTTTTGAGATATAAGAGAGAAGTGAGCAGAGAGACAGGGGGACCTCATACAAGCAAGAAACAAGAGCCAGGAGAATAGCGTGTCCTTTGGACCCAGGGTCCCTGTGCTGAGAAGCTCCTCGACCAAGGAAGATTGATGACAAAGACCTTCTTCCAGGGCCGACAGAGAAAGCCTTCCCCTAGAGCTGGCACCCTGAATTTGGACTTCCAGCCTCCTAGACTGTGACAGAATAAATTTCTTTTTGTTAAAGCCATTCACTCATGGTATTTCTGTTATAGCAGCACTAGATAACTAAGACACCACCAAAATGACCTCAGGGTCCATGGCTGCTGCAGCAAGGGGGCTGGTGCTGCTGGGGGAGGGGCCAAGGCAGGGGTGTCACTAGGGTTGGTGTCACCCATCACTCAGTGCAGTAACTCATCACACACACACACCCATCACCTGCCAGTCACTAGGGCTGGCGTCACCCATTGCGATAACTCATTACACCTCCCCTTCTTCCCCCCTCACCTGCTAGTCCAGGTGCAGGAGGCTGGGCCGTGGCAGGTGCCACTGGGTGGGCAGGAAGGTCTCCACCTTGGCCAACGGGAGAGAGGAGAAGCTGCAGGGAGCCGTGGGGGGTGGGGGTGGAAAGGGCAGGCCAGCAGTGCCTATGTGGGGGCAGGGCTGGGCTGTTCCACCCACCTCAGATGTGGGGGGGGGTGTGAGACACCGTGAGTTACTGCAGTGGGTGACACCAACCCTAGTAATGCCACTGATGTAGTCTGGTCCTCCAAGAGGCAGACGCCAAGATGGAATTAGCCACTCTGCGACTGTGAGGAAATGTGGGGAGGGTGCAGGAGGAGGGAGGAGGAAGAGGTGGCAGTGCAGGGCAGGTAGGACGCCTGTTACTGAAGAGAGAGAAGGAAGGAAGGTTGGTGGATGCATCTTGCAGTGCAGCGCAGTACTAAGAGCATTCAGCAAGGCCACCTGCCAGAGCAGCCCGCATCTCCCAGGAATGGGCCAGCATCCCTGCTGCACTGTCATTAGTTCCACCCTTTGAGATTAAGGCAGTTCTGCTTCCTGTGTTCCTTCTCTCTTCAGCTTCTGCTTCGTAGTTCCTTGGCCTCTTGGCCCCTCAGCCCCTTGGGCCGGCCAGCCTCTGCCTTACTCTGGCAAGTGGTACAAAGCTCTTTAGCTCTACTGATAAGTGCCTGGAAGCACCACACTCCACCAGTAAGCCTCTGCTGGAAGACACTCAGCAATCTTGCTCTATGGGTTGGCAAGCCTAGCTCCACCAATAGGTGCCTAGAGGCACCCTACTCTGCCAGGAAGCCTCCTGGGCTGTGTCCCATCAGTCTCCTGGTTCTGCTGCCCTCATGGTGGGCAGTGGGTTTCAGAGCACGGAGGTTGGAGCTCACTCAGTGACACTTCCTGAAGTAGATTTTCATGGCCCCCACACAACCCAAATGAAAACAAATAAGGAAATGGCTAAACAAATTAGGATGTCTCTGTAAGATGGCAGTATGTGGTCATTCAAATTCATGCTCTCAAAGAGTATTTAATGGCATGGTAAAAAGCTCCAGATATAATGTTATTTTATAAAAGTGGGTTACAATTATATTTATATTAATTATATACACGGATTATGTAAATACATAATATAAAAAACCCATTACTGTCAAGTTGATTCTGACTCACAGCAACCCTACAGAGCAGAGTAGAACTGCCCCATAGAGTTTCCAAGGTTGTAATCTTTACAGAAGCAGACTGCCACATCCTTCTCCCGCAGAGCAGCTGGTGGGTTCGAACCACTGAGTGCTTAACCACTGCACCACTAGGACTTCTTTATATGTGTTGTTGTGTTGTCGTTAGGTGCTGTCGAGTCGCTTCCAACTCATAGCGACCTTATTTAAACAGAACGAAACACTGCCCGGTCCGGTGCCATCCTCACAATTATTGCTGTGTTTGAGCCCATTGTTGCAGCCACTGTGTCAATCCATCTCATTGAGGGTCTTCCTCTTTTTCGCTGACTCTCTACCTTACCAAGCATGATGTCCTTCTCCAGGGACTGGTCCCTCCTGATAACATGATGTCCAAAATACGTGAGATGAAATTTTGCTATCCTTGCCTCTAAACAGCATTCTGGCTGTACTTCCAAGACAGATTTGTTCGTTCTTCTGGCAGTCCAAGGTATATTCAATATTCTTCACCAACACCATCATTCTAAGGCATCAGTTCTTCTTCGGTATTCTTTATTCATTGTGCAGGTTTTGCATGCATATGAGGCAATTGAAAATACCATGGCTTGGGTCTGGTACAACTTAGTCCTCAAAGTGAAGTCTCTGCTTTTTAACACTTTAAAGAGGTCTTTTGCAGCAGATTTGCCCAATGCAATATGTCATTTGATTTCTTGACTGCTGCTTCCATGGGCATTCATTATGGATCCAAGTAAAATGAAATCCTTGACTTCAATCTTTTCTCTGTTTATCAGGATGTTGTTTATCGGTCCAGTTGTGAGGATTTTTGTTTTCTTTATGTTGAGGTGTAATTCATACTGAAGGCTGTGGTCTTTGATCTTCATCAGTAAGTGCTTCAAGTCCTCTTCACTTTCAGCAAGCAAGGTTGTGTCATCTTCATAATGCAGGTTGTTAATGAGTCTTCCTCCAATCCTGATGCCATGTTCTTGTTCATATAGTCCAGCTTCTCGAATTATTTGCTCAGCATACAGACTGAAGAAGTATGGTGAAAGGATACAACACTGACATACACCTTTCCTGATTTTAAACCATGCAGTATCCCCTTGTTCTGTCTGAATGACAGCCTCTTGGTCTAGTACAGGTTCCTCATGAGCACAATTAAGTGTTCTGGAGTTTCCATTCTCTGCAATGTTATTCATAATTTAAGATCCACACAGTCAAATGCCTTTGCATAGTAAAACACAGGTAAACATCTTTCTGGTATTCTCTGCTTTCAGCCAAGATCCACTGGACATCAGCAATGATATCTCTCATTCCGCGTCCTCTTCTGAATCCAGCTTGAACTTCTGGCAGTTCCCTGTCAACGTACCGCTGCAACTGTTTACGAATTATCTTCGGCAAAATTTTACTTGCTTGTGATATTAATGATATTGTTTGATAATTTCTGCATTGTTGGATCACCTTACTTTGGAATGGGCACAAATATTGATCTCTTCCAGTTGGTTGGTCAGGTAGCTTGTCTTCCAAATTTCTTGGCATAGATGAATGAGCACTTCCAGCACTGCATCCATTTGTTATATAATATATAACATACACTATATAAAATATATCATATATAAAAAATATATTATCTCAGTTATCTAGTACTGCTATAACAGAAATACCACAAGTGGATGGCTTTAACAATGAGAAATTTATTCTCACAGTCTAGGAGGCTAGAAGTCCAAATTCATAGTGCCAGCTCCAGGGGAAGGCTTTCTCTCTCTGTTGGCTCTGGGGAAAGGTCCTTGTCATCAATCTTCCCCTGGTCTAGAAGCTTTTCAGCACAAGGACCCCAGGTCCAAAGAACATGCACTCCTGGCTTTTCTTGCTTGGTGGTAATGAGGTCACCTGTCTCTGCTTGCTTCTCTTTTTTTACATCTCAAAAGAGACTGATTTAAAAAACCTAATCTTGTAGATTAAGTCCTGCCTCATTAACATAACTGCCTCTAATCCCACCTCATTAACATCATAGAGGTAAGATTTAGAACACATAGGAAAATTACACCAGATAACAAAATGGTAGACAATCACAATACTGGGAATCATGGTCTGGCCAAGTTGACACATTTTGGGGGGGCACAATTCAATCCATGACATTCCACCCTTTGGCTCCTCCAAATTCGTGTCCTTGCCACATGCAAAACACATTCCCCTCCATCACATCATAGCAAACATCTTAAATCAACTCCAAGTTCAAAATTTCATCTTCTGCAAAATTCCTCTTCATCTGTGAAATCTAGAATACAAGTTATCTGCTTCCAAAGTACAATGGTGGAATAGGCACAAGGTAGACATTTCCATTACAAATGGGAGAAATTGGAGGGAAAGAAGGGATAATAGGCATCAAGCAAGTCAGTAGAACACATTACATTAACTCTCAAGGCTTGAAAATAATCCTCTGTTCTCTGAGACTGTCTTAGTTATCTAGTGCTGCGATAACAGAAATACCACAAGTGGATGGCTTTAACAAGGAGAAATTTATTCTCCCACAGTCTAGGAGGCTGGAAGTCCAAATTCACAGTGTCAGCTCCAGGGGAAGGTTTTCTCTCTATCGGCTCTGGAGGAAGGTCCTTGTCATCAATCTTCCCCTGGCCAAGGAGTTTCTCAGCACAGAGACCCTGGGTCCAAAGGATATGCTATTCTCCTGGCTCTTGTCTCTTGGTGATATGAGGCCCCCATGTCTTTCTGCTTGCTTCTCTCTTTTATATCTGAAAAGAGATTGGCTTAAGGTACAATCTAATCTTGTAGATTGAGTCCTGCCTCATTAACATAACTGCCACTAATCCCATCTCATTAACATCACAGAGATAGGATTTACAACACACAGGAAAATCACATCAGATGACAAAATGCTGACAATCACACAATACTGGGAATCATGGCCTACCCAAACTGATATACCCATTTTTGAAGAACACAACTCCAATCCATGACAGAGACCATTTAGGCAATGGCCCTGCCCTCCAGACTCTGGGTATTGGCCAAACTCTCTGGATTCTAGGTGGAGTTCCCTTGGTCCTGGGCTTCAGCTCTGCCTTCCAGGCCCACTGGAACGGCAACTCTGCTCCCTTGGCTTTGGGTGGTCCCATTCTCCTAGTCAACATAAGTGGTGACTCCACCCTTTGAGACCCTTTGAGACTGAGGTAGCTCTGCTTCCTGTGTTGTCTCTTTAGCTTCTGCTTCCTGGTTCCTTTAGCGCTGGTCTCCTGGTTCTGCTGCTGCCGGTTCTCCTCTGTGGCTTCTTGCTGTCTGCACTGTCTCCAGTGTAACAACTTTCCTCGTTTCCTTCTAGTCCTCAACAGAATTGTCTTTGACATCCATAATTCTACCAGCAGTCTCTTCAAGGTGATCTAGGCTTTTACTATTAGGCAATTTAAAACTCTACCAGCCTCTACCCATTCACAGTTTCAAAACTGTTTCCACTTTAGGTATCTGTTAGAGCAGCACCCTACTCTTCCGATACCAAACTCTGTCTTAGTCATCTAGTGCTGCTATAACAGAAATACCACAAGTGGATGGCTTTAACAATGAGAAATTTATTCTCTCACAGTCTAGGAGGCTAGAAGTTCGAATTCAGGGTGCCAGCTCCACGGGAAGGCTTTCTCTCTCTGTCAGCTCTGGGAGAAGGTCCTTGTCATCAATCTTCCCTGGTGGAAGTTTTTCAGTGCAGGGACCCCAGGTCCAAAGGACACACTATTCTCCTGGCTCTTGTTTTTTGGTGGTATGAGGTCCCCCTGTCTCTCTGCTTACTCCTGTCTTTTATATCTCAAGAGATTGATTTAAGACAAAACCTAATCTTGTAGATTGAGTTCTGCCTCATTAACATAACTGCCTCTAATCTTGCCTCACTAACACCACGGAGGTAGGATTTACAACACATAGGAAAATCACATCAAATGACAAAATGGTGGACAATCACACAATACTGTGAATCATGGCCTGGTCAAGTTGACACATTTTTGGGGAACACAACTCAATCCATGACATACATTTACAGTGATCCCCACTGAGATATATATGCATATGAGGCAACATCATGATAAATGGAGAAAAGATTGAAGTTGTCAAGGATTTCATTTTACTTGGATCTACAATGAATGCTCATGGAAGCAGCACTCAAGAAATCAAACGACGTATTGCATTGGGCAAATCTGCTGCAAAAGACCTCTTTCAAGTGTTGAAAAGCAAAGATGTCACTTTGAGGACTAAGGTGCTCCTGACCCAAGCCATGGTATTTTCAATTGTCTCATATGCATGCAAAAGTTGGACAATGAGTAAGGAAGACCAAAGAATTGATGTCTTTGAACTATGGTGTTAGTGAAGAGTATTCAATATACCTCGGACTATGAGAAGAACAAATTTCTCTTGGGAATACAGCCAGAATGCTCTTTAGAAGAGAGAATGGCGAAACTTAGTCTCATGTACTTTGGACATGTTCTCAGGAGGGATCAGTCCCTGGAGAAGGACATCATGTTTGGTAAAGGATCAGTGAAAAAGAGGAAGACTTTCAATGACATGGACTGACACAGTGGCTGCAACAATGGGCTCAAACACAGCAACAATTGTGAGGGTGGCACAGGACTGGGCAGTGTTTTGTTCTGTTGTACACAGGGTCGCTATGAGCTGGAATAGACTCGAAGACCCCTAACAACATATATATGTACACACACATACATACATATATGTATTTTTAGCATGTTTGGTGTCATATCTAAAAACGCTTGTTCAGTCCAAGGTCACAAATATTTATATCTATTTTCTTTTAAGAGTTTTATAATTTCAGCTGGTTACATGTAAGTCTTTGATCCACTTTAATTTTGTATATGGTCTGAGATAGAGGTCCAACTTCATTCTTCTGCACATTTTCCTAGTATCATTTGCTGAAAAGACTTCTGTTTCCCCATTGGATGGTCTTGGCAACCTAAGTTGAAAATCATGTGACCAAAGATGTGTGGGTTTATTTCTGGACTCTCTATTCCATTGGCCTATATGTCCATCCTTACGCCAGTACCACACTGTCTTGATTACTGGATCTTTGCAGTAAGTTTTAAAATCAGGAGTGTGAGCCCTGCAACTTTGTTCTTCCTTTTCAAGGTCGTTTTGGCTATTACGGGTCCCTTGCAATTCCATATGAATTTTAGTGTCAGCTTGTTCATTTCTGCCAAAAAAGGCAGTTGGAATTCTGATAGGGTTTGCACTGAATCTCTAGATCACTTTGGGAAGTATTTCCATTTTAACAGTATTAAGTCTTCCAGTCCATGAACATGAGATGTCTTTATATTTATTTAATCTTCTTTAATTTATTTCAACTTTTTTTTTAAATTAAGGTGAAATTCACATAAAATTAACCATTTTAAAGTGTACAATTCAATGGCATTTAGTACATTTACAATGTTGTGCAATCATCACAGCTGTCAAGCTCCAAAACATTTGTATCACCCCAAAATAAAACCCTGTATCTATTAAGCACTTCGTCCACATTCTTCCTGTCTTCAGCTCTGACAACCACCAATCTGCTAATTCTGTCTCCATGGACTTATCTATTCTGGAATTTCATGTTACCTTTTGTGTCTGGCTTCTTTCACCTAGCATAATGTTTTTGAGGTTATTTACACTGTAGCATGTATTAGTACTTCATTGCTTTGTATGGCTGAATAATACTCCTTAACAATGTTTTGTAGGTTTCAGTGTACAAGTCTTACACTTCCTTGGTTAAGTTTATTCTTAGGTATTTTATCCTTTTTGATGTTATTGTAAATGGAATTGTTTTCTTCACTTTTGAGTTGTTACTACTGTATAGAAATATAACTGATTTTCATATACTGATCTTGCGTCCTGGAATCTGGATGAACTTGGTAATTTGCTCTAACAGTATTTTAGTGGGTTCTTTAAGGTTTTCTATATATAGAAGCATGTCATCTGCAAATACAGTTTTGCTTCTTCCTTTCCAATCTGGACGTCTAACTTCTCTGGCTAGAACCTCCAGTATAATGCTGAATAGAAGTGGGAAAGGCAAACATCCTTGTGTTGTTCTCCATCTTGAGGGGAAAGCTGTTAGCTTTGGTTTTTTTGTAGATATACTTTATCAGGCTGAGGAAATTCCTTTCTATTCCTAGTGTGTTGAGTGTTTTTATCATGAAAGGCAAGCCTCAGTTTTCGCATCTGTAAAATGATGATAATAATCCCTACCATTTAAGGTTCTTTTAACGGCAAAACTGCAATAAGGTACGTGAAATGTCTAGCATGGAGGCTGACATGTGTCAGCGGTTATCATTCCGTGGGAGGGGCCAGGCCCTAGAGTCAGACACTCCGAGGTCTACAGCTCAGCTCCACACTTGGCGGTGGTGACAACAGGCCAGTTATGTAATCTCTCTAAGCCCCAATTTCCTTATCGTTAAAGAGGGGATAATAACAGTACCCACTTCACAGGGTTGTCGCAAGGATTCCATCACTTATCGTTGTCCCTGGCAGGTAGTGGTAGATATGACTTCTATCACTAGCTTACTAAGCGCCTAGGACATAGACGCTAAGTGCTGTGGTAGATGACTGATAAAATGAGACGCAGTCCTTGCTCTTAAGAAGGGTGATTCGCTGAATGCAGTACTGACAGTGACATTACCAAGCAGAAAGTGGCATGTGACATAAGTGACAGATGTGGAGCACTGGCAGGAGTTCCAAGTCCAAAGTGGGATGCACCAGGTCAGGGCAAGTTTCAGGGAGGAGAAATATTAGCAAAGACACAGAAGTAAGAAAGCATGGGGCATGTCTAAATAACCATGGGAGTTCTTCTGCCTGCGACCGAGGCTCTGTAATCAGGGAGTAATGGGAGCTGGAGCTAGCATCGTAGGGAATGCCAAGCTAATGACTGGTGACTTTATTCTAGAAGAGGAGCAGTAAGTTCTGACGTGTGCCTGCTGAGACAGAGGTTTGAAAAAGGGACAGGTGTTAGGAAGCTTGAATGCTATTTCCTGACCTTTTCTGGATCAGAGCTGAGGGAGTTTTGTTAGGAGATAATTCAGCTCTGACCTGTGACAGCTGTGTTCATGGCATAGAATGGCACCACTGTTGGTGGCATTTTGAAGAAAGAATTCACAGCATAAGACATGGTGAATGACAAGGGAGAGGCATCAACATCATATGTCATTAGAGAACTGCAAATTAAAACAGCAACGGGATGCCACTACACCCATTACAATGGCTAAAATCCAAAATAAAGACAACATCAAGTATTAGCAAGGAAATGGAGCAACAGGAACTCTCATTCATTGCTGGTGGGTATGTAAAATGGTGCCGTCACCCTGGAAGACTGTCGTTTCTTACAAAGCCAAATCTTTCGTCTTACCATATGACGAAGCAATCACGCTCCTAGGTATTTACCCAAATGAACTGAAAACTTATGTCCACACAAAAACCTGCACGTGAATACTTATAGCAGCTTCATTCATAATTGCCCAAAATTGGAAGCAACCTCCAATCGTCGAATGAATAACCTGTGGCAATCCATACAAAGGAATATTACCCAGTGATAAAAATGAGCGATTAAGCTACAGAAAAACATGGGGGAACCTGAAATGCACACAGCAAAGTGAAAGAAGGCAGTCTGAAAAGGCTACCTACTGTATGATTCCAACTATATGATACTCTGGAAAAGGCTAAACTACGGAGACAGTAAAAACTCAGTGGCTGCCAGGAGTTCTGGGGCTGGGGGAAAGGATGAATAGGTGCAGCATACTGTGTTTTTCAGAGCAGGCAAATTATTCTCTGTGATACTATAATGGTGGCTTACGACATGATGCAGCTGTTAAAACCCATACAACTATAAAACAGAGTGAACTCTAATGTAAACTACGCACTTCAACTAACAATAATGTATCAATATTGGTTTATCAATTGCAACAAACGTATCACATCAATGCAAGATGTTAGTAAGAGAGAAGCTGGGGGGAGGAGGGGAGGGAAGAGGGGATATATGGGAACTCTCTGTACTCTGTACACTTCTTCTTTTCTATAAAACTAAAAGTGCTCTAAAAAAAAGTCTTAAAAAAAAGCAAAGAAGGGGGCCGGACACTGATGAGAAGGAAGAATGAACAACGACGCCAGGATATTAGGAGCCCTGGTGGCACAGTGGTTAACAGCTTAGCTGCTAACCAAAAGGTCGGCAGTTGAAATCCACAGCCGCTCCTTGGAAACTCTACGGGGCAGTTCTACTCTGTCCTATAGGGTCACTATGAGTCAGAATTGACTCAACAGCAACGGGTTTGTTTGTTTGTCTCTAGGATATTAAAAGGGCTTAGGAGGATGGACTTAGTGACAGCATTAATAAAAAACTGAGAAAGTTGAAAAAGGGTAAGATTTGTCAGGGATGGGGAAGAAGGCAGTGCAGAGATTAAGAATAACACAAAACAGCTAACATTTGAGGAGCTTCCTATACACCAGGCACATGAGCTAAGTGTAATTGTTATCCACATATTATAGAGGAAGAATTTCAGGCACAGAAGGGGTGTCACTTGCCAAGGGCAGTCAGAAACCAGACCATGTAGGGTCTAGCAGGTCATGGCAAGGAGTCACTGGAAGTCTGAGCAGCGGAGGGACTCGATCTAGCCTATGCTTCTTTAAAAACATCATTCTAGCTGTATGGAGAATAGATTGGAGAGCAGGAAGAGGTGAGATATGGAGAAAACTATGGTCGTCCAGGCAAGAGATGACAGTGGTTTGGGCAAACGCAACGTCAGCAGGGATGGGGAGAAGTGGTTGGCTGTGTGGTTTACTTTGGCGGTGTAACTGGCAGGACTTACTAGCAGACTGAGTGTGGAAAGTGAGGGCAAGGAAGAACCAAGGATGACACCTGAATGTTTGGACTGAGCAGCTAGGTGGATGGCAAGGCCACTGACCGAGATGTGGGAGATTTGGGCATGAACAAGTTTTGGGCAGAGGAAATTAAAAGTTGAGAGAAGCAGAGAGATTTGAGAAACTTGTGAGCGGTGAGGAATGAGTTAATGGAAAAGGAGAAAATTTTAAGAGACAGAAGAGATAACTGACAAGAAAAATTCCCAGGGTGAGAGGAAGGGAATAAGCTCTCGGAAAATCTAAGACCCAAATGGAGATGCTGGAGCTGAGTTTTTCCTCTGACACTGGCTCTTCCATCTGGGTTTCTGCATCTCAGCGTCCTTGAGTTGGGAGTGCATTCCCACCCCCACTCCCTCTACCTGCATAACCTCACTTGTCCTTCTGTTCTGGGCTCACATGCCACCTGCCAAAGGGCACTTCCGGACTTCCCTTCCCAGGATCCTGGATGATCGCACAGCCCCCATGTTTACTTCTGTCACTCAGTATCAGGACAGATTTTACCATCTCTCTGATCGTCACTGTTGGGTACCCTGAACCTAGTTCAAATTAGACTACAGGAAGAAGGAAAAGGTGGGTAAATATACAGCAACCACCTTATGTGCCCTGAAAATCAGGGGTCATTTCCATGACGGTGACAGGTGGGAACGTGAGGAGGCAGCTGGCAGGACTGCTAACCATGCTCACTCGGCCCCACCCCCACCCGTATAATCTGTAATGGAAACAACCAGCCCTGATTGGGCACTTGCCCCAGGAGCCCAGATCAGTTAGACTAGATGAAGAGATTAGCCTGTCTGCTCTATCTTACCCATTAATGTGGGAAAGTAGACTCTGATCTCAGAAAGCTTTTCCCCTCTCTAAACAATCAGGGTTTTCTGTTGATTGATTCAGTGAGACAGAAAATCTGATCAAGCAGAACTCTCCATTTTCCAGGCCTTACCGTTAATTGGGGTTTTGTTGCTTTTCGCAAAGCCTTTGAATGACCAACACTGCAGTTACATACACAACTCTTAAAATGTAAAAACACACTTTCAGTATTACAGATGAAATTCATGTGGTCTCTGAGGTTTGCTTCAAAATAACGAGAACAGGGAGGCAGAGACGTTAAGACAGAAGTGGCCACGAGTAGCAGGGTACATGGGGGTTCACGATACGATTATCTCTTATTTCTGGGCCTGCTGGAAGTTTTCTGAGGTAAAAAGTCAAACTTGCTTTAAAAAAGTGTATTTATTAAAATTTAGGACAAGTGCAATCACAAACCCTACACCAATCTAAATTAAGATCTTATGGCATACAAAAAAAGGAGCCTCTAAAAAGAAGCAGGTAGAATGTTCTATCGAACCAAGTCCATATCCAAGATGAAATGCTTTCAAATGCCATTTAGAGGTTATAGTTATTGTATCTACAACCTAAATTACTAAAGCCAAGGTTTTAAAACGAAACACGTAATCTTATGAGTCAACCTGTAAGCTTATTTGAGGCTGACATTAACTATCAGTCCCATGTCCGCCCACTAATTCCTACCTTCCCTCTCTGAGACTTACTCAGAATTCCCACCTCCTCCACCCTCTTGGATTGGATGGGGTGGAATGAGCACAGGCTCACAGCTCACTCACAAATGATCTGGGCATGTGCAACCGGTAGTTCTGTGCTGGGCACAGCTGTGACTGTGATACCAGGTCTTTGTCCCGGTGGGCCGTGCAGTCTCATGGGGAAGCTGAACTGCATCACTACAAAGATGACTGGGGTTTTGAGGAAACAGAGGATGTTCTGAGGCCTACCTCTGTGTGCACGCACTAGAGGGCTAGCTTCTCAGGAGGTGACACTTGAGGAAAGCTCTGAAGGAAGAGTTAGCTAGGAAAAGGAGCGGAGATGGGGAAAGGGTTTGGGGCTGAGGAAACAGATCCTGGGAAAACCTTATGTGGGGGGGAAACAAAACACAACATGGTATATTCACAGAACTGAAGAGAACAAAAATGAGGCTGGAAAGGCATACTGGGGCAAGAAGGGCCAGATGAGGCCGCGGGGGGGGGAGGGTGCAGCTTACATTAAGGGTCTTGGTCTTCACCTGGAAAGCTCTTGAAGGATTTTGAGGAGAGTGGTGTGATTAGACGTGGGCTTTTTAAAGCTCACTCTGACTGTGCAGTAGAGTGGGTTGAAGGACACCATTATGTGAACTAGTTGAGAAATGACGGTGGCTTGGACTTGGGTAACGGCAGTGGGGGTGGAGTAAGTGGATGATGTATTTGGAAGAAATATGGAAGACAGATTTGACAGGACTTGGTGTTGGAGGGTGAAGGAGGGAGGGATGTACATCAGGATTCTTGCTTAACAACTGGTGGAGAAACCATTTACAAGGCCGTTACAAGGCCTTTTGCCTTCTCACTCTGATCCATGCAGCCTGTTACCTTGGAAATGACAAGTTTCTTCATCTATAAAATGAAAATAACCATACCACCGACTTGGAGAACTGTGTGGAGGCTTCCAGGAACCAGTAGGAGCCTCTGAATGGCCCCCAACACAGAGCAGGAGCCCAATATCCACGTGGAAGATGGGCATCTCTCGTGCATCACCTTGCTCCTTCTATACTTGGTTCCTGGCCTGTGCACTTCAACTGCTACCCAGGTCTATCTGAACTCGACCTTCTTCTCCAAACTATGCCCCAAGCATCTTCTAACATTATTTACACAACATGGAGCCAGGCTCAAGAAATGGAAAACAACAAAACAGACAAGTGTTGCTTAGCTCATTGGAAACCAAGTGCCTTCTAGCCCAAAGGAGTCCATGAACTTTCTACCTTTCTCTCTAGGCTCTGGGTTTCCCAGGTCCAAAGTCCTGCTTTGGGTCATGATGGCTTTTTCCCTTGGGGGAGGCATAGGGGTTTGATCAGCCAAGAGTCCATGTCAATCCACTGCAATTTAAGTCAAGAGATACGGAACTCGGTGCCGCTGGGTGAAACAAACTGGCAGCATGCACAGGGCCAGCGCAGCCTCTGAGAGGCCGCCCAGGTCTTCTCTCTGGGTCACCCTGCCTAGGCACAAAGGCCAGGGGAGGGTAGAAGGGGTGCAAGCAGATGGCATGAAAAAGAGAAAAGCTTCTATTTAAACAGAGATACCAAATTCTCCTCAGCACCTGAAAGAGGAGACATCTCTACTGGTCAACAGTCATCAGGGAAGCCAGTCTCATGGGGCTGTCACCATGAGCAGGAACCTTTCAGAGCTGGGGCCAGAGGCTGGGTGTCCTTATAACCTACACTTTCTTAGTGCAGCGCTCCATGGTTTCCTGATCATTTGGATAAACATGATTTTACGCCGCCTCACAACCACCTTGTAAAGTGAGCAGAGCAGGTGCTACCTGCCTAAGTTCCAGAGGAGGAAATGGGGGCTCTGGACAAGCCCTGCGGGTCCCCCGTCCTCATTCTGCCCACCTGTGAGAGCCCAGGAGAAGCCACTGCCCCACCAGGCCCTGGTGAGTCTGCAGTGGAATTTGTCATCTTGGACCATGACCTCCACTGCAGGCTGAACTGATACCGTGTAGGGTGGGTGCAGACTACCGGATAAGGATACCACCTCTGTCTGACCTCACCACATTACCATCTCTCTAGAGCTCAACAGGGTAGCATTTAAGGTCACATGGCACAGGCATTTCAAAAAAATAAGGTTTTTATTGTCTTGAATGCAAACATTTTTAAAAAATGTATTGTAGTGTTGAACACAGCTGGTGGAAACGTGCTTCTCAACAGCAGAGTATCGGAAGGCGACGCTCAGGGTGACACGGGCCAGAGGGGGCCTCTGATCAGACAAGGCTGTTCTCTGGGTGATTTTTTGTTTTTCAGAGTGCAAGGTGTAATTGTTTCTTCAACGGGACCCTGAAACAATCACCAAAGCTCCCGAGAGAAAAAATGAACCATTTACACAATAAACTGAAACCTGAAAAAGGCAAAGAGCACAGTGTCCCAGCGGTGCTACAAAACAAGCAGATGAGTACATTTTCCTTTTACGGGCTGTGTGAGTAAGATCCGGCTGCAGAAACAGCAGGGGCATGGGTAGGAGAGCTGTGTTCCAGCTCCTGGTGGGAAACGGCCTGGGAACCGAGTATCCCAGGGCTGAGCCCTTCATACCTTTTAATTGCAGGATGTAAACTCTATGGAAACGTAGAAAACTTCAGATTCTACCAGCCCTCCACAATCTCCTGAGACTTCCAGCTCTCTCTTAAGAAACCCAGAAGAGAATTCTTCGGGTTACTGATGCCCAGGGTTAAGACTGTGGAACCATAACTCTGACTGGGAGATGGAGTTGCATTTTGCTACATAATTGGAAAGGAATTTTACAAATATAAAATTCCATGAAGTAAACACACACATGCAGCCATGTGTAAATGCACACACACACACATACACACACACACAATCCCACATTCAACATCCAAATTTCCCTTTTCCTTCTCAAAGCTTGGTTTTCACAAGCTCCAACAGGGAAGCAGTCCCTCGTCTGGTAAACCGGGACTGCCAGGTCCTCAGAATGAAGAGCCAGTAGCTGACCTGTCATCATCCACTCTCTCCCAGGCCAGCCCAGGCAGAGGCCCAGGGGAGGCCTGAACGCTTCTTCCACATTCCTGAAGCCTCTGCCCGGCTTCCCGGGGCTTGGATTACACAAACCTGCCCAGCAGATTGAGGTGTGAACTGCACCATACACAAAAGTCGCTGAGCTTCACGACTTCGACCCCCAGACTCTCCGTCCCCTCTCCTCAGACCCAGGCTCTTTAACACCATAAGGCATCAAGGGCTCCGGCCAATACCACATCTCAACGGCTATACACACACACCTCCCAGCCTCTTCCCAAATGAGACCAGGACCCAGAAACACTTTGGAAAGGGAAGTTCCACCATGTGGTGGGTGGGTTTCATCTACGGCAAAGAGCGCAACGGGAAGCTGGCATCTCTAGGGAAAGGCAATTCTCCCCATCACAGAAAAATCAGAGGAGCCCAACTCACACACAGGTTTGTCAGGAACCACAGGGAGGGGAGCCCAGGCAGACAGGCAAAGGCCACTGGGAACTGGGTGACACCAGGAAGAGAAGGGGACTTCTGAGAGCGTGGAGGGTGATGAGAGGTGACTCCCTAAAGCGGGCTAGGCCCGTGAGGGCAGCGCTGGGGCCTCAGCACCCACACCCCCTGCACTGACAGACCCATGGGGCAGACCCAGCTCCACTTTTGATGGGTGCTGAGAACATACGGTCTCCTTCAGCTCACAATCTCTAAATCAGTGTCAACATACCTGCCACTTACGGTGCTAGCCTCAGAATTTCTTCCAGATAGAAAGCCAGGGCCCTCAAGGAAGGGGCACCCTCTAACTTCTCCTCAGACACCCATAACTGGGCCCAGGTTGCTGGTGGGGGAAGCCAGGCAGACGATGTAGTGGACAGGCAGAGCTGGGGCCCTGGGGGTGGAGGTCGGGGGGAGGCAGAATCGAGCAAGGATGGCGCCAGCCAGTGCCACTCACTACCACACCCGCTCACCTAGGGCAGGACAAGGGACTTGGCACCTCCCTGGGGTTTGCGGAGCCACTTCCTCTAAGAATCCACGCTTATACTTCTATCAGCTAGAGCCGAAAAACCCTAAGGACTGACCTCTAGAAAGGGAGGTATGGACCAGGTCACAGGGCAGGCAATGAGGGAAGTCACGGGCACAAGCTCATGAACGCACAGCGGGGCGACAGCTGACATCCGTACCCCCACCTCCGGTCTTCCTGCCGGGGTGGTGTCCCCTCTCCCGCCCCATCCCCAACCCTTCCTCCTCCACAAGACCAAGTGCTGGGACTGCTTCCCTTGTGCCTGAACAGCAGCCTGAAAGCAGCAGTCGGCCCCAGGTTGGCGCGTCCTCAGGCAGGCACCCCAGCTCTGTAAACGGTCTGGGACAGGAGGGACCCAGCCCGCCTTCAGAAAGCCGGGGCGGTGCCAGCTTTCTGTTCTTGTACCTCCCACTCATTATGAGACAGCTGTGGCCACGTGGAGGGCGCTGATGGCACCGAAAGATCGCACAGAAACACCCTTGTACAGATTTCCGTGCTTGACAGGCTTGTTTTTCTTTTCAGATTGATCTTCTTACTCTCCAAACTGTCCGCATTTAAAGTTTTCTCTACGGGTGTAGTGGCCAGAATGGGGGGTGAAAAATGAGTGTAAACAAACCAGAGTGGCCCAGGGTGGAAATCACGGTCCGGCCTCTCTGGCTGGAGTCATCGGGCAAGGAAACTTCAGGGACAAGAAACAGCTTTGCAGCAAGAGACACAGCTTTGTGGCTTGACAGCCACGGCCATCAGAAGCACCAAAAGAAATGAACTGAAGGGGATCTCTACAAAATAAAAGCAGGCGAATCCTTAGCGGTCTGCCGGGACACACACACTCACGTCTCACACAACCTAACAGCCTGAAATATCTGACGGAACGTGGAATCATGGGCGTTAATTCAGCAAAAGGGAGAGGTAGGCCAAAGAAGCAAAAGGCCAATTTTATATCCCACGGAGTTTTAAAAAAACAAAATTATTCCCCAGCAAGAGGTGGGGAGAAAGCTATTGATGTCAGAGAGTCCTTGGCTCGGCCCCCACGCTGGCCGGTCAGTTGGTTGGTCGGTGGTCTGCATCTTTCACAAAGAAGGCACAGGAGTCGGGGGAAGGGCTGAGCTGGCAGCCCCCTCGAGGCCCTCAGAGATAGCGGCTTGTTGTGGTTTTTGTTTTTTCCCTTTTGACCTTCGAGGAATTCTTACCAAGGTCTTCACCTTTTGAGGAGTGACCTCATGCTCCTCCTGGGATGGAGGGAGAATTCTGTGGCCATTTCCCAGAGAACCACTGAGGACCAGTCCACTGCCTGAGGCTCAGCCCTCAGGAAGGTTCTGGAAGCCTGCAGACACGGTCTCTGGGATGCTGAGGTGGCACCTCCATGCTGATCTCTCTTGTGCAGGGCTGAAGCACAGACAGGGGAGCGGGAGAGACAATGCCAGGCCGATGGTGGACAGACAAAATCCTTCTCTTCTCTGTCCCCCATGAGCCCAGGGGGAGAGGCTGGGTCCCTCTGAGCAGAGGCCTCGGGGAACCAGAGGGGATTCTGAACACTACTGAACTTCAGGAGGCCCCCACAGCGCCCCTCATCCCACGGCTGCGGGCTCCCCCAAAGCCACCCCAGACTCCCGCACCACCAGCACTGGCACTGCCCGCTGCTGCTCCGGGTGTCCCAGTGGGACATTAAATCAGTCTCCAGGGAGGAGGCGCCGTGCTGGGCTTCCTGCACTTCACAGACGGCGTCCTCCCATGCAGAGGGTGAGCATGGCCAGGACCAGCCCTTCTGCGGCTCCTCCATCCACCCTTTCCTCGCTCCCAATTGCAACACACACTCCAGAATGGCCCATTATCCTTAGCCATCTCCTACTCTGAGCAGATGTGATGGCACAGCTTGACAGTCTGACCTGTGACCCCAGAGATGACACAAGGGTTGGCCCCTCAGAGGGCTGCCAGTCCACACTCAATTCCTTCATCAAAACAAAAGGCAGGGCTGACTTTGGGCTCGGTGACATCTTTGGTCCAGAACTGCTATGGTTTGGGGTTCCAGCTGCGTGATGGCAGACAGTGGCCAGGCCGAGGACAGCGAGGTGGAGCCCAGTCCTTCAGAGGCTTCAACTTGAGGGTAGGAGCTTCCATTCAGCACTCCTGGCTCTTCGAGGCCGCAGCTTAGGAGCAGTGGAGAACCCGGGCAGAAGGGCCATGCGTGAGGTGACCCTGAGGGGCCCTGGGTAGAATCCCGCCCGTGGTTCCCAAGTCAGCAAGGCTATGCGCACGCAGTGGCAAAGGAAGCAGACTCCGGTAGATTGGCTCACCACTCAGTGTCCAGGCCAGAGCATAGCCCTGCTGCTCCTGCTTCCATCCCGCCCCCGTGCATTCACACCCACACTGTGCTCTGGTGCTCCACGGTCTCTGAAGAAGGCACACCCCTGGCAGCCCACCATGCCTGAGCCTGAACTCAAGGCCAGCTCTCCCTATAAGGATCAGCCTCCGACCACTGCCTCAGCGGGACCCACCACTGAGCAGGAGGGGAGAACTGCAGCTCAGACGGAGCTGGGAAGTGCCCTCAGCGTCACCTATCCTGAAGAGCAGGCTGTCTTCTCCCATCCAGATATTCCATTCGTGGCTGCATGGGCCTCCCCCTGGCAAACCACCGGCCGGACAGGACTAGAGACAGCAGGCGTGTCCCTTTGTCCGGGCTCCCTGAGGGCAAGGGACTGAGGTCACTGAGTGAGAGAATTCACAGCAGAGGGCGCCCAGACCTGGGCTACTGCTGTTAGCAGGACCCAAACCTGCTGTGGACCTGAGCGTGGTATTTGGGGCGGCCCAGGGGACCATCAGGGTGGGAGGGGGCCCTGAGGCTCTGCGTCAGGAGCGGCTGGGGGCGCGGCCCCCTCTCCAAAGGCAAGGGTCTCCATGGAATCTCATGCAGCTGCATGCCAGCTAAGCGCTAAGACTCGCCCATTCTCTTGCCAATTCTGGTGACGGCCTCAGACGCCTGCTCTGGCAGCTGGGCTGGGTCTGTCAGAATGGAGGTGGTGGTACTCAGGCGGCGGAGGGTGTTCAGCACCACTGCAAGACAGGAGTGGGGGTGAGCCGGGAGATGAGCACATGCCGCCCTGCGAGCCCAGGGTCTTGTATGTGTCCTGCGTACACACCCCATGTGGTGACTTTTCTGCACTGCAGTGTGGGAACCACTGAGCTGGACTGAAGGAAGGAGAGATGGAAGGCCTACGCTGACGCCTGGGCACTCACATCTTTCTGCCTTTAGGATACTCCAAAACTCTAGTGGGAACTGTAGACAGGTGAAGAACCCTAAATTGTTCCTGCTTGCCACAGGCTTTGCTCCACTTGTTTTAAGTTTCGATAGCCTTAATCTGGATCCCTGGGTGGTGCAAATGGTTAATTCACTTGGCTGCTAACCAAAAGGCTGGAGATTCAAGTTCCACCTGGAGGTGCCTCAGAAGAAAAGCCTGGTGACCTACTGCTGAAAAATCAGCCACTGAAAGCCCTATGGAACAAAGTTCTACTCTGACACACATGGGGCTGCCATGAGTTGGAACTGACTCCATGGCAACTGGTATAGGCTTAACATATGAAAATAGCTCTGTAAGTTATTACAAGAGTTAAACAAGAAAACATACTGGAAAGCACCTGATCCAGGGCCTGGCAAATAGCAGGTGCTCAATAAACAGAGGCTGCGTTTGGTCAGAGTGACACACACCCTGACTGTAGGAAGCCAAGGTGAGGACCTCGGAGACCTGCTTCCCGCTTCTCCAAGTGGCCTTTCTGGCTCAGGGCCACCTGACTGGTGCCGTTCTCGGGCCCTGGGCATTGTTCATGGGGCTCCTTACAGGGGTGGTCTCGGTTTTCTTAGGTCCTGCCCTCAGCTAAGGGCCTCCAGGATTGGCACCCAAGGTTTGTTAGGTCCCCCACTCCGGCCCTGCCGCACTCACTTGGCCTGAGGATGGGCAGGGAGCAGCGCTGGTCAAGCCAGAACAGTGCCGTCCGGTGGAGCTCCTCCAGGCTGCTGGTGGACACCATCCCCTTGAAGGACTCAAACAGTGGCTTGATGATGATACTGAACTGCACGACACTTCGTTAAAGAAAAGGTCTGTGTGAGGGAGGCCCAGGACGTGTAACAAATTCCAGTCATGAGCCAGTCTCCCTGTTACTGGTTTCCCTCGGGACTGGCCAATAATTGTCCACAGAGAATTAAGAAAACGAGAGGGCGAGAGAGTGCTCTAGCCAAGGTAACAGCATCCTCACACTGGCTGTTTGCATCTGACCGGTCGTAACCCCCGAGCAGGCAGGGAACGGGGATGGGGTGGGTCCTTGAGTCGGGAATGGGTCGTCGTACGTGATGTGAGCATGGCAGGAACACCGCAGGCAGAGATGGAGGCGGGTGCCTGTCTAGACAATGCCGGTCTCGTGTTAAACGTGGCAGCTCTTGATCATACTCAGCATGTCTCCCAATCCCCTGAGAAAACGGGCTCAGAGAAGGCACGAGGCCCATCTCCTCAGTGCCTCACCCTGACCCGGGACCATGCCCACAGTCCCCACTCTGCAGCCATTTTACCAAGATGCATCTGACTCATGCCAGCTGCAGCAGCTGTGTGAACGGTAAGGGCCCAGGACCAAACAGTGAAGCTCCACCCTTCTTGGTGTCCCGTCTGCCCCAGCGGGGTGGTGCGTACCCTCCTGGTGCTGCCAGGATCACTGAGCCTGCTGCCGGCTCTTGGGGTCCCTTCCCCTTCCCACGTTGCTGCTCTGAAGTGGCTGAGCACTCTGTTTACTTCTCAAGGACCCGTTCTGTCTCCCAGACCTTCCTGCAAGGCGCCCAGGAAGCCCCAACCCTGACTCAGTGGCGGACAACAGCCCCACCCCACACCGCAGGCCAGGCTCACTCTCTCCTCTGAGACAGGAAGAAGCTCGGGGACACAACACACCCGTCTACAGATAACCTTTCTCAAGAGAAGAGAGGGTCAGTGCCTGCTTTTTCACTGCACTGGCTGGGGGTGGGGGAACCAAGAAAACCAAAGATACAATCCAGAACTTCCAATTCTGCAGGGTGCGGCTCTTCACGTATTCGTCAAACATGTCTTTCATGTGATCGAACTGGCGTCGGGTGACAGGGACACCGGTGGCAGGGAGCAGCTGCTGGCAGGAGCTGAAACAACAAGGGGCACACTTTGGAGCAGCTGGGGGCAAATCAGGGCCCGGTGGCTGGTGCCTTGTCGGGCCGGCCGCCTGGGGCTGCAGTGTGGAGGAGAGGAGAACCCTCGCCTGCCTGGCCTGGCACCACCCACAGCCTCACATGATGGTGGCATTGAGCGCCTCGATCTCCTCCCGCAGCCGCCGGGCCTCCTCCTGCAGCTGGCTCCTCTCCTGCTGCAGCTTGGTGATGTACTCCACTGTCTTCTGCAGGGTGATGGCGTGGCTGGTCTGCGGTGGGGGGCAGGCGGGTCAGGGGCAGCACCCCAAGGGAGCCTGGGTTCCCCGGCACTAGCAGCAGCTCAGCACAGCGCAGAAGGCGGTTCCGGCCAGCTCCCCAGCCACCCCTACACACTCAGTCAGCTTACCAGCTTGGAATTATTAGAAATCAGACTATTCAGGGTGTCAAAGCCGATCTTGATGTTGAAGCGCCTCTTCTGCTCGGCTGAAATGTGCTTCATCTGCCGGTTCTGTTGGGGAAAAGGCTGTCACTCTTGACACGGGTCAGGCTGGCTGGCCATACACCAGGCCCAGTCCTGAGCACGTCCCAACCCCATGCGAGGCCTTGGGGCAGGTTATGACCCAGGGGCGCCCACCAGGCCAGGCTACAGAGGGGTGTGGAGGGAGGGAGGTGACCAAGAGCTTGGCTGCTCCCACTAGGAGACACGATGGGGCAAGACAGGAAACGCTGGGACACCATCGCTGCCAAGTGCAAGGAGCAAACCGGTAAGCGGCCATCAGATAAATGTGCTGAGTGCGCTTTTGGACTGAATGTCCAATCTCCCATCTCCTGGCCCTGTTTTTGGCTCTGGGCTCGAGCCCATGCAGAGGTCTCCGACATGCCCAGCACTCCCACTGGGCAGATTGTGGGGAGGCCAGCTAGTGGGCGGGTAATCGAAAGGCTGATGTAATCCTGAGATTAAAGCAGCAACCCCCAATATGCCTAATGCGCCCCAGACCGGTGCAGCCGGCTGCTCTGTGGGTGTGCTTTCCAGCAGTTCCCTAGTGAGGGTACAGCTGACCCAAAGGCTCCTCCCCACCCTCCCGAGGGAATCCAGCCCCGACAGATACCTTTAACACTGCCACATTCTTGGGGTCTGCAGGAGATTTCCCTGAGCAGTTGTTCTGGGGAGACTGGGGGCTGGGGCTCTGTTCAGACGCACATGGAGAGGCCTGCCCAGAGCTGGGGCACTCGCGACCTGAGAAGACCGGAGACTCATCTTGGGAACAGAGCTCGGGAACTGTATGCGGCAAACAGGGCCAGAAAGGCTTTCCCCAACAGCAGTCTTCACAGACCAGGGAAACCTGACAAGTCCCAAGACTCAGAACCTTGCTTGTAACTCCAAGGGGCTCTAAGCAAAAAGAGATACACTCTGGCCTAGATAAATGCGGTGCCCAGCTGCCCCAGGTGTCAAGACGATGAGCAGGCGTGGCCTGGGCTCAGCCCGTCCGACTCAGCCACCTAGAAAGCTGCCTCCAGCACCCTGCGTGCCAGTATGTCTGTAAGGCTGTCACCCTGTGCAGTAAGGACATGGGTGTGTTTTCATTCTTTAAATTCTACGTGTATGTCTTCTTCTTTTTACCACACCCACCTCTGAAGTTTTCTCATTAGAAAAGCAAAGGCATCCTTTCACCCACACAGAGCGTGACGGAAAGGCCTGTGGCCGAGGCAGCCGTGCTCCCATTCCTGGGATCTGTGTAAGGGACACCCTAGGGCGATGTGGTGGCTCCCTCTGGGAGCCATTCCATTTTACTGCAGCAAAGGGCCTGCAGTTCATCACTCTCCACCACATGGATTTTCCCCAGTGACCTCCAGCCGGCATCACAGAGAACTGTGACAGTGCACCAGTGTGATGCTCCGTGGACGAGGCACGGCGTGGCCCAGCCTCTCCCTCGGGACCATGCTGAAGGCCTTGCTCTCTGAAACCCTGCTTGGGCAGGTCCCCACACTGTCCACTCCTTTCACGTTGGAGACCTTTCCTCACCGGGCCTTCCTGACACACAAGGAAGACAACGGTTTGCGTGGAGCTCCAGAGCAGCAATGCCAAGGCACCAGCTGGCCCTGCTGTCTCTCCAGACGGCAGGTGGGCAGTCAGCCCTGTCCTGAGCGCCTCGCCAATGCTAAAGTGGGCCCGCAGACGTGAAGTGCTCGGATCACCGTGAGGCCGGTGCTGAGAAGAGGCTAGCGGCCTCAGGGGCCACGGCTGCTCCTCAATTCCTTTCTGGGATGAGAACTGGCAGCTCAGGGCCAGCCACTTCTGAAGCAGTTTAAGAGTATTATCCCCAGGGCGCCAGCTGCCTACACCCAGCACATCTGCTCCCCTCCTGCCTCAGTTGGTCCGACTGCTGCCTATCCCGACGCTGCTGAGCAAGGGCCTGAGATCTCACTGCCCCATCCTGAGGACCAAGCCCAAGCCTGAGGACTCCCATGCTGGACCTCACAGCCCAGGGCGGGGCGGGGGGCACCCACGCTGGACCTCATAGCCCGGGGTGGGGGGACACCCACTGCACCCATGCTGGATCTCACAGCCCGGGGCAGGGGGATGCCCACTGCACACACGCTGGACCTCGCAGCCCAAGGGGGCCACTCCTGTGCTCCTGACAGAGCCCCACCATCCCACTGGAGTGAATACTCACTGGGACCCGCACTGGGAAGCTGGGGGCCACCCCCATGCATTGGGCCCTGCTCGCCCTTCACCAGGGTGTCTGGCACGGTGCCTGGGGAGAAGAGCCGGGAGATAGGAGGCTGGCTGCCAGGGGTGTGGCCAAGGTCTGCCACCAGGATGCTGCTGTGGAACTCTGTGACTCCAGGTGCCTATAGTGACACAAAGAGAATGGTCACCCGACCGCAGGCACGTGGCAAGGCAGGAGACCAGTCATGTTACAAGGGCAGAGAGGGTCTGCCTAGGGCCCCGGCCCCTCCCCACAATAAGCAAGCCCGTGCTTCTCACCCTGGCAATGGTGGCGGGTGCGATGACCACATTTGACTGGGACACGGTGGAAGCCAACATCCCTTCTCTCTTCAGAGGGCCTGAGGTCATAATCACTGCTTGTGGTTGTCCTGGAAAGGCAGCTGACAGAGCAGGGGAGGGTGAGGGCCCCGGGCCATGCAGTGGCCGGCCTGGCTCTAGAGCCTGCACCCCAGTTACCACTGAGCAGGAACAGAAGGAACAGACGACCCCTCCTGCCACTGAGACGCTTGGCCCTCAGCGCAGGGAAAGACAAAGCCACCAGGGTGGCAAAAACACTTCTGCAACTTGTCCCTCAAGGGGACAGACTACAGACCCAGGAATGAGATGGTCAGGACCGTGGGTTTTCAAACTGTGGGTGAGATCAACTTAAAGAAAAAAAAAAGATATCAGCTAGAAGAGACCACACATCTGTATTATTTCATGAAACTTGTGTTTCACTGAAACATGGGTGTGGGGGTGGGGGACATGGCTTCCTGCCCTGTCTGTAAGACCTGGGAAAACAATCATCCTCGGCTGCAGCTCCACTTGACTCACCTGGGGTGATGCAAGCGTTCTTCAACACCAAGGAGACAGGCTCTGGTTTGGGAGCAGGCACTATTTTGGGGGGATGCTTGGGCCTCCCCCCAGTCAAGGAAACAGGTTTGGGGGGCACGAAAGTTAAATGGGGTTGGCAGGGTCCAACCATTGGTGGCTGGATGACAGAAGACAGCGCCAGGCCACAGGATGAGGCTGAAGGGGTGGGGGGATGCGTGGTGATCACCAGGCCCTGGCTGTGGCTGAAGGTGGTGGCGGAAGCGTCATGAGTGAGGGTGGCAGAGGCCGTGTGGGTGATGACAGAGGGGGGTTTGCTAACTCCAAACTTCTGTGCCTGCAGGAAGGCGGGGGTTGCTGGGGGACTCAGGGCGGGAGCAGGAGTTAGTGGTAATGTGGGTGAAGCAGGTGTAGGGGCAGGGCTAGGAGGGAGTAAGGGCATGGTGAAGATGGGAAGGAAGGGCTGGGGAACGCTCAGCGGGGGATCCAAGGCGCCAAAGTCTGTGGGCTGGACGTAAGGGTCCCCAGTGCGGGGGCCGTGGTCACAGCTCTGCTGCTCTGAGGGGTCCAGAGAGGCAGTGGCAGTGGGGCCAATGAAGCTGTCCTGGAGGCTCACAGTGGGGAGAGTAGCAGTTGGCAGGATGTTCTCCTGAGAAAGGAGAAGGAAGAAGAGAGAACAAAGGCTGGGGTCAGACATTCCCTTTCGCTTTCTGGCGCTATACACCACCAAGTCCAACAATGTGTGCCGGACGCCGTGACAAATCCCTGGACAGAGGGACAAGAAACCGCCTCCCCTCATCACACTGATCTCGGGCACAGATCTGCATTTCCCTGGGCATCTGCAGGCTCCAGTTTCCATCAGGAACCAACACTAGCACCGAGCTCGGACGGCAACTGCTCCATGGCCTATCTGGTTTCTCCAGCCCAGCAGGGTCTCCCCAGGGCCTCTGCCACCTTCCATTACAGGACAGAAGCAGCCTGGATCACAGCTGCCTCATGGGGTCCCCAGGACAGTTTCATGTGTCAACTTTTAGAGAGGTCACCTCCTCCTCAATGGGAGAGGCCACGAGAAATCAATTGTTCCGATCCCAGTCTCCCCAGAAGACACTCTCCCCAGAGCCAGATGGAAGAAGGCAGCGCTGGGTTAGTGGACTCTCACTGGATATGAGTGCAGCCCCAGAGCGCCTTACAGATGGGGAACCACGCCTCACTCAGCCCTGTGGCCTAGCGCCTGGGAACAAGCTTCTGCTGATTGCTGAGCAAAAAGGGAAAGAAGTATAAGAGCTTCTTTTTATGAATGGTCTGTGTTTTCTGTCTAGCTAATCCCATCTTAACTGGTCACAACAGAACTGCACACGGGATACGGGGAGCCCTGGGCAAGCACACGTGCTTCCTGAAAGAGCTTCCACGTCACAGACACCGAAGGGCACTCTCAGAGGGTTAGGGGAACTTCTTCATACATTACACATGAGTCAGTACACAACGGGGCAACCCCGAGTGCGCTAATTACGACCGTGCGGTCCTGCCCTGAGCTGAGCCCTGGCGCACAGCTCTGAGAACGAGCCTCATACCTGAGCAGGGAGGCGGATGGGATCGGGTGCAGGGGCAGGGGTGGGGGTAGGCAGCATGGAGCCAAACATGGAGCGGCTGGAGGAGAAGAGGTCTGAAAGACAAAGTTGGGGGACTTGTGAGCTTCTTGTGCCCATCATTCCCAAGGTCCAGACTAAGCAGTGACCCCGCCCGACCCAGAAGAATGCCACACCCTGCCGTAGAGAACTCTGCAGAGGCGCCCTTGTCGGAATCACACATGCTGGCAACGAGTCTGGGCTCTGGAAGACTCTCAGTCCCGCTCTTACAGCCAGCTCTTTCGTGCAGGAAACCGCTGTGTGGTGGCTGTGTCATGAGTGCCCCCTGCTGCCTAGACGGGGAACTGCTCGCACCCAGGGCCAAGCCTAAGGCTCAGCGACAGAACGCAGATTTCTTAGAGAATACTGTCCCAGAAAAACTTCCCAGGCCTTGCAGCTACGATGGAAGAAAGGTTTAGCTTTTCCCAAATTCTCAGTCTGCCCCCTGCCCATTCTACCCAGTTCTCTCTGAAAGGGAAGCCTCAATCTGCTTCATCCTGGTAAAGGGAGATCCAGGTAGTGGCCGTGCTCTCTGTCCCAGTGCTCACCCTGAAAAGGCTCGAACGTGTCCACGAAGTCCAGGTTGGGCTGCAGAGGAATCAGTCCCGGCTGGATCATGTCTGCGTTTCCCAGATGTGCTGTGGGAATCAGACAGGAGAGAGGTGTCATTCTGCCTTCTCAGACAATGCGGTAGAACAGAGAAACAGGACGGAACAGAACTTCCCGGCCCTGCTCACGTTCTAGATCCTTTCCAGGGGAACTGGTGGGGGTGTCTACCTCTGCAGGTTCCTGGCCATTCTCCCCTCAGAAGGCAGGAGAGAAAGGTCAGTGGGGTATCAGGGAATGGACACCTCCAGGAAGCTGTGAACAGCTAAGCAGAGATCCCCTGGCTCGATGGCTCCTCCCTCAGGGCTCAGCTCTCAGACCGCACGCCCCCAGGCGAGAGTCCATGCCCAGGACAGCTCCCAATTTCTCTAGTGAGTCACACCCCCAGCTAGGGGGCAGCATCAGAACTACGATGTTGATCCAGACCATTCCCAGGTGTCTGTTCTCACAGTGGCACTGAGGGACTGGCAGCTGCCCAGACAAGGCTCCCCTGCAGCCCCCACCCCACCAAGGACACATAGCCTCCTGTCAAACAGGGCTGTCCACTCTTTCACCTCCTCACACGCCTGCCCTAAGCCAGTGACCTGCAGCAGGCCAGAGCCGGGCCTGAAATGAAGCCTGGCCCGGGGGCCTGGTGGGGAAGGAAGAGCAGCAAGGTCTTCAAGTTCAAAGGACTCAGGGGCGGTCACCTATTTCCCGTGGGTTAGGCCAAGCCACAGGCTGGTGTGAAGACAGCGTGGAGAAGAGGGTGTCGCTGAACTCGGACATGAGCATGTCTGTGTCCAGCAGCGGGTCCTCCTCCATGGGGACCGGGGTCTTCCATCCATCCCCATGTTTGTGCCAATAGAGCGTGTCATCATCCTACCTCACAGAAGGGGAGGAAAGGTGAGAGAGGCAACGTAGAGCTTGGGATTCCCAGCCTCATGGTGCTGGGGACCATGCTGCAAGGGGCTGCACTGTGAGGAATGAGGTGAGCGGGGAGAGGAGTTCAGTCCAGCCCACCCAGAAGGTGAGGACTGGGCTGTCCTGGGCCCCTCACCAGGCCTTCCCGTGAGGAGAGAGGTGGCCCCTTCTCTAGCCTAAGGGGGAGTCCAGGTGCCCCCACCCCCATCCACTGCAGGGCTCACGGCTCTCTGTTGTCAGTGGAGGCTCCCGGGAGGGGTGCTCCAGCTTCCCCGGAGCATACCCACCTGTGCCAGGCTGGACAGGTCCTCATCCTTGTGCTGCTGTAGCTACGGGGAAGGGAGAGGGGATGAGGTCGTCCCCTT
Organism: Trichechus manatus latirostris; assembly: GCF_000243295.1. Classification (NCBI taxonomy): domain Eukaryota; kingdom Metazoa; phylum Chordata; class Mammalia; order Sirenia; family Trichechidae; genus Trichechus; species Trichechus manatus. The sequence continues at coordinate 277,179 of NW_004444067.1, read as the reverse complement.
AGGCCCTGGGTGGGGTCAGGCCCTCAGCCACACCTCCCAGGGAGCAAGGGACCTCTCGGGACATCTTCTGGAGCTCTGGGAGGCAAGAAAGGAGAGGGAGGCTGCCCCTGCTATCCCCAGGCCAGTGCCTGGCACATAGGAGATTCTTAGCCAGCGTGGAATCAACAGCCCCAGTCCATAGCTGGGGAAACCAAGAACAAAGGCCATGTGACCGCGGCAGGCCTAGCGCTCAGGCTGAGGCCAGAGCCTTGGATCCCTGCCTTCTCCTTGACTTCGCAGCCCCACGCGGGGGAGCTTGAAGCCTCTGGCACTGGGAGCTAGTGCCCTGAACGGGACTCTATTCCTTCCCTCCCCTGCGGGGCCTTCCCGAATGTGCTCTTTAGGAGCCAACGCTGGATACCCTTTTCTTGAAATAGGTTCTCCACTTGTGGTATTCCCTGATGACAATCTCAATGCGGCTTTTCCAGTACTTCCCTTCTGTGGTGATGGCCTGTAGCAGGAACAGAGGGTAGAATAAAAAAGTTTCTTGGCTGATTACCACAACTCAGCAAGTAAAAAGAAAAGAGTTAGAAGCTGGAAGTCCGCGTGGATGCCAGCTCAGAATGGATTCATGTTGTCACTCACAAAGCGCACCACATCTCCCTCTCGTCCGTACCACAACTGGCCCTCCAGCTGAACCTGCACTTTCAGGACCTAAGCTCTCCCAGGGGCCTCGGCGGACCACTCTTGGGAAGCCGGGCTGGAAGTCCAGGGCAGAGCTGAACGCTTGCGTGGGGAAGTAGGGCCGTTCTACCCCAGCCTTTGAGGAACCTGCAGAAACTCACGGCGGCCCCTTTCCTACTTCCAAAGGGTAAAACATAATGGCCAATCACAGAATCTCAGCATCTAATCTAGACCTCCGTGCATCTAATCCAATCTTTCCATCACGGGAGGCATAAATCCCTTTCACAGTATCCCTTAACTCATCTGCTTAGAGACTTCTCCCTGCCCCCTCTTCCCAGCTGCTGCTGAATTGATTCAGACTCATGGCGACCCAATGCGTGTCGGGGTAGAACTAGGCTCCACAGGGTTTTCAATGGCTTAATTTTTCAGAAGTACATCACCAGGCCTTTCTTCTGAGGCACCTCTGGGTGGACCTGAACCACCAACCTTTCGGTTAGCAGCTAAGGGCATTAACTGTTTGACCACTCAGGGATGAAGAATTCACCACTTCCTCAGATAGCCCACCTCACTTTTAGATTCCTTTTTTTTTCTTCTTCTTTTGGTTGGAGTATTTTAAAGCAAGTCCCAGGTATCATATCATTTCATACATGAATACTTTAGTGTGTGTCTCCAACTGTAAGGAACCTTTTCTTAAGCATGATTACAATATTATCACCATACCTAACAAAATGATATTTCTTAATATTGTCTAATATCAGAACATGTCCAACTGTCTGAAAACTGCCTTTCACTAAGTTACTTTTTAGATTGGGTGTTTTTTCCTTGTATCAGAAAAGATGTGCTTGAACAAAACTACAACAATGCAGAAGAGTATGAATGAGCGAGAGTCTCCCCTCCTCTGCCACCCTACTCGACCCCACTCCCCGGAGTATCCTCTGTTAAACGACTTCTGGGTATCCTTCTAGACATTTCCTATGCATGTATAATCAAAAAGAAACACACTTTTGGTTCACTGTTCAGCCTGGGACTGGACAGCCCCGTAAAACCAAATGAGACTAACGAGGAACAGGAGTCCAGTGACAAGGGCCAGAAGGCAGAAGGGGACAAGGAAGCTGGTGATAGGGAAACCAAGGTTGAGTAAGGATATTGTTGATGTGTTGTGAAATTGTTAACCATTGTCATAGGGCAACATTTGTAGTAACTGTTAAATGAGAAACTATTTTGTTCTGTAAGACTTCATCTTAAGTGAGAATAACAGCACCAATTGGAAGAGCGTAGTCAAGGTCACTGAACTGTGCATGTAGAAGTTTTTGAAATGGTGTATCTTTGGCTATGTGTATTTTCACCAAAAAACAAAATGTTGTGAAGTTAGAGGGTTGATATGTTGTGGGGCTGTTAACCAATGTCATAAAACAACATGTGTACT
>NW_004444067.1:233051-274990 GCF_000243295.1 Trichechus manatus latirostris | reverse complement strand
GGGCTGTTAACCAATGTCATAAAACAACATGTGTACTACTGTTTCATGAGAAACTATTTGTTCTGTAAGCCTTCACCTGAAGTACAATAAAAAAAAAAAAAAGGAAAGAAACACACTTTAAAAAATTAACAAAGAAACTAAAAATATTGTTGTGCAGCTTCTCTTTTTTTCATTTACTATTTCTTCAATGTCTTCCCATCTCAGTGTATAAGGGTCTTGAGGTCGGTCACTCTTTAACTGTTAAAAGCGTGTGCCTTACAATGAGCCAAAGCCCTGCTTGCTGACTCCCAGATAATGATTTCACATGAGAGCAGAGGTTGTGTTCCAATGGAGAACCTCTCAGTTTGGGTCAGGCCAGCCTGAGAAGGGGGTTAGAAACCCCTGTGGTCTGTGGGGTGTCAGAGGCCACTTGCTGCCCGTGTCCCTTCTCAAGGTCACACTGGCTGAGGGACACATAGCCCCTGGTCTCCCACCACAGAACCCAGGTCTCCCTGCTAGCCGTCTCAGTGTTTCCTCCTGGGACAAGAGCAGCGCTCCTCTCCCCGCCACCATGGCCACTCGCCCAGTACCTCTGGCCGGCGATGCTCGTCCACATCCATGGAGCCGTCAAGTGGAGTGACAAAGTGGCATACAGGATTCTTGCGCTTCTCCAAATCTGGGTGGAGACGGGGCAAGACACTGTCACTACAGCCAAGAGCCCTGGAGGAGCTCCCTGCCCCTCTGTCTCCGCTCCTTCCCTTGGTGCAGGACCCTCCCTTCTCCTACCTTGGACAACTACGTAAGTCAGGGAAGCCAGGGGCCAGGTTAGAGGACAGGAGCCTGTCAACTGTGCATGGGGAGGGGGGGGAGCGTCTGGCTTATCCAGACGATAAATGGCCCCGAGCAGGCTCATCCTCTGAGGACAGTGCCAGGCCCACCAGCACCCACACCAGCTGCAGATAGAGGAGAGGGCTATGCCTGCTTCTCAGACCTGCTGCTCCCTGACCCTTCAGAGGGCACCCCTCTGCTACAGCCTTCCTGACTCCGAGGAAAACGAGTCCCTCCCTCCTTCTAGCCTTGAGAACACGGAGCCCGTGTCTCTGTCATAACCCTGAGCCCATTACACCGGGACCCACATCAACACATCTGTCTCCTTCAGACTGACGACAGCATCTGATGGCTCAACTAGGACGTGGCTTAGCCGTCCTGCCTCCAGACTGCCCAAGAGATGCTGCTGCTTGAAGCACAATGTTCCAAAGGCACGCTTGGGGACCCCTGGGTGCTCAAGCAGCACTTACACTGCATGTACCACGCCCGCCAGATGGCGTTATTGAGCCGGATCTTGTCCCTCCACTGGAGCTTCAGGCCTTTGAAATTCTTCCACTTTGGAGACACCAGCTTTCCACTGAAAAGCAAGATAAAAAGTTTGGAAAACTCAATGGTTTCCTTAAAAATAAAGTAAAATCAAGTTGTGTCGTCCAATCATTCCAGGACCTAAACTCTTGCTTGATCCATTACAAGCCTCGGGCTGGACTTGACAGAATACACAAGTCACTTGTCAGGCTTTGGGGTCACTTCAACATGACACCGGGTGAGAGGGAGTGAGGGGTGAGGAGTGGTGGTGGCGATGGGGCAAGACGTGCAGGGCAACAGGACTGGCGGTGGGTTTACAACAGCTGGAGCAGGCTGATGGTATATGGGGTTTACTATTCCATGACTTAAAGCCTTTCAAAGGCTTCCCACTGCTCTTGGGATAAAGGCCATGCCCTTGACCGTGGCCACTCAGGCCCTATGGTGATCTGTCTTCTCCCTACTCTCCAGCCTGTCTACAGCAGCTGCTCCCCTGCCACCATCACACTGGGCGGTGGTCACTGCCTTGACCAGGCCACATTCTCCCTCACCTCAAGGCCAACACAAGCCAGGCAGAAAGCACAGCACGGTCGTCCTTCCTCTCCTTGGCTTAGCTTGGGTTTCCTCAGCCTCTAGGCCTTCACTTCCTCCAGAAAGCCTCTCCTGACTGCTCAGGCTGGGTTAGCTGTGCCTGCCGTGTGCCCCACAGACTCTCTCTGCTCTGCGACACTCAGCACATGGGCTGTGTGACTTGGACCTCAGCACAGTGTGCTCCTCAAGGGCAGGGGTCTACCTTGCCCACCCCTCCCCTCAGCCCTTAGCACACGACACAGAGCAGGCTCTCCTTACTTGCCAAACCAGTAAACGAGGCCCAGGCCCTGCCCTCTGAGAGCAAGTGGCTCTGCAGCTGCGTGGGAGCTGAAGAGGCAGGCAAGGCAGACCTTTGTCGACTGGCACCAAGAGTGGGCACCCTGGATGTCAGCTTTTCCTCCTATGGAGGAGGAGGGGCCGAATGACAACAATGGGGCAAACACAGGAGGAAGGAAAGGAATTACAGGCCAGGAGGTGCTGTTAGAAGTGAGTCTCTTGGTAATAAATCTAGATAATCAAGGTGGATTAAAAGCTCACATTTCTATTTTGCTTTAGGGTTTACCATGTGCGGGGTGTGTGTGTGTGTACACTCATTTAATCCTTATTAAAACTCTCTGGGCATGCTGCTATTATTCCGATTTTAACCTAGGAAACTGGAGCGCCAGAGAAGTGAAGTGGCTGCCCACAGGTTCACAGCCCATACACAGTTATGCAGCAGAAACTCTAAACCCCACACTGCTGGCTGGTGAACTTGGGTGAGGCTGATGAACGTGGAAGTGGGTTAGAAGTGCCCTTGGACTAGAGACAGAAGTGCCTGCTGAGAAGGGAAAGAATTTTGTACCTGCAAGTTTTACCTATTCAAAAAATAAATTAAACCCCAAAAATGTTATGATCAGAAATTATACTTCTCAGTATATACTCATGTGCATAAAGAGGGGAGAATTATGCATTTTAAATTGTGTTAGTTATTATTTGTGATAGTAAAAAACTGGAAATAAATGCTCATTAATAGGGAAACAGTTAAATAAACTATGGCACAATCATACCATGGGAAACTGTGCAGTGATTTAAAAAATGAGAGAAACAGATCTATGTGTTCTCATACAGAAAAAACTCCAGGACATGGTATTAAAAATGTATTAATTAAATGTGTGTGTGTAAAATATATATACACACACACACGTAAAAAAAAAAAAAAAAAAAAATGCTGCCATCGAGTCGATTGCGACTCACAGCAACCCTACAAGGACAGAGTAGAATGGCCCCATAGGGTTTCTAAGGAGCAGCTGGTGCATTCAAACATGCTGACCTTTTGGTTAACAAACAAGCTCTTAAGCACTGCGCCACCAGGGCTCTGTATATATATATGTGTACAGACACACATACACAGATACATAAAGAAAGACCACTCTTTGTTGCCTTATGGAAAACGGACCGGGAAAGGGGGTGCATGAGTGCCTGTGAGCCCTGTCAGAAGGCTGCAGCATCTTGGTGCCACCCCTCCTGGCTCTTCACAGAAATCAAGTGTCACCAGCTGTAGCCCCAAAGTACATTAGGTTCCACTTCTGGACAAAGCCAACCCTCTTTCCCCTCCTCTACAACATCTTCCAGCAATGTGACATCTAGCCAGGGAGGTGGTTCCCAGGGGACGGGGTGGGGGAGAGTACAGTCCCTATCCTTTCATTTTCTTAAGGAAAAAAAAAACCCAAAAACTTATTATCAACACACCTTCCTCATACTGATGCCCAGAACCAGATCCTGACCAAACATTTTCCACCAGCAAAGATGGTGGCAGAGGACAAGAGCAGAAGTGATACAATGGGAAGTAAGGCCTCCTGGGAAGAGAACCACATTGGTGTCTTGCAGAGATTTGTTAAGAACTAACTCTGGGGTTTCTAACATAAAGCCAATCACCTGTGCTTTGTTAGGTAAGAAAAGGGAGGGGTGTGTACCAAGTAAGAGCACCTTCTCAGAGAAGCCAGGTTACACAACAGTTCAATGACAACGGATGGGTGGGAAGATACAGCAACAGAGAAATTAAACCCTACAGGTGAGAAACCACATCTAAACCCACCACTAAACCATGAGTTCAGTTTTGGGATTTTCCTCTTCTTTCCCCCTTGCTGAAATGTTTCACTTTTCCTTGATGTTTGCGTCAAATATGGTCAAACTTCAGCATGAATATATAGCATTTCAGAATGTCCAACTGGTATCCCACAATCTCTCCCCCACACCCCCAAAAAACAAAACCCGTTGCCGCTGAGTCGATTCCGACTCATAGCGACCCTATAGGACAGAGTAGAACTACCCATAGAGTTTCCAAGGAGCGGCTGGTGGATTTCAACTGCCGACCCTTTGGTTAGCAGCCATAGACCTTAACTATTACGCCACCAGGGTTTCCCAATCACCCCCACGTTTCTGTAACATCTCAACAGCCAACAGGTGGCGCTGAACAAACACAAAGAACAAAACCTAAACCATCCAACCAAGAATAGAGTCAAAGACAGTGTCAAAGATGTTTTAATGGTGACTGACCCTCCCTCCCCAAACCCAGTAGCAATTTCAAGTCAAGATCCAAAGGCGCAACATGCATAGTTGTATGTTATCAAGGTGTTCCAAAGGATTGTGAAGATCAGTTTGAACAGTGCTGGGACACATTTCTCTACTGGTGGGCTTCTCAGAGCCTCGCTTATGCTAATGTGCACTGTCAATCTTCACGGAGAGGAAGAGGAAGAATTCCTATGCAGAGGTTCACAAACCAACCTTGGACTGGGAGCCTGTTTACAGGGTCCTACGAAGCACACCTGAAACCCTGGTGGCGTAATGGTTAAGTGCTATGGCTGCTAACCAAAACGTCAGCAGTTTGAATCCACCAGGTGCTCCTTGGAAACAATATGGGGCAGCTCTACTCTGTCCTATAGGGTTGCTATGAGTCGGAATCGACTCCACGGCAGCGGGTTTGGTTTTTTGGGGGTTCTGAAGCACACCAGAAAGCAGTAGGAGAGCAGCAGCCCTCAGAAGAGCTCCCTAAAGCGGTGTCCCTGAGAAGCACCCATGGTGGGTGCTCCTCTACTTCCCTCCCACGCCCTCCCCCTACTCCTCTCCTAGACATCATTGGGATGTTTCCTAGTCTGAACTCAGGATCATGGCGTATTCCTTCTGTAATGTGTCACCAGAAGCACATTAAGAGCATTTCTGAAGAAACAATGACAGACCCCCGATACATCAAAGTCCTCTTCCTGCCTTAACAGCTCGAATCTATGTTCTTGTACCCTGGGGCTCCGCACTGCTAGCAAGGACCCCCTGGAACACACTGGTCCATTTTTGACTATGGACAGCCAAAATCTAGTCTGAGTCATCTCGGTGTTGCAAGCACAGTGCTCAGCACATGCTGTTGTTAGCTACTATCAAGTCGATTCCTACTCACAATGACCCTACAGGGCAGAGCAGAACTGCCCCATAGGGTTTCCTAGGCTGTAATCTTTAAGGGAGCAGATTGCCAGGTCTTTTCTCCCAAAGAGCGGCTGGTGGGTCCAAACCACTGACCTCTGAGGTAGCAGCCAAGTGCATAACCATTGTGCCACCAGCACTCCTCCCCCAGCACATGGTAGGTGCTGAATACGAAGTTACTAAGCGAGCGCTAAACTCTTCCATAAAGAAAAATCTTCACACTTACACTCCCCTGCCGTGGCTACCCTTCAAAGAGACAGGTTCGTGAAGTGAAACAGGAAATTCACAACACAAAAGAGGTCTCTCTATAGGGTCACTATGAGTCAGAATTGACTCGACAGCACACAACAATTTTAATGCTGGCCTAGTCATTTAAAATTTCTGAGCCTTCAGATACTTTCTCATTAAACAGGGCCTAAAAGAAATCTTTTATCTAATTCCCAGAGATATTTAAAGTTTAAATAAGAAATATATATAAAAGGACATGTAACTCACTGCCATTATTGCTTGTATTTTCCATTAAAATAAAAAATAAATAAACACACACAAAGGTCTCTCTCACAGCTTCTGCTGGAAAGAACTAGCAAACCAGGAATTCTGTGGAGGTCTAGAAGAGACTGCTCTGGAGTGGAAATTACATGGCAAGCCTCCCACAGACGGGCTGAAGAGTGAGTAACGGGAGCCCAGAAGTGAGGGAAGGCAGGACTGAGCCAGGCCTTGGGATCCTGTCCGTCCCAGGCTGGATTCTGCTCCCTACTCCCAGTTAAACCATTCCCCCCAGAAGAAAGCAGGCTGAGAGGGCTCTGGGGTCCATTGCTACAGCTGTCAGTACACGGTAGGGTCAATTCAGTTATTATTCATCCAGCCACCTTTGTTTGTTATGGGCCAACATTTCTTCCCCATTCCTGAGGCTTCCTGGAAGAACATTTGGGAACATTCCAGGCCTTGCCCTCAGGCCCTGTCACAGATCAGTAGAGTGAATGCGGGAGAAAACAGGCATAGGCAGCCCAGCCCCTTCCCCTCCGGTGCGTGGGGTGGGCGTGCTGGTGCCTAGTCCAGGACTGCCGCCGCTGGGGGAGAGGTAGTCTGGGGCTCACTTATAAGCCCCTCCTGCGACAGCAGCTTTATCAACCATAAAGGCAGTACTGTGGGCACCATCTGCTGTCTCCTTTGTCTTACTTCTCAATCAGCTGAGAGCTGAGGCAGGGAAGACAGTCCTCATCACTGAGTTGGCACTGGGGCTGTTACAGTGGCAGAAACAACTGTGAAGCTTGTTGGAGGGCAAGGTGACGACTGCCTATCAACATCTGGAAGGAACACCCCTTTGGCCCACAATTCTGCTTCTAGGGGTTGATTCTACAGACCCATTTGTGCATGGGCATAAAGACACAGATAGGACATGAAACCACGGCACTTTCAGTGGGAGCAAAAGGCTGGAAACAACTCAGGTGTTCACCAAAGGGCACAGGCTAAAGGAAGTGTGGTACCTCCACGCAGGGTAACACTTTGGGGCAATGAAAGAAAATAGCACATACTGACGTGTGCTGATACTGTATACACAACATCTCCAAGATGCATGGTTAATGGGAAAAAAATAAAACAAACAAGGTACAAGATCCGGCTGCCATTTGTATTTTTAACAGGGCGACACATACTGAATGTCTCACGAAGGACACACAAGAAACACACAACACTGGCACAGGGCTTTCCCTTCGGAGACAAATGAATTGCAGAATTAAGGGATGCAGTGAGAAGAAGACAAAGAGACTTATGTTTCCACTGTTTATCCTTTTGTACTATTTAGATATAAAATGCGAATATATATATAGATTTTTTTCTTCCCAAAATAAGCAAGGAAAAAAGTCTAGCCAGGCACAGTCCAAGACCTTATAGAGCTTCAGTTCATTGTGGAAGGCAATTAATCACACAAACATATATAAAAGTTGTGAATGAGGTGTTTCCATGCCTCAAATACAAACACGAGGACTCTAGTTATTGAGAAGTTTCTTTAAGGCATGACTGACTGGACAAATGGACGCTCACACGGGTCTCTCTTCCAGGGCTCCAACTCTTTTTCTTCAAGAGAGCGCTCTCTGATGGCTTTTCCTGGGGATCTGGGCCTGGTCCACAGGCTGCTAGGAGCCAAAGCTAACAGGCCACAGAAGACAAAGGTTCATTGAGGAGCCCAGACGTGGGGAGTGGCCATAGCCAGAGGACTGGCAGGAGGAGGGCAGTGTGGGCAAGACAATCCCTCTGAGCCAAGGGTCCTCCTCTCCTGGGCCACCCACCCGGGCAGAGAACACCACCCCTAGACGGGAAGGCTGAGGGCTCCAGGCCCTGCTCCCATGCCCACTTGGTGTCTTTATCTCTTCTTACATCCAAAGAAAGGCCTGTAGGAGAAGCAGGTCTGAGGGCTGTGGCAGCAAGGCAGGAATATGGCTCCTGCGGTCCTCGTTCCAGCTCTGTCCTATTGCCAAGAGTGTGAGAGTGTGTGTGTGAGAGAGGAAGAGTGCATGCAGGTGTGTATCCACAGACGTGTGTGTTTGTTTGTGAAGGTTTATGTCTGTTTCATTTAAAAAGCAGACAGTAATCATTTCCATGACCATAAAAAACAGAGCAACTTATGGGAGTTGAAACCAGCCAAAATCTGACTAGCTACAATGGTGACTTCTCCTTCACTCTGACCGTGAACTCTGGTGACCCATGTCCTTGCTGAAAGCGTGTCCCTCCTGTGTCCTGGCCTTCCACTCAGGGAGGGACACCGCCCCGCAGATATCATTTCTAAGCAAATAAAGACAGCAGACTGGCTTCCACCTGTGGACTAGCTAAGAAGCCTGCCCAAACCTCGTCCCTGTGAAACATGACAATGTCCACTTCATAGGAAGGTGACAAGAGAGGACTGAGTCCGCTGGCTGGCAAAGAGTAAGTGCTGGCCAGATCTGGGGTACGTTTCTGAATTTTAGTTGATTTTTGGTTGATTCCTGGGCATGTTCCCGAGTTTTGAAGTCTTGAGTTTCCTGTTGGATTCCAGCCATAAACAGACCTTCAGGCAGGAGCAGGGCCACTGGGCAGGGCACTAGTTAAAGCCATATTCTTGTGTTTATTTGCCAGGAGAGTAAAAAGACTGAATCCAGAGCCTGGGTGGCGCCTGACCCTCTGGACTGGGAGGGTTTCTCATTTTAATTTGCACTGCTGTTGTGTGCCATGGGGTTGGGTCAGTTCCCATTGCTAGCACCATGTGACAGAAGAACTGCCCACAGCAGATCAGGGATCAGATCGCCAGGTCTTTTCTCACCCGGAGCCACTGGTTACCAACCGAGCATTTAACCACCATGCCACGAATACTTTTAAGAATCTGTATTATTAGCCATTTGTTTCTCTTATTATATAAGCTGTTTATGCCCTTTGTCTTTTTTTAAAAAACATTTTATTTTGAAATAATTATAGACTCACAGAAAATCACCAAAATAGTATAGAGTCTGATGTACCCTCGGCCCTACTTCCACAAAGGTGATACAGCTGTAGGACAGTATCAAAACCAGCAAACTGGCTCCAGTTCAGAACTGTTAAGCAGACTTAAGATCTTACTCACTTTTCCACTTTTCACCATCCACTGAAATGTTAGTTCTGTTTTCTTTTTCCTTGCTATCTTATATTGTGATATTGTAATACTACTATCACAAATATAAGATATTTGTGAGGATGGCACAGGACCGGGCAGTGTTTCTTTCTGTTGTACATAGGGTCACGATGACTTGATGGCACCTAACAACAACGTAGTATTAATGATATTAAACCTGTGTCGTTTTTGCAGATGTTTCCCTAGCTTTTTGATTATCTATCGCTTCTTTTTATAACATGTCTTCGAATAAATAGGTTATATATTTCTGTAATCGCATCTACTGGTCTTTCTTTATAATTTATTTTATTGCTTCCCTGACTGTCCACTCACTCCATCCAGAGAATTAATTTTCACTAGCTTTTTCAGTTTTGTTGATTTTTTAAAAAATTATATACCAGCACTGGAAGAAAATTCAAACAATACAGAACAGTACAAGGAATAAAAGCTAAGTTATCTGCAATTCTACCACCTAGAATGACCATTGTTTGAATTTTGGTGATAATATTGTGTCCCTTACCCAAAGAAAGGTCTGGCCTTTGCCTTCAGCTACTGGGAGGTAGTCTCTAGGCCCCTGGAATGTCCGGCCTGGTAGAAATGTCTTTGTTTGCCTGGGGTCTTTGGCCACCCAATAGTCTAACAATGTGATTTATGATAGGAGCTGTCAGCCACGTGGTATCAATTCCGATCTCCAAATCCATTCGCAGGAGAACAACGACTAAAGGTATTAGCCTGACCTCCAGGAGAGGCTGATAACTAAAGGTCAGTATGAGATTGAGTCCAATAAAAACTCTCAATACCAAACGATCAGGTGAGCTTTCCTGGCTGGCAATACTCTGCGTGTGTTGTCACAGATGGTGGCCAGGAAGTACCACTGTCCAGGACTCCACGGGGAGAAGATGACCGTAAGTTCCGCGTTGGGGCCCCTCCTGGACTCTGCCCTATGCACCTCTGCCCTTGGCTGATCTTAATTTGTATCCTTTCCCTATAATAAACTGTAAACGCAAGTATAACTGTTTTCAGTGAGTTCTGTGAGTCCTTCTAGTTTTGCTGGAAATCTCCAGAACTCGCAGCTGGTATCAGAAGTGAGGGCAGTCTTATGGACTGTTCAACTTTGTAACTGGCCCCTAATATAATGTATACTTACCTGATTATGTATATATACAGATGAAGATATAAATATATAAACATAACATTTAAATATGTGAGACCATACCATTACTATTTTCTAAACCATTTTTCACTGATGCGTTACAGACGTCTTATTACACCAATAAATATAGTTTTATGTTATTTTTATTGGCTATAGACTATTCCTCTATAGATGTGTGTCACAATCTACTCAACAGAGACTTATGTTTATATCAATGGACATATGTTGTTTCTATTTTTCACTATTATAAACAAAGCTGTGATGAACATCCCAGTACTTACATCTTCATGCAATTGCATGACTGTTTCTGCAGGGTAAATTCCCAGAAATGGAAAAACCGAATCAGAGGGTAGATTTACATTTACAATTTTGTTATAGTCAAAAAATCTTTTACAGTTCATATTAATTTATACTCCCAACAGCAGTAAACAAGCACTGTTTCCTCAAACCATCACTCATACTAATTATTGTTTACTGACCTGGCAAGCAAAAATTTAGTTCACTAATATTTTTATTCCTATTAGCATTTTTATGTTTATTAGCCATTGGACTTTTTATGTTAATTGTCTGCATATCTTTTGCTCATTTCGTTTCTTTTCCTTGTTGGTTTACGAGAGCTCTTAATTTGGAGAAACTATCCGCTGTACCTATGTCAGAGTTAATACACTCTGTCTTGACTATTTGTGCTCTGCTTTGTTTTACACTATATTTAACTTTTGAATGTATGGTGAGGTTCTGCTGTTATTTTTAGTAGAAATTTTTGATGAATGTAGTCAAATTTTAAAAAGTTGTTTCCTTTATGTTTTAGTGTCTTACTTAAAAAGGCCTTTCCTACTCCAAGACTGTGAAAACACTTATCTATGTTTTCTTGTACGTTCACAGCTTCCCACTTTACACTGGAATCTTTGCTCCATCTGGCATTTTAGTGTAATGAATGATACAGGGAGCCTTCTTTAGTGAGTGGCTCCTACTTATTTACTAAAAAATTGTTTGACTGTGGCGCAGTGGATTGCTTCTATATGGCCTTTCTCACCATGGTCTTGCAACTCTCATCAAATGACTGGGTGGGACTATGCAAATAAGATACTTGTGGCCCAATAAGGGGATTGGACAGCTTGCTAATAATGCAAATAAGGTGCATGGCACCCTTGTGGGAGTGAGACCATGCAAATTAAGGTGTATAGAACCCTAACAAGGGGATTGGTCAGTTTGCCATCCTGCTAGGCTTAAAATGAGCCATCCCGGAGGCGGGAAGGGGGAATCTAACTAACACCAAGCAGAAGAGACATGAATGGAGCGTGTCCTTTGGACCTAGGATCCCTGAGCTGAGAACCTCATAGACCCAGGAGACAGAGATAGAGAGCTGTAACACGGGAGACAGCGAGAAGCAGCAGCAGAGAAATGGCATCAGCAGAGGCAGCAGAACCAATGGGCCTCCTGGCCTATGGAGTGAGAAAGCTGAACACCTTCGGGCAGGAGGCTTGCTGGTGGAGTGGGGTGCCTCCAGCGCGTGTCAGCAAAGCTAGGCTTGCTGACCCACAGAGCAAGAGAGCTGAACGCCTTCGGGCCGAGGCTTACCGGGTGCCGCCAAGCACTTACTGGTGGAGCTAAAGAGCTTTTTTTAACACTTACCTGAGCAGGGGAGAGAATGAGGGGCCAGGGAGAGGCCTGCCTGCAGGTATGGCTGAGAAGAAGCTGTTCTGATCTAAGACCTGTATCCTGAGTAGTTTCTGATCCTGAATTGTAACTTGTCACTTCCCTAACAAACCCCATAATCGTGAGTATTGTCTGTGAGTTCTGTGTGGCCATTGCAATGAATTATCAAACCTAGCAGGGAAGTAGAGTGCTGTGGGAGGGACAGCTATGTTAGATTTGATTTAAAAAGTTGGAGACAGGAGCATGTCTGACCTCTGCCTCAAAGGAATCAGCCTTGGGCTGTTGATCTCGATTCTCCTTGCCCCTTGTGAAGTTACAGGAGGTCAGTCATCCCCACCACACCATTTTTACATACACTCAAATACCATCTTCATCACACATCATATTCCCATATATATATTTGGAACCACATCTGGACTCTTCTTTCTTTTGGTGTTTTGTGTACATGTTTTTTCTTTTTTCTTTTTTTAATGGTTTTATTTGTTACATTTAACTGGGGGGAAATCATTTTGGGAGAAAATCAGTAATTCTTTAAACAGCCCCCCAAAAGAAATTCCAAGTAGCTACTGACTGTCTTAACTTCCACCTACTAATTTATGATACTTCTACTAACATATATTATTAAACTATAACTTACACTAGGGACTATTCTTAGGCCATGTTCCACTGATTTGTGTCCACACTTGTGCTAGTATCTATCATACTGACTCAATAATTATAACGCTATGATATAATTCACTATCTGGGTAAGGTGAGTTCTCATCGTTATTTTTTAAAACAAATTTTAGAATTCTTGTCTATTTATCCTTCCATGTAAATTTTACAACCATGTTGTCAAATCGCAGAACTATTCTGGCATTCTGACTGAGGCTGCCCTTACTTTATAAATTAGTGTGGGCAGAACTGATTATTACAATTTGGTCACCTCCATCCTAGATCATGGAGCCCTGGCAGTACAGTGGTTGTTAAGAGCTTGGCTGCTAACCAAAAGGTTGGCAGTTGGAATCCACTAGCCGTTCCTTGGAAACACTATAGGACAGTTCTACTCTCTCCTATAGGGTCGCTATGATCCAGAATCAACTCAACAGACATTCGTTTTTGGTATCCTAGATCATGGTACGTTTCTCCACTTATTCAAGCTACTTAACCTACTTAGAAAGTAAGAGAAATCTGAAGCCATCCAGTGTTCTATAATTTTCTTCATGTATGTCCTTCACATTTCTGATCATAATACTTTTATAACATTTTAAAATCATGTAATAAGAAAATATAGAAAGAGAAACCAGTAAAACAAAATTATATAGTTACACCACCCAAACATAAGCACTGCCTTGTTTTACTGTATTCAACACAGCCCCATCTAGCTGATATGACAACTGCCGCCTCACCCAGACCAAAGTGACTGTGCCATGGATACAGATAAGAGGTTTCTATTATAGTCAATGTTAGGAATAACTACTCCCTCAAAATACAGGCCTTTCCTAGCACCTTCATCCATGTACCTATGTGAAAAGGCAATTAGTAGGTACAAATATTCCCAAGGTAAGGTTTACACAGAAAGTATTAAAAGCCCCACCCAACTGCAGACATCTGGCTTACACAGGAAGTAAATCAACAGTTTCCCAGCCAGAGTACATACCAGAAGTCAAGAGTACAAATTGGCTACCAAGGATGTGACAGGAATAGATCATGCTTGCAAATGGTTCTGAGCTCTTCTGAAGACTGGCAAGAAACAAATTGTTATTACCGTCACTATTTCTCAGTTTCAAGGCACTGCAAGCTACATAACCTACTTAGCAGCCAGGGAAACCTGAAGCTGTCTGATGCCTGAAAGGATGGGTAACACTCCCCAGGCAGCCAAAACCTATCAAGAGGCTTTGAAAAAGCACTGGCTCCTTTTCTCTAAGTCCATTTCACCACAAAAGAAAACTCATCAACCTGTCCTCTACTGAATTTGAAACCCCAAACCTTGGCTTTGACTACAACAAGGGTCACAGAGCCATTAGGGTAAATGTGGGTACATCTGTGAAAATTTAATCTTTCTAGGGACAGGAGCCAGAGTTAGTAGTCAATTTGATGTAGCACCTATTACAACGTCCTGTGCAATATGGTGCTTAAAAGAAATGGGCTGATGATAAGAACTGAGACCTTTTCCAGTTGCACACAGGCTACACACAGTATGAATACTGCAGCCAGATTAATCCAGCTGAAACACCACTTTCCTCATGACACTTCCTGATTCACCCACTTAATTCATGTCTTTAGCATTGTTCTAGATGCTAAGGGTAGACGGTGACAAAAGAAGGCCCCTAGCCTCCTAGCGCTTCTATTCTACGGAGAAAGACAGGCAGACAAGTCACATACGCACTATGTCAGGAGGAAGAAGTGCTATGGAGCACTTATTTAGGTGAGGGAGCCGGGGTGCTATTTGTCTAGGGGGATCTGTGAAGGTGACGTTTGAGCAGACAGGAAAATGAACGGCAAGGAGCACAGCTGTGTGACAGATTCTGCCTTCAGCCTCAAGATGCCCACGAAACTCTCTTGCTGAGGATGCCGTAACCTCCACGTTGTCAAATCAAAACGGTCACTTTTCAGACGTCCTCTGATGTCTGGCCCCTCTCTGTTGCCACATACTCACTGCTCTCTCCTCATCTTCTCCTCCCTCCCCTTTGCCAGCTCCTTCTCCTCCTCCTCTCAGCCCCTAAGGCTGGTGGCTTCAGGCCTTAGTTCCCACTTGACTCTTGACTCTTCCGACTCTTCTCTCTCCCTCTTCTCCCTCCACACTGGTTCTCCACGCTCCCGCACCAGCTCTGCCAACACTTCCCCAACTGACACCTGCAGCCAGACTCCCTCCTGCTGCTCAGGATGCAAAGGCCAACTCCCCTGGTGCCCCACAGGCCCCTCAGGCTACATCACCTCTCTCCAGGCTCTTCCCTCTCCCACAGTCTCCATCAGAGACCTCCACCACAATGACCTTGGCCGTACATTTCCGCTCCCATCTCTCCACTGCTTAGATTCCTTCAGGGCTGACACCTGCTTGCAAGGCAGAATAACCAAAAACCTATTGCTGTCAAGTCAATTCTGACTCATAGCGACCCTATAGGACTGAGTGGAACTGTCTCACAGGGTTTCCAAGGAGTGCCTGGTGGATTCGAACTGCCGACCTTTCGGTTAGCAGCTGAGCTCTTAACTACTGCGCCACCAGGGCTCCCTGTAAGGCAGAATAGAATCCCTAAATACTAACCAAGGCAGAACCCCACCAGCTGCCCATATCCAATTTAAACAAGATCTCATTCATCTGTCTCACTCCATCTTCCAGATATTAAAACCAGTTGCCACTGAGTCAACTTGTGACTCATGGTGATCCCATGTGTGTCACCATAGAACTGTGCTCCATAGGGTTTTCAATGGCTGGTTTTCCAGAAGCAGACTGCCAGGCCTTTCTTCTGAGGCACCTCTGGTGGACTGGAATTTCCAACCTTTCAGTTAGGGGTTGAGTGCGTTAACCATTTACATCACACAGGGATTCCTACCAGATATTAGTTTCTTAAGGAAGTCTTCCTGGATCATCCTCAATCTAAATTACTGCATTGGCTAGGTTCTCTCACAACACCCTGCACCCACCACAAATTTGCAAAGATACGGTATGTGTCTGTCTGTTCACTGTCAGTCACTGCAACCAGCTTGCTTTCCATGAGGGCAGACAACCTGTCTGCTGTGTCCACCACACGTATCCTGTGCCCAGCACAGCGCCTACCACACCCTGGGCCCTCAGGTATTAGGTGACATCTCTTCTCTACTGCCTGCAGGTCTTCAGTTTATTGGCCCTGCCCTACCCCTCCCATCCTCTTTACTGGCTGGGCGCTGCAGTGTCCCCAGCCCTCCATGTCCCCTCTCCTTCACTCACATTCTTCTTCCTCTGAACTCACACACACTCACGTGTTTACTGAACACTTAGTCTTGGTTTATGGTTTCCTCCCATTCCACCTATCTTCTCTTCCCACCACCATGTAAAATCACATAGATAGCTTTGTAAATTCACTGATTTTAACCTTGTCCAGGCTTGCTGTGTTTTAGAAAATACTCCCAAATGAAAAGGAATCCTATGCTACAAAGAGAAGGAAACCTAACCAGGAGTCAGGATCCTGCATTCTAGTCCCAGTTTTGATGCTCAACAGCTGTGTGGCCTTAAATGGGATGCCACCTCTGCTCGACACACACTTCTCCTTGGCCCTCAGTTTCCCTTTTTTAGATAAGAGAGGACTGAATTAGCTTATCTCTAAGTTCTAAGGGTCTAGAATTGTAACCCACCCCAGAAAGGGAGACACTGTCCCTAAAGAACACAAATGAGAAGTACCCCAAGTAGGAAGACATGCTCTGCTAACACCAGCTACCATTAGGCAAAAGGAAGAAGGATCTGCAACCTCACAATCACAAACTTTTGGCTTAGCTCTGAGGAGGAGGATTTTAAGAAGCATATATGCAAACAAACCAAAAACACTGTACTGCTTTCCTCACATAATGGAAATTCCAAAGTAGAATCTGTTTATCTGTGACAGCTAAAGATAAGCTCCCTTCCAGCTGCCGTTGAGAATCCTCAATCTCTCCCTCTTTCCATCCTCCTCCCACATAAGTTTCTTAATAAACTTGTTAATGTTCCACATAGAGGACGAGTTTGGAATGGACAGGAGAGTCCATCTAGGAAGCTACAGACTCCCAGCTGGGCTGGTCTCAGATTCATAAACACTAAATCTCCACACGGAACCCAGCAGAGATGAACAGCCCTTCTGCTGAGACTGGCTCCTGAGATACGTGAACGTATTATGTCTTTATCAGCTTTCAAAATACTTAATTTTTTTCTTCCGTGATATAGTCATATTCACTATGTCCTTTCTGTCAAAAGCAATAGATTTCTTATTCACATAATCGAACTGAAAAAACAGTGGTAGAAGGTAAGGTGGAGCTTCCGTTATTATCATATCCCAGTTTTCACCTCAAACCTTTAGGTATTGTTAACCCTTTTGCGGTATTCTCCATCTCCACTGCTAATGCAAACGCTTAAGAAGAAGAGTATTTTATAGCTCTCTGGAGCGTGAATACACCTTTAGTTACTGCAGTGCTATAAAAACCAAGGTCAGGTAACTTATCTTTCATCTACTCCAGCTTCAAGGCCTCCTGGAGAAATACACCAAAATAAAACAAGGATGCCTAAGGCCCAAGTAATTTCAGAAAACAAACTACACAGCAAGAGAAAAGTCAACACGGAAAGCAATGTACATTTATTTTCTCAAAAACGAAGAACTCATGTGCTGACTTCTCCCTCCACACTCACAAACGAAACCCACAAACAGGCCCCGCAGGAGCACATGGCTTAATGAAAGACTTGGACCCGCTGGGAAAGAGATGCTGTGCTTTCTTATTCATGCAGATCTTCGGGGACCAGTGTGCATTTTGAGGGGGAGGAGGCGAGGAGGGAGACGTATGAATGAAAGCTGCAGCCAACCATTTCCAATTCTTTCCTGACTCTAAAGTTTCAGAGTCTTCATACGATCTCAGGGGGCGGGTCCTCAGGGCCTGTGAGGCTCTCCTGGCACAAGGCCAAAGGATAACGTGATTTTCCTCTGAAGCCCAAATCCCCAGTTTTCTGGAGGAAATCTGATCCTGCCCACTGGGCCTGTCCTGGGTCATCACAATTCATCTTCTCCATCCCGCCATGGTGGACACACAGTGTGCCTCCCAGTAAGGTTGGCCCTGAAATTAAGAATAGCTTTTCTAGTCAGAAAGACTCGTAGTGGCACACCAGGGTGCTTTTATTACCATCCTGCCACCTGCCAGCCACAGAAGGGCGGGGAGAGCATGGCTATCAGCATCCCTACCTGCCAGCCAGGTGGTCCTGGGCACTCCTGACCTTTCAGAACTTCACTTTCTTTAGGCAACAACCTACTTCACAGTAAGGATTAAATGAAGTACGGTACTTAGAACAGACAAACAGCGCCTGGAACATAGGAAGTTCTCAATAAATAAATTCATGCATTCAGCGACATTTCCCATGATGTGCAGAAATGTTGTGACTAGTTGTGCTGCGGTAAAGCACAGTTTGAGGCCTCAAGGCCTAAGGCAGCCAGGCTTCCCAGTGACTCTGGAGACAGAATGACTGGGGGTGGCGGGGATGAACAAGGGCAAGGCGATCAGGTGAGAATTCCCACTCAGAGATGAGTTACCAGGCTCTTCAATGAAAATGCAGAAGAATGCCATCAGAACGGCAGCACAGACAGACTTGTCTTTCTTTTTCCCCTTCACTCTCCAACGACCACAGAAGGGAATCTGTGTAGCAGAGAAGCCCACAGCTCTTTAACAGGAATGAAGTTGGGGAATTTCAGCCATCCCGCCACCTGCACCCCCAGCACTGCTCCTACTGCTGATGGACTGCTTGCTCCCCTTCAACATCAGCTCTAGGGTATCCTTCACCGCAATTTCCTTTATCAAGCACCACTTAGTGGAGAACCTGGGGGAGGGAGGGAGAGAGAAAGGACGACACAAGGAAGAATGCTAGTGACGTTCAAACACTGCAAGTGCTCTCTCCGAAACTGGGCAGGCCCTAGCAGATTCATACATTCGGTTGTGTAGCTGATTGTCAGTCTCTTTCAGCTCAAAGTCCTCAATGCTGACTCTGCAGGAATAAATAATGAAAGGTACTGCGGAGCAATGGATAGCTTTTATATGGCCTTTCTAGCCATGGTCTTTCAACTACCACCAAACTCTATTCCTCTGCTGGGTTCAATAATTTGTTGCAATGGCCACACAGAAACTCACAGACAATACTCAGAATTATTGGGTTGGAGTATGCAAATAACGTGCTTGTAGCCCCCCAAGGGGATCGGACAGCTTGCTAATAATGCAAATAAGGTGCATAGCACCCTTGTGGGGGTATGACCATACAAATAAGGTATATGGAACCCTAACAAGGGGACTGGTCAGTTTTGCCATCCCGCTAGGCTTAAAACGAGCCATCTCAGAGGTAGAAAGAGGGGGCCTCACTACCACCAAGAAAGAAGAGCCAGGAGCAGAGCATATCCTTTGGATCTGGGGTCCCTGCACTGAGAACCTCCTAGACCCAGGAAACAGAGAAAGCACACTCTAGCTAACACTGGAGATGCCACAAGATGGCGAGAAGCCGCGGCAAGCAAGCAGAGAACAAGCAGCAGCAGAACCAGGAGAACGGCAGGAGATGGCACGGTGGGCTTTCTGGATCACAGAGCAAGAAAGCTGACCGCCTTCAGGCAGGTGGCTTGCCGGTGAGTTGGGTGCCTCCGGGTGCTTGGCAGAGCTAGAGAGCTGAGCACCTTCCGGCTGAATGAAGCTTACTGGCAGAGTGGGGTACCCCTTGGCACTTATTGGTGGAGCTAAAGAGGTTTGTAACACTTGGCCGAGTAGGGTTAAGGGCCAGGGAGAAGCCCGCCTTTGGGCACAGCCAAGAAGCTGTCCTGACTGAAGAACTGTACCCCGAGTATTTTCTGATCCTGAATTGTAACCTGGTACTTCCCTAATAAAACCCATAATCGTGAGTATTGTCTGTGAGTTCTGCATGGCCATGGCAGTAAAGAACCCAGCAGAGGAATAGAGTGCCATGGGAGGGACAGCTCGTGTAGGACTTAATAAAAAGGATGGACAGAGGAGGTATGTCTGACCTCCGCCTCACCCTGTAGGAGTAGGAGTCAGCCTTGGGCTGCTGATGCTGATAATGATTCTCTCTCCTTCCCCTTGTGAAGTTAGAGGAGAAGGTCCGACACCCTTGCCATGTCATTTTTACAGGTATCAAATATGAACGGATTACCCTAGGTTGTACAACTTAATGAACACAATGTCACTGAAATGCACATATAGAAAGTGTTGAAATGGCAGTTTCGGAGTATGTATACTTACTACCAAAAAAATCAAATACAGGCAACGGAAACCCAAAGCAAACCCATTGCTGTCAAGACGATTCCAAATCACAGCAACCCTGTAAGGCAGAGTAGAACTGTGCCATAGGGTTTCCAAGGCTGTAATCTTTACAGAAGCAGACTGCCACATCCTTCTCCTGTGGAGCAGCTGGTGGGTTTAAACTGCCGATCTTTCAGTTATCAGCCAAGTGCTTAACCACTGCACCACCAGTGCTCCTTAGGCAATGAAATGAAACCAGAAAAAAAAGCAGGAAACGACCACCCTAGAACGCTGAGAAGCCAGCTTTAGGACAGCTGCAACAGTGACAAACAGAAAGACCAAAGAGCTTTAATTCCTTGACTGCTTGTAAGGATACAGATAAATGTGTATTTTGCTAAAACAGTCAGCAATTTAGTCTTGCTTTCTCCACTGGGAATCAAAAGCATCCACACCTTATGGAAGAAATCACGGAAGAAACCATCTGGTGGCCAGGAAATGAACCGTTCCAGCAACACATACAAGGTGTAGGGCTCTGCACTGAGGATGGGGGATACAGTTAGTCCCTGTCCCACCCTCAGGACCTCACAAGCTAATGGCTCTCTTCTCGGAGTGTGTGAAGGCATGCTGGTCATCAATGGAGTCTGTGGTTCCAGGACATCTTCCTCAAGTATGACACCTAAGCGAGATCTCCAAGCATAAGCAGAGATTAGCCAGGGAAAGGGAATGTAGGGAAAAGGCTCTCAGGCTGAAGGAATACGGAGGCCTTTCTCAAGACAGCAGGAGTCCCTGGATGGTGCAAACGACTCATCGCGCGTAGCTGCTAACCAAAAGCTTGGAGGTTTGAGTCCACCTAAAGGCACCTCGGAAGATGTACTTTGGAAAACTAAGCTAAGGAGACCCCAGTGGGGTTGTCGTGAGTTGCAGTCAACTTGATGGCAGCTAGTTTTTTGCTTTCTCAAGATATTAGCAGTTTGGGCTCCTTCTTCCTCTCCCCCACCTACAGTGCCATAAGTAGGCCCCAGCTTTGAGGACGGAAGGAGCTAAGATTAACACCAGTGGTTGTCTGGGGCCTTAGGATCAAAGTCTCAACCTTGCTGCTGATGTCCCCTTTGCCAGAGAGATGGCATCAGTAACAACAGAGGCAAGTTCCTGGAGAAGGAGGAGAAAGCTATGGGAAAGTTAGTAGGCCCACAGTTCAGCTCCGGGTGAAGTGGAATTTTCTGAATCCACAGTCCAAAAAGAGGACAGAAAAGCTAGCTTGTCATACTGGTTTCCTCCTTTTGACGTCTGAATGAGAAAGGAGAGAGAAAGACAGAGAGAGACAAAGGAAAGACGGGGAGAGAAAGGTTTGGAAAAGGGAAGTTTTTTGACGCATCATTTTCGTACTGTTGCCAGATTGACTATATAAGAGTGAAGACTCTCCCCTAAATAAAAAACTCCATAAACAAAGTTAGAAGCGTCAAACGGAAGGAAAAAAAGTGTGAAAAAAGGTTAATGTCTTTAATATGCATTTTTTAAAAAACCTGTTGCCATCGAGTCGATTCCGACTCATAGTGACCCTATAGGACGAACAGAACTGCCCCTAGGGTTTCCCATGAGCGGCTGGTGGATTCGAACTGCTGACCTTTTGGTTAGCAGCCTGAGCTCTTAATCACTGCACCACCAGGGCCCCTTAAGAAGCTCTACAAAAACAAGCTACACGTTGCTGTTGAGTCAATTTCGACTCATAGTGATACTTTAGGACAGAGTAGAGATTCCAAAGAGCGGCTGGTGGATTCGAACAGTTGACATTTTAGTTAGCAGCCCAGCTCTTAATCACTGTACCACCAGGGCTCCACATAAACAAGTTAAGCTCCCCAAATTATTTACTAATTGCAGAAAGAAAAACATACCTTTACAACAAAAAGCTCTGTCAGTCAGTACCTTAATTAACCAAATGATCCAATTAGCATCATTAATAATGGGACAACCAGACATTATGTACCTTGCGATGTGAGCACCTGTGACAGACTTTCACCAAAAATGTTTAACCTAAATTGAATTAAGCCTTTTGTGGTTTGCGGGAAATACAGGGGGCAGAGGTCCATATTACAGACCACAATGAGAAAACAAATCCAGAATGTAGGGCAATCTTCAAAGCAACTAACGATCTCTTACAAATTGTCAGTGTCTTAGGGGAAAGAGGCAGGGAGGAGGAAGACTCTCTATTAAAAGAGACATGAAAACGTAAGTCAGACACAAAAGGACAAATCTTATATGATCCCACTTATATAAAATACCTGGAGTGGCAAATGCATACAAATCAAAGTTTATAACCATATTTTTTCGCAAATAACATGCATGTTATACATTTTTTTGACAGTAATGCAATCCCTCCCTCATGTTATTTTCATAAGTGTACTACGCCAAATTTTTTTTTACATGTTGCAGACTTCAATTTTTATTTCTGATTACGTGGAAACTTAAGGTTGTTGTTGTCAGGTGTTGTCGAGTCGGTTCCGACTCACAGCGACCCCATGTACAGCAGAAGGAAACACTGCCTGGTCCTGCACCATCCTCATGATCATTGTTATGCTTGAGCCCATTGTTGCAGCCACTGTGTCAATCTATCTTGTTTAGGGTCTTCCTCTTTTTCACTGACTGTCTACTTCACCAAGCATGATGTCCTCCAGGGACTGATCACTCCTGATGACATGTCCAAAGTATACGAGACAAAGTCTCACCATCCTTGCCTCCAAGGAGCATTCTGGCTGTACTTCTTCTGAGACAGATCTGTTCATTCTTCTGGCAGTCCATAGTATATTCAATATTCTTTGCCAACACCATAATTCAAAAACGTCAATTCTTCTTCAGTCTTCCTTATTCATTGCCCAGCTTTCGCATGCATATGAGGTGACTGAAAACACCATGACTTGGGTCAGGTGCACCTTAGTCCTTAAAGTGACAGCTTCGTTTTTTAACACTTCAGGTATTGATTTTATATTACTTGAAATTTAAGCCAAAAGTATTTACCAGTAGATCAAAAGTGATATACTAAATTTTACTTCTGTAATTTCCTTATAAAATACAGTCGTCATTCTCACAAATGGAGCAGTGGGACACCGTGTTGAAACCAAAGAGTATGAATGCAAGAAGAGCTACAATTAGTAAGTAAGAATTGATCCTAGGCCTGAAACTAAAAGATCAAGATGCTGTCTGTATTTTATTGCTTTCATAAATCTTAAACTGAAACACAATTATGATCAAAAGTAGTATTTTTGGACTATTTTCATACACATAAGCAGGAGATTAAAGCAAATGAACAGAACCAAAGAAAATGAACAGAACAACCTGACTTACCTATAATATGGGAGGAAGGGTGAATACGGTCAAATTCACTTCTGGAAATGTCACAAGACATGCAAGGTATACGCACAGGGCATGCTATCCTATAATCGTTTTACTTAATTTCATCATTTCCATATGCTATGTGGGCGTGTTATTTACATGGGCACATTATTTACATTATTACAATAGCGGTTCCCAGGGGCCGGTGCCCAGGGAAGAGCTATTTATTGCTTAAGGACACTGAGTTTCTGTTAGGGTGATACAGAAAAATTTTAAAATGGATACTGGTGATGGTTGCACAACATGGTGAATGTTTTTAATGTCACTGAATCGTACACATAAAAATGGATGAAACAGCAAATGTTTATATATTTTACCACAATTAAAAAAGTGCAAAGTACAAGCCTTGATTGGGTCATGATTCATAAAAACTAGTTACAAAAGGCATTTTGGAGAAAACTGGAGAAATTTTTATAGGAACCATGTATTACATTATATTACAGAATTAGTATTAATTTTGATATGAAAACAACAATCATTATGTATGGGAATATTCTTATTTTTAGAAATAAAGTGTCAAGATGTCAGCAATATTCTCCTGACTCATTGAAGAGAGACAGCTACATAAAGCAAGTATAGCAAAAGTTAACAAATGCTGGCTGTAAGTGATGGCTATAAGCATGACAACCACATCATTATTTCAACTGTTCTGTTAACATTTTTATAATAAAAAGTTGGAAAAAGATACCCAATCCCAACTAAGGGGAAAAAAAGCAAAGCAGAAGAACTAAAAGGAAATTCGCAAATACCAAATCAGTCATCACACTTGGGAAACAACAGTTCAAACTCCTCAGAGATCAAAGAAACGCACAGTAAAACACCAGAGACGCCGTTTCTTGCCTAACAGACGAGCAGAGTGTTTTTTTAAAGGCACAGTAATACTGGTGCAGCCTTTAAAAAAAAAAAAACAACCATACATTTGAGACCAAATGGTCAACATTTACCCCAAAGCAAAGATTGGGGGGGGGGGCAGGGACGCAACAATAATAGAAATGGAACAACCAGATGGAAATAATAAGAATGTTGACACAACATAGAAAATGTAACCAATGTCACTGAACAACATGGATAGAAATTGCTAAATGGGAACCTAATCTGCTATGTAAACTTTCACAAAAAACTCAATAAAATATCTTAAAAAAGAAATCTACTTTTAAAAGCAAATGAACTGTGCAAAATGAAAACAAAACTTGAGGATTTGGAAAATTCTGGTACAGCCATTTTGAAAAACAGTTCGGCAGTTTCTTATGAACCTAAACACGCGCTCAGCATATAACCCAGCAATTCCATTTTTGTGCATTTATTTACCCGAGGAATGAAAACACAGGGCCCACACCAAGACCTGGACACAAAAGTTCACAGCAGTTTTATTCACAATATAGCTGAAAACAATAAAACTGAAGACAAATCAAATGTTTATCAACAGGCAAGTAGATAAAACAAATTGTGGTACTTCTATAAAACAGTATATTACCTGATACATGCAGCAATATTAAAAACATTCTGCTGTTTCATCACAATTTTAATTTTAAAAAATTACAGGTAAAAACAAAAAAAAATTATGCTGAGCAAAAGAAGCCAGACAATAATACATACTGCATGATACCATTTATACAAAACACAAGGAAAGACAAATCGTATCTACAGTGCTAGAGAGCAGATGCGGAGGGCAGGGGCATGCCTAGGAAAAGGTATGAGGGAACCTTCTGAGATGATAAAAATGTTCTGTATCTTGATTGTGGTGGCTACACAAATTTGTCTGTTTAACTATGAACTGTACTCTTCAAAGGGTGAATTTTATTTATATATTATACCTCACTAAAGCTGATACAAAACTTAAAAACCAAAACCCATTGCCGCCGAGTTGATTCCAACTCATAGCAATCCTATAGGACAGGGTAGAACTGACCCCTAAGGTTTCCAAGGAGTGGCTGGTGGATTTGAACTGCTGACCTTTTGGTCAGCAGCCATAGCTCGCTGTAGCTCTTAATCACTGCTCCATCAGGTCTCCATAAAACTTAAAGGTATACTAAAAATACTCAGTGCTGGGAAAGATGTAGAGGAATAGGCCCTCTAATGGGAATATTAATGGTACCACTTTTTTTGTTGGGATATAATTCACAACCATAAAATTCACTCAAAGTGTACAAGTCAGTGGTATATTCACAGAGCTGTGCAACCATCATCACAATCAATTTTAGAACATTTTCACTACCTCCAAAAGAAACCCCACATCCCTTTGCTATCACTCTGCAATGCTCCCACTCCCTTCCTCAAGCCCTAAGCAACCACTAATCTACTTTCTTTCTCTGTATGATTGCCCATTCTGGACATTTCATATAACTGGAATCATATAATACGTGAGTTTTTTTGTGTGTGTCTGGCTTCTTTAACTTAGCATAATGTTTTCAAGGTTCATCCATGCTATAGCATGTATGAGTACGTCGTTCCTTTTTGTGGTGGAATAACATTCTACTGTATGTATAAACCCAATTTTGTTTATCCATTCATCAATTAATGGACATGGGGTTGTTTCTACTTTTGGCTACTATGTATAATGCTGCTATGAACACTTGTGTACAATTTTTTGTGTGGAGATGTTTTCAGTTCTCTTGAGTATATATACCTAGAAGTGGAATTGCTAAGTCAAATGGTAACTCTATAGTTAACTTTTTGAGAGACTGCCAGACTGTTTTCCAAAGTGGTTGTACCACTTTACATTCTACCAGCAGTATCTGAGGGTTCCAACTTCTTCACAGCCTCACTAATACCTATTATCTGACTTTTTGATTATAGTCATCTGAGGTGGCGAGTGGTTAATCGCACAGCTACTAACTGAAAGACTGGCAGTTCGATTCCACCCAGAGGCACCTCAGAAGAAAGAGTTGGCAGTCAACTTCTAAAACACCACAGCCCTTAAAATCCCTTAGGAGTGCAGTTTGACTCTGACATACGTGTTTTTTGTTTTTGTTTTTAATAGTGGGTGTAAAGTAGTATCTCATTGTGGTTTTGATTTGTATTTCCCTGATGACTAATAATGTTGGCATTTTCTCATGTTATTAGTCATTTGGGTATGTTCTTTGGAGAAATGTTTACTCAGATCTTTTGCCCATTTTTCAATTGGGTTATACGTCTTTTTACTATTGAATTCTAAGAGTTCTTTATTTAATCTAGATGCAAATCCCTTATTAGATATATGACTTGGAAGTATTTTCTCCCATTTTGTGAGTTGTCTTTTCTAATTGATGCAGCTTCTAATTGATACGACCAGTCCAGTAATTAATCAAAAATTTCAGTGTGGATGCCCTTTGATTTTGTAGTTTCATTTTAAAAAATTTGTATTAAAGAAATAAAGAAGTGGAATGAGAGAACTATAAACAAGGATATTCATCAAAATACTATTAAAAGTGAATCTCAACCCTTACCTCACACCATACACAAAAATTAACTCAAAACAGATGACAGTGCTAAATGTAAGAGCTAAAACTGCAAAACTTCTTGAAGAAAATCTTACAGACCTAGGGTTTGGCAAAGCTTTCATAAACAGGACACGAAAGCCAGAAGTATAAAGGAAAAAAACAGATAAATTGAGATCATTAAAATTAAAAGCTTGCTCTTCCAAAGACAATTGGAAATGATGGTGCAGGTCTATTTTTCCCTATATGAGCACAGGAAAAAGTAAAAAGGACACAATGCCTATCACGGACTGAAGTGTGTCCCCAAAAATATGTGTCAACTTGGCTAAGCCATGATTCCCAGTGGGGTTGTCCTCCATTCTGAGATATGTTGTAAATCCCAGACTCTATGCCTGTGGTTATGGTCCCATTTGGGAGTGAGCTGTCCATTATGTTAATAAGACAGGATTAGGTGACGATAATGGGATTAGGGTAGAATGCAACACCCTAACTGAGATCACAGTCCTGATCTGATTGATGTAAGGGGAGTTTTCCTGGGGTATGGCCTGCATCATCTTTTATCTGAAAATTGGTAAAAGGAGAGAGAATTGAGCAGAGAGGGAGGGACAACCTACCACCAAAAAAGAAGAGCCAAGAGGGCAACACATTCTTTGGACCCGGAGTCTCTGCACTGAGAAACTCCTAGACCCACGGGAAGATTGATGACAAGGACCTTCCCCTAGAGTCGACAGAGAGAAAAAGACTTCCCCTGGAGCTGGTGCCCTGAATTCAGACTTCTAGCCTCCTGAACTGTGAGAGATTAAATTCGTTTGCTAAAGCCATCCACTTGTGGTATTTCTGTTACAGCAGCACTAGATAACTAAGACCGTGCCCAAAAGCAGGGTGTACCAGTAACTCCAAGAGAAGCGTTTCAAAGGATGCTGGTCTCTTTTATCTCTGTGAAATGTCTGAATTTCCCACCTGCCAAGTATGCATTTCTACATAATGAGGCAGAGGAACCTCCACAGAACTATTTCCATTTTGAAAAGGGGGAAAAGTGGCTTTCCCCTAGTAATTAATAGAAAGTAAAATTCAATTAGCCGTGGCAAAATGTTTACCACCTTGTTGTTTGGAGTTATTGTTTATTTGCCACATTTTGGAAATAAGAATACAATGTGATTTATTAAAAGTTTAATGTGTTTGCTCCTTTATACCATTTGCAGATAATTTCTATCATACCTACAAATTAATCTAGTCAACAAATCTCAGTGGTGTTACTGGACAACAATGGCTTACAACTATTCTGTAAAAGTAGTTTATACATACAGTATTATCTCACAAGGAGCCCTGGTGATGCAGTGCTTAAGCACTCGGCTGTTAACTGAAAGGTCAGTGGTTCAAACCCACCAGCTGCTCCATGGGAGAAAGATGTGGCAGTCTGCTTCCATAAAGATTACAGTCTTGGAAACCCTATGGGGCAAAGTTCTACTCTGTCCTATAGGGTTGCTGTGAGTTGGAACTGACTCCATGGTAAGGGGTTTAGTTTTTGTGTTGTTTTTTTAAATCTCACAACTATCTGGATCTTAATTTAACTATCCAGAAGTAAAAAAATTAATTCAAAATAGTTAGTAAAGGTCTATGCACTCTACTCAGAGGAAGTCTCTAAACCCTACTAAGTTTAATTACTCTTATCTTATACTCAGTTTAACAAGTGATGCAAGCCCATAGAGAATGGGAAGCACTTGATGAAAACGGAGGCTAAGTGGCAAATTCAAAGCAGAGCAAGTGGCAGCCAACAGCCTGGAGGAGACATACCATCATTAATGATCTGAAAACTCAAATCCCAATAGAGCCTAGGATCTTTGAGCAGAGAAGCAAAAATGCATTAATGGTGTAAGAACATCATGAAATTACTACAATAATACTATAAATAATGTTCAGAAGTAGGCCTCTAAATAATCAAAAGTTATTTATACTCATTACAATCAGGAAAGTAGCGAATGTGGTGAGGGTTAAACAACATGATAAATGTAATTAATGTCACTGAACTGCACCTGTAAGAATGTTGAAATGGCAAATGTTTTGTTAAATACATACTTATCATAATAATAATTTTATTTTTATATATACAGATACAGGGTTGCTATGAGTCAGAATCAACTCAATGACAATGGGTTTTTTTAATGGTTTCTATAGATAATATATATGAAAAAAAGCAGTGGAGATTATCATGTATTGAAGAAGAACAAAGTAGGAGGCCCTACACTCCCTGATCTCAAAACATACTATACAGCCACAGTAATCAAAACAGCCTGGTACTGGTTCAATGACAGACACAGAGACCAATGGAACAGAATTGAGACCCCAGAAATAAATCCATCCACGGGCAGCTGATTTTCAACAAGGGGTCAAAGTCCATTCAATGGGAAAGAACTAGTTTCTTTAACAAATGGTAATGGCAAAACTGGATATTTATTTGCAGAAAAATGAAACAGAATCCATACCTAACACCATACACAAAAACTAACTCAAAATGGATCAAAGACCTAAATGTTAAAGCCAAAACTATAAAGTTCCTGGAAGATAATATAGGGACAAAACTATGGGACCTAATTTTTTTTTCAGCAATAGATTACCAAACACAACTACCAATGTATGAGCAACAGAAGACAAGTTAGATAACTGGGACCTCCCAAAAAATTAAATACTTATGCTCATCAAAAAACTTTACCAAAAGAATAAAAAGAGAACCTACAGACTGGGAAAAAATCTTTGGGAATGATATGTCTGATAAGGGTCTAATCTCTATATAGAAAACTTCAACAACAAAAAGGCAAGCAACCCAATTAAAAATGGGCAAGGACATGAACAAATACTTCACCAAAGAGGACATTCAAGGGGACAACAAACACATAAAAAAGATGTTCGTGATCATTAGCCCTTAGGGAGACGCAAATCAAAACTACAAAGAGATACCATCTCACCCTTGCAAAAATGGCAATAATAATAATAATAATAAAAAAAAAAAACCAGAAAACAACAAACACTGGCGAGAGTGCAGGAAGATTGAATCCCTCTTCCACTGCTGGTGGGATTGCAAATTGGTTCAACCACTATGGAAAATGGTATGGCACCTCATAAAGCTAGAAACAGAAATATTCTATGATTCAGCAATTCTACTCCTAGGTATATATCCTAGAGAACTACAACTGCTGACATGAACAGATATATGCACACCCATGTTCACTGCAGCATTATTCACACAGCAAAAAGATGGACACAACCAAACTGCCCATCAACAGATGAATGGATAAACAAACTGTGGTGTATATACACAATGGAATACTATGCAGCCATAAGGAATGATGAGTTCTCAAAATACACTATAACATGGATGATTCTAGAGGACATAATGCTGAGTGAAATAAGTCAATCACAAAAGGATAAATGTTGTATATCTCACTATTATAAAAAGACAAGAATCAGTATACATAAAGAAAGCAACATTTTTTGGTAGTTACCAGGGATGGGAGGAAGAGGGAGGGGGAATCACTTTCTAGATAGTAGACACTTGTTAGTTTTGGTGACGGGTAAGGCAATACCCAATAAGAGTGAAGTCAGCACAACTTGACCAAGGTAAAAGATGACACTAAGAAGTACACAAGAATAAGCGACAATTTTGGTAAAACTCATCCAAACCAAAACCAAAACCATTGTCGTCGAGGTAATTCCAACTCATAGTGACACCAGAGGACAGAGTAGAACTGCCTCATAGGGTTTCCAAGGCTGTATTTACGGAAGCAGACTGTCACATCTTTCTCCCATGCAGCGGTTGGTGGGTTCAGACTGCTGACTATTCAGTTAGCAGCCAAGCGCTTTAACCACTGTGCCACCAGCACTCCTTGTAAAAGTAGCAACATATTCAATATTGCAACAACAGTAATAACAACCAAAAAATATGCATGTGGTTACATAGGTAGATATGTATACGTATATATGTATGTTGTTAGGTGCCATTGAGTAGGTTCCAACTCATAGCGACCCTATGTACAACAGAACGAAACACTGTCTGGTCCTGTGCCACCCTCATAATCTGTTATGCTTGAGCCCACCATTGTAGCCACTGTATTAATCCATCTTGTGGAGGGTCTTCCTCTTTTTCACTGACCCTCTGTTTTACCATTCATGATGTCCTTCTCCAGAGACTGGTCCCTTCTGGTAACATGTTCAAAGTATGGGAGACAAAGTCTTGCCAACCTTGTTTCTAAGGAACATACTGGTAATACTTCTTCCAAGACAGATTTGTTCATTCTTCCGGTAGTTCATGGTATATTCAATATTCTTCACCAACAATGTAATTCAAAGAAATCAATTCTTCTTCCGTCTTCCTTATTCATTGCTCAGCCTTCGCCTGCATATGAGGCGACTAAAAATATCATGGCTTGGGTCAGGCGCACCTTATTCCCTCAAGTGACATCTTTGCTTTTTAACACTTTAAAGAGGTCTTTTGTAGCAGATTTGCCCAACACAATACAGGCATACCTCGTTTTATTGCACTTTGCAGATACTGCATGTTTTATGAATTGAAGGTTTGTGTCAACTCTGTGTCGAGTAAGTCTACTGGCGCCATTTTTCCAATAGCATGTGCACCCTTCGTGTCTCTGTGTCACATTTTGGTAATTCTCACAATATTTCAAACGTTTTCATTATTATTATATCTGTTATGGTGATCTGTGATCAGTGACCTTTGATGTTACTATTGTAATTGTTTTGGGACGCCATGAATTGCGCCCATATAAGATGGCGAACTTAATTGATGAATGTGTGCGTTCTGACTGCTCCACCAACCGGCCATCTCCTCCTGCCCCTAGTCTCTCTCCCTCTCCTTGGGATTCCTCTCAAAATAATATTACTCACTGACAATGCACCTGGTCACCCAAGAGCTCTGATGGAGATTAATGTTGTTTTCATGCTTGCTAACACAACATCCACTCTGCAGCACATGAATCAAGGAGTAATTTTGACTTCCAATCTTATTATTTAAGAAATACATTTCATAAGGCTAATAGCTGCCACAGACAGTGATTTCTCTGATCGATCTGGGCAAAGTAAATTGAAAACCTTCTGGAAAGGATTCACCACTCTAGATGCCATTAAGAATGTTCGTGATTCATAGGAGGAGGTCAAAATATCAACATTAACTTGAATTTGGAAGAAGTTCATTCCAACCCTCATAGATGACTTTGAGGGGGTTCAAGACTCAGTGGAGGGAGTAACTGCAGATGTGGTGGAAATAGCAAGAGAACTAGAATTAGAAGTGAAGCCTGAAGATGTGACTGAATTGATGCAATCTCATGACAAAACTTTAACGGATGAGGAGTTGCTTCTTATGGATGAGCAAAGAAAGTGGTTTCTTAAGATGGAATCTACTCCTGGTGAGGATTCTGTGAACACTATTGAAATGACAACAAAGGATTTAAAATATTACATAAACTTAGCTGACAAGCAGCAGCAGGGCTTGAGAGGATTGACTCCAATTTTGAAAGAAGTTCTACTGTGGGTAAAATGCTATCAAATAACATCGCACGCTACAGAGAAATCTTTCATGAAAGGAAGAGTCAATCGATGAGGCAAACTTCATTGTCTTATTTTAAGAAACTGCCACAGAACCACCCCAGCCTTCAGCAACCACCACCCTGATCAGTCAGTAGCCAACAACATCAAGGCAAGACCCTCCACCAGCAAAAAGATTACGACTCACTGAAGGCTCAGATGACGGTTAGCATTTTTTAGCAATAAAGTATTTTTTAATTAAGGTATGTATATTGTTGTGTAGACATAATGCTATTGCACACTTTACAGACTACCATATAGTGTAAACATAACTTTTATATGTACTGGGAAACCAAAAAAATTGTGTGACTCGCTTAATGGCAGTGGTCTGGAACCAAACCCACAATATCTCTGAGATATTTCTGTACATTTGTTTTCTTGACTGCTGCTTCCATGGGCATTGATTGTGGATCCAAGTAAAATGATATCCTTGACAACTTCAATCAATCTTTTCTCCGTTTCTCATGATGTTGCTAACTGGTTCAGTTGTGAGGATTTTTGTTTTCTTTATGTCGAGGTATAATCCATACTGAAGGCTGCAGTCTTCAATCTTCATCGGTAAGTGCTTCCTGTTCTCCTCGCTTTCAGCAAGCAAGGTTGTGTCATCTGCGTAATGCAGGTTGTTAATGAGTCTTCCTCCAATCCTGTCTGTGGTGAGAGTCTTATAAAACAACTTTTTCACACCCCATATTTTCTCCTTCTAAGGTCTTCAAATGTCAGTTTGTAACCATACTGCATCTGGAGAGCTATAGCTTCAAATGTAGAGAAACTAAGTTCCTGACTTTGGGAAGAAATGGAGCCTCAGTCTTTTCATCTTCTCACTATAAACACCTTCCTGTGTGAGCAACCTCCAGCCCAAGTGAGTTCCTGAAGTCCTTGCTTCATGAGGGCTGGGAGTTCCACAAACACATCCAAACGCGACTAATCTGACCACACAAATATGAGACTTAACTGGGGGGAGAGGTCAAACAAAGCCACCTAAGTCAGCAGCAGAAAGACCCAAACTCTAAGTCTCTGCAGCCGTCTTGAGGGCCTGAGTTTGGGAGTTCAGCCAGAGGCACTAGTCTCTGTTGCTGATTAACTGCAGCTGGAAACATCACGCACACGATAGGGACAGATGCCAAGCCAAAAAAGGTCAGTGGGGAGGTCGGCCGGGGCAGCAGCAACAGCAGGAAGGAACGTGGCCAGAGGAGGTGGTCTCATGTAGAGAGCAGACAAGCGCCAAGTGAGGCCGAGGTCACAGCAGCAGCATCATTCGCAGACACGCGATGCTCCCGGGACATTACCGAGAGGCCAGGGTGGCTGCAGCCCGGCTGGGGCCAGCCCACCCGGATGCCCCCTGGACCAGGAGCCAGCTGTCTCCTGGAGTGGTGGCTAATCCCCCTAAGCTGCTAGGGCTGCAGCTGAGAACGGAGGGCAAAGAGAGGTAGTTTCTTCCCCAGAACTGGCCATCCTCCTCCTAGCCACCCCCCAGGAACGGTGGCTGAGGCTGAAGAAAGGGAGCCAGTTTCAGAGCATCAGAGCGATTCAAACCAAACCAAACTGCACTTTATTCAAAACAATGATTGCTTTGTCGGGATATTGCAACAGCCCAACGAGGGCTGGTTGAAAAACTCGCCCTTCTAATGTCTACTTTCCAGTCCCCATGACTTTGAGAAATCACACTGGAAAGGGGGGAGAAAGTTCCATACACAAGCCAACAGCAGCCAGCCCATGTGACCTGACAGAAGGCAGGCCAGCTGCCCTTGGACACAGAAAGTGTCCAGCCCTCTCCACCAGGAGTGGATTATCTAATAGGCAAGGTAAATACGGTGCTTACCTTGCTAACCAAATCATCTGTGGTGAATAATTTCATATTTTTTACCACATCAAAGATTCTGCTTCTAGGTATGGCTGGCATCTGTCTCTCTCCCAAACCCACAGCACCTTCCTACAGAATCAAAGACCGTTTTCAAATTTACAATCCCTGACAGGGATGGATTACCCAGTGAGCAAGGTAAGCATAGGCTTGTTTGTGCTTAACTTCCTAATCTGTAGTGAACAATTTCACGTTTTTCACCAAAACCCATGTGAAATTGTTCACTACAGATTATGGAGTAAACAAAAGTAAGCCCGTGCTTACCTTGCTTACTGGATAATCTACCCTGCTCTCCACCGTGACAAGATGATCCTTAGAGCCGGCTAGCCAGGGACTTCCCAACCAGAAGCCGACTAGCTAGGGACTTCCCATTCAGGAGCTCGAGCCCCAGGGCATACTAGGTTTCACTTACTGACAAATTCCTACAGGCTGAAATGCTACATTTTCTACAAGGTTCCTGTGGTTTGGGGAGGGCAGCTACCTGGATGGAGTGGGGAAACTCCCAAGTTTTACCAGCCAGTACGGTATGTGGCTACCCCGGGGTCCCCTAGGGCATGAACATGAAAGACATTCTCCCTGCAGGGAAGGACTGTGGGGGAGGGGGCCAAAATTACAATACTGCTCACACCACACCCTGCCCTGCTCACTACAACCATATTTTAGCAATCAGCAGCAATCATCTCCAACACTACACAAACACACCCTTAACTCCAAGGAGCCAGCAACAAGGGCAAAACAGAGATAAACAAACAGAAACTTGGCAAAAATCAGCTGGCTGCATATAGGCCAGGCCAGCCCAACTGCAGTCAACAGGTCTCCGGTAAGGCTGGCCCGAGGAGCACATGCAGGAGGCCGGCATACCAAAGGTAATTCCCCACCACCACCTGGCTGTTGGCTCCCACTACCATACAAGGGCAACACCAAGGGCAAGCTAGAGGCTGAGCTGATAACCGACTTCTTTGCTTTTGTGAGTGCAGGCTTTCCTACTGGACATCGTCTTCCGCCAAGGTTTCTCACAGGGGGTAAAAGAGATCATGGGACTCCAAAGTTAAAGAGAACTGGAGATAGAAGAACAACCTGAGAGACATGAAGGAGGCTGGGAGCCAGGCTTCTGCTAAACTAAGGCATGGAGCCCTCAGTAAGAGAAGCAAGTTGTGAGCAAGGCAGCAGGTGGACAGCCAAGGCCCGAGGGGGCAGCCTAACCCCTACACTGGGCGTAGAGAGTCATGTCATGATCCAATCTTTAAGACACAGCCCAAGTCCCTGTGCCTTCAATCAACACCCCCTCATCCCTGCACTCTTCAACGGTGAAGATGGTGAGACAGATGGAACCACAAAAACCCACAACTGATCAAACTGACGGGTAAGGCTGACAAAGCCGAAGAGATCAGCATCTCCAGATGTGATTTGACAAAAAGTATTTATACAGTTTTTCAGAGAGTTGAGTCAGCTTTTCCTTACACACATCAAGTCATACCACAATTCTGTAACTCGCAGAACATGCACACACACCACTTTGCCATCACAAGTGAGTTCACCACTGCTGAGCAGACTCCCACCTGGAATCAGACCCTCTCATGAAGCTCTGTGGCTCTCCCTACCTCTGGAACAACAAAAAGCCCAGAGGCACCATTCACCTGCCACCATCCCCGCAGAGCATCTAATGCCTCAAGGGTCTGCCTGCCGGCCAGCCAGAACCAAATCTACTGCTGACGAGTGGATTCCGGCTCACAGTGACCTTATAGGACAGAGTAGAAATGCCCCATAGGGTTTCCAAGGCTGTAAATCTTTACGGAAGAAGACTGCTACATCTTTTTCCCGTGGAGCGGCTCGTGAGTTCGAACCACCAACCTTTTGGTTAGCAGCCAAGCATTTTAACCACTGCACCACCAGGGCTCTGTCATTTGGCCAGAAGGACCAAAACATGGACATGCAAGCTCAGGCTGCAGTCGAGACATTCCAGTAGCACCTGGCTTAATCCCACCAGCACACTGCTGACATGAGTGTAGAAGCCCATCCATTCTGTCCCCTGCCCCTCAGACAGGCTGCTGGGACACGCAGAGCTTTCAAATCAGCACCCCTGAACACCAGAACAAAGGCCACTTTTCAACTGTGTACCTGCTATCCATCATTCCTCCACAGAATCTTATTGGTGTGGGTGGAAGAGCAGACAAACAGGAGGTGGTGCCTACATTTGCAACATGAATTTCTGCCTTCTTTCAACAGTCCTGAAAGGTCTTCAGGGTAAAGGATTCTTCTGTCAGGAAATATGAGAAAGAGGGACATTTTCAGAGAAGTAGCCAACCTGCGGTATGGTAACAGAGAGGAACAAGGGCCCAGAAATACCTTAAAGGTTACAAGGAAGATATCATGGAAATAAATATTCTTAATAGACAATAGACAGAGATTAAATAAATAATAGTACATCCACACAAAGAAATGCTATTATTGCAGATGAATGTGTTGGTGCTTGGAAAGATGTTCACAACCTACTAAATGGGTGAAAAAATACACTAACCATGCCAAAAACAAGACAGTCTGGAAGAATAAACACTAATGAATCACCAGTGGTTATCTCTGGGTGTTGGAATTTTTATTTCTTGTTTTAGCTTTATCTATATTTTCTGAAGGTGCCCTGGTTGTGCAGTGGTTAAAGCACTTGGCCGCTAACCAAAAGGTCAGCAGTTTGAATCCACCGGCCGCTCTGTGGGAGAAAGATTTGGCAATCTGCTTCTGTAAAGATTTACAGCCTTGGAAACCCTATAGGGCAGGGCGGTTCTACTCTGTCCTATAGGGTCACTATGAGTCAGAGTCGACTCGACGGCAACTAATTTTTTTTGTTTGTTTTATATTTTATATTTTTTGTATGATAATATAAAAATAATTCAGCTTAAGAAGAAAAGGTTACTTTTAATTTTGAAGTGGAAAAAAAAGACATACTATGGGACACAGAGCATCAATGATAAATAATATAAATTGGAAGGTCTGGAAAA
Source organism: Trichechus manatus latirostris (assembly GCF_000243295.1). Taxonomy (NCBI): domain Eukaryota; kingdom Metazoa; phylum Chordata; class Mammalia; order Sirenia; family Trichechidae; genus Trichechus; species Trichechus manatus. The sequence continues at coordinate 238,023 of NW_004444067.1, read as the reverse complement.
AGAGGTCAAATTTCAAAAAGGTTCTAAACTTTGAAGACTAATTTCCAAACTTTTCAGGGAACATGTCTCAGCAGAGGACACACTGCTCATCTGATAAACATGAATTCTATTTTAATCTGGCTTAGAAGCAGAAGTTGTGGCATTTAAGAACCATAAAACAATTTGCCAGCACCTTTATAAATCAGATCAAAAACAGAGACACAGAGCTAAGGAACTTGTTCAGCTTGGCTGCACAAGCTGTACTTTTTGTGTGTGGGGGGATGTGTATGTTGAGGAGAGGGTTCTAGGGCATGTCCATTCCTTTGTTAGCCACCCCAAACACATACACGCACATACACACTGAAGAAGTGAAGCCAGAGGTAAAGGTAAACGTGCATGTTTAAAACTTTAAACAGGAGGATCCTCAAAATCATTCGGAACCGTAAGCCAAAACAATACTGAAAACAAAGAAAAAAGTTGGAGGACTCACACTCCTGGATTTAAAAACTTACTACAAAGTAACAGTAATCAATACTGTGTGACACTGGCATAAGGATAGACATATAAACCAATGGAATAGAATGAGAGCCCAGAAACAGAGGAAAACGTAGGGGTAAATCTTCATGGTCTTAGACTTGGCAGTGGATTCTTAGATATGACACCAAAAGCGCAAGAAACAAAAAAATATAAAAACTAGCCTTCATCAAAATTAAAAACTTTTGTGCAAAGGACATTATTAAGAAAGTGAAAAACTGCCTAAACCTACAGAATGGGAGAAAATACTTACAAATCACGTATCTGATAAGGATCTAGTATCCAGAATATATGAAGTATTCTTACAACTCAACAACAAAAAAGACAACCCAATTAAGAAATGGGCAAAGGACTTGAATAGTACATTAATATGCATATTCATACCAGCACTATTCACAATATCTAAAAGGTAGAAACAGCCCAAACGAATGGATAAATTGTGGTATATGTAATGCAACAGAATATTATTTAGTCACAAAAAGGAATGAAGTACTGATACATGCTATAATGTGAATGAACTTTGGAAACTCCATGCTAATGGAAAGAAGCCAGACACAAAAGGTCACATATATCATGATTCCATTTATATGAAATGTTCAGAACAGGCAGATCCATAGAGACAGACCCCCGCACATCTGTCAGTTTGTCAGACTGTGGGGGCTTGTGTGTTGCTGTGATGCTAGAAGCCATGCCACCAGTATCCAAACACCAGCAGGACCACCCATGGTGGACAGGTTTCTGCTGAGCTTCCAGACTAAAAGACTAGGAAAGACCTGGTGGTCTACAACAGATGGCACAACCTTGCTTTCTGAAAGTGAAGAGGACTTGAAGCACTTACTGATGAAGATCGAAGACTACAGCCTTCAGTATGGATTACACCTCAACAGAAAGAAAACAAAATACTCACAATATCGTGACAAATGCAGAAAAGATTGTAGTTGTCAAGGATTTCATTTTACTTGGATCCACAATTAACACCCATGAAAGCAGCAGTCAAGAAATCAAATGATGCATTGCGTTGGGCAAATCTGCTGCAAAAGACCTCTTTACAGTGTTAATAAAACAAAGATGCCACCTTGAAGACTATGGTGACATCTTTGCTTTTTTAAGACATGGTGTTTTCAATCACCACATATGCATGAGAAAGCTGGGCATGAATAAGGAAGGCCAAAGAAGAATTGATGCCTCTGAATTGTGGTGTTGGTGAAGAATACTGAACATACCATGGACTGCCAAAGGAACGAACAAATCTGTCTTGGGAGAAGTACAGCCAGAATGCTCCTTAGAAGCGAAGATGGTGAGACTTTCTCTCACATACTTTGGACATGTGATCATCAGGAGGGATCACTCCCTGGAGAAGGACAACATGCTTGGTAAAGAAGAGCGTCAGCGAAAAAGAGGACGACCTTCAATGAGAAGAACTGACACAGTGGCTCCAACAATGGGCTCAAGCATAACAACAATCATGCGGGATGGCGTAGGACTGGGCAGTGTTCCGTTCTGTTGTACACAGAGTCGCTATGAGTCGGAACTGACTCAATGGCACCTAACAACAACAATATAGGGACAGAACGCAGATTGGTGGTTGCTGGGGGCTGGAAGAAGGGGGCAACTTCTTAATGAGCGTGGGATTTCCTTTTCGAGTGATGAAAATGTTCTGGAACTATACAGAGGTGGTGGTTGCACAACACTGTGAATGAACTAAATGCCAGTGAATTGTTCACTTTAAAATGGTTCATTTTATGTTATGTAAATTCTACCTCAGCTAAAAAAAAAATTTAAAACACGAACCAGGAGAAGCCTCCTCTAACTTAAAGTTACAATTCTGTCTCAATGATGACCAGATCAACCATGTAGAGTTAAGCTAAATGACGACCTCTTTCCTCTGCCCCATATCACCCTATGAAAGCAGCCCTGCCCCAGTTCAGTACAGTGGTGAAGTTGAGGAGTAGTTCGCCAAAATGGACTATAAAACTAAAATTAACTATAAAGCTACATAGTGCAAGAATTTCACAAAATGAGGAATAGTACACCTTTCATTCTCAAGACAAGATGATTTAAAATAACTGCCTAGCTCTCTTAACTGGTCTACTATGAGCATGCAAACCTGTGAGGTTTACCAGGCAGACAGCTTTAAATTTTGTATTCAGAAGATTATGGTCCTGTGACTTAACAAGAGCAGGGGCTTGATGTTGTATGTCGTTTAGTCAATTCCGACTCATAATGGCCCTATAGAACCGAGCAGAACTGCCCCATAAGAGTTCCTAGGCTGAAAATATTTACAGGAGCACACGTCCAGGTCTTTTCTCCTGGCCGCTGGTGGGTTCAAAATGCCCTCTCTCTTAGCAGCCAATCACTAACTTAACCATTGTGCCACCAGGTCTCCTTACAGCAGGGGCAAGATGGTACATATAGAAGTGAGAACACCTAAAACATTTTTCCTGTGGTAAACTGCAGAACACTCTCCTTCATATCTGAGATCAAGACTCACATCTAAACTAGAGTCAACCTAGATTAAACTCATTCCCCCAGGTATCTGAACTCAGACCTTAGATTAAATTGAACATGAGGAACATACTTTTTAGTTCAATCAAGTATACAAGACCAAATGGGCAACACCTGCCCAAAAGCAAAGATGAGAAGGCAGGAAGGGACAGGAAACCAGGAAGAATGGACACTGAGAACCCAAGGTGGAAAGGGAGAGAGTGCTGATACCCTGCAGGGATTGCAACTATGTCACAAAACAATTTGGATATAAAATTTTTAAATGAAAAACTAATCTGTGCTGTAAACTTTCACCTAAAATACAATAAAATTTGAAAAAAGAAAGTATAGAGTTCACATAAAAATCCAGATTTCTTCCAATTTTTCAAATATACCAGATCTAGTAATACTGGGCTTACATTCCCAACTACCAAGAACCACCTGGAGGTGAGTGATGGCTGCCCTCTTTAGACCAGGCAAAGGCTCTAGTTCATCACAGTCCCCACCACTCCCTATCGCTCTCCAACACTGAGACCCAGCGGACTGCTGGCACAGTTTTCACAACAAAGACACCTTTCTCCGCAACCATGACTCTATCAGAGGGAGGAAAATCAAAGCTGGAAAAGGTCCTCTAAGTCTTACAGGTGGCCCACTTTCCTGATTTCCTGGCCCTTCAGTACATTTGAGCTTGTGAATTCTGACCCAGATAAACAATGTTAACAGAAAAAAGGCCTTTTCAGGATAATCTTAGAGAGGGTGATTCAACATGCTATGGTGCAAGTTGGAGAGGCCAGTTCCCCAGTCAGTGTTGATCCACAGAAATGCTCAAGGAAGGTGACTTTCCCCACCATTCCCTCATTCACTATACACAGAAGAGGTAGACGAGATAGCATCATGGAATTTCTAGACACTAGCATAGTTAGGATCTTAAACATCATCTGGTCCACTGCTTCCCAAATCAAATTCCCTAAAGACAATATTGAAAACCTGAACTGTTTCAATATTTTTTAAATAATGGTTTTATTGATCTATAAAGTCCACCCTTTATGGTATATGTTCAGCAGTTTTTAGGATATTCACAGAGCTGGGTGATCATCAGCACTATCTAATTTTAAAACATTTTCATCACTCCCCCTCAAAAAAAAGCCCACACCCATTAGCAGTGGCTCCCCATTCCCCTTCTCTCCAGTCCCAGGCAACCACTAATCTGATTTCTGTTTCTAAGGATTTGTCCAATCTGGACAATTCATATCAACGGGCTCACACAATATCATAAACAAAACATGGTACATCCATCCAATGGAATACTAACCATTAGTAAAAAGGAACGAAATACTGCTACAACATGGATGAACCTCAAAAACAGTGCTAAGTGAAAGAAGCCAAACACAAAAGACCATATATTATATGATTTCATTTATATAAAAAGTCCAAAAAAGGCAAATCTATAGAAACAAAGTAGATTAGTGGTTGCCTGGGGCTGAGGCTGGAACTGAGATTAAATGCAAAAGAGCCCGAGGGCTCTTAATGGGCTGGTGGAATGTTCTAAAACTGGAATGTGACAATGATAGCACAAAGCAGTAAATTCACTAAAAAATCAGTGATCCAGACACCCTTTTAGCTCAGTGGTGAAGTCATTTCCGAGGTTCACCGTTCAGCCGGGGAGTGGACAGCCCCATAAAGCCAAATGGAACTAATGAGGCCCAGCAGTCCAGGGACAACATCCAGAAGGCAGAAGAGGATGGGAAAGCTGGTGATAGGGAACCCAAGGTTGAGTAAGGATAGTGTTGAGGTGTTGTGAGGTTGTTAACCGTTGTCATAGGGCAACATGTGTACTAACTGTTAAATGAGAAACTATTTTGTTCTGTAATCCTTCATTTAAGTGATAATAGCAGCACAACTGGAAGAGCGTGGTCGATGTCACTGAACTGTGCATGTAGAAATTTTTGAAATGGTGTATCTTTGGCTATGTATA
>NW_004444067.1:223303-232951 GCF_000243295.1 Trichechus manatus latirostris | reverse complement strand
GATAATAGCAGCACAACTGGAAGAGCGTGGTCGATGTCACTGAACTGTGCATGTAGAAATTTTTGAAATGGTGTATCTTTGGCTATGTATATTTTTACCAAAAAAAAAAAAGGTTGAGAAGGGAGAGGGTTGACATGTTGTAGGGTTGTTGACCAATGTCATGGAGCAATATGTGTACTACTGTTTCATGAGAAACTATTTATTCTGTAGGCCTTCACCTGAAGTACAATAAAAAAAAAAAATTCTAAAAAAAAAAAAAAAAAATCAGTGATCTATACTGAAAATGGATGCATTTTATAGTATGTAAATTATACCACAGCAAAGTTTTTTTAAAAAAACTTATCTGTCTACAAGTAGACGAACAAATCCTGCTCCAAGGCAGAGAAAGATCTGCTTGATAATTTAAAAAACAAAAGAGGTAATTTAAAAAAACCCTGTTATTCAACTGGAAATGAATTGTTTAAAACAGCGAACTAATATAACAACGTATTGTTTTAAGAATTCGTTGAAAGTGTTTCAGTTTAATAAATAAAGGGTTTATGCATTTACTTTATCTAAAGAGCTTCCTATCAAGCTATTCTGGGCAGGTCTCAACTGACAGACAGGTGGTCTGTTTGCAAATGGGCCAGTTATCACGTGAGCAGATGAAGAGCTTCTTCAGGTTTTTTCTTCTTAAAAAAAAATCTAGAATACTGAGTAACTATCTGAAAACTAGGTTACTTTCTCTGCTTTCTACATAAGAAGCTATTTTCTGCTTTGATGACTGGTGACAGACCAATAAAGGTCATCACCTTCCCTATGCCCAAACCTCAAAAGGAAGGAATCCTTGCTAGCTTTCATAGTTGGCCCTCCTGCTCTCTCAGAATATTCCTCAACAGTGAAGCTATGCTTCCTAGATCCCTATGGTTTCCCTTCTGCAGTGCAATTAAAATCCTCCAAAATGACTGTTTCCACCAACAGCCTGATTGTCTCTACCGTCCCTTTTTATAAGCTCTTAATCCTTGGCTTTTACTCTTGACTTTTACCTAATACAGATTCTTCAGGTTCACTTCCGAGACCCACAAGACAAGCTATTGACAAAGAATCCTGTTTCTGGAATTATTTCTCCAGTTGGTGGACCCTCTTCTACACTGCCTCCTTCTAGAGGTTTTCTGATGTTGCAGTCTAACCCCAAATACATCGAGAATGCTAGAGTAGAGAAGCTTTGTTAAGGAATCCAAGACCAGACAGCACTCCTCTACCACAACCAGACCCATCCAAGTAGAAACATCACTCAGGATGTATGACAGTAATGTTCATAGGAAAAAAAAATACTATGCAGAAGGCAAGCTCTCCTCCCCAACCGGCTCCCCCGAGAGGCGCAGCAGCGGTGTAGGAGGCAAGCTGGAGCAGCCAGCACAGAATAAAGAACCCCAGCTGCCTGGATTAGTCACAGCAAGGCGGAAAACTGCTCTGAAGCTAGTCAGGACCTCCCTGGGGGTCCCCCCACACTGACAGCCCCTTCCAGGGAAGCTACCCTGCCCACAGCTCTGGCTGTCAGGGCAGCCCGAGGCAGCCATGTTATGTGCACCACCGTGTCCGAGTACAACCCACAGTGACCACACAGTTGACTGGTCCTTCCCAAGGTCTCCTCAGTTCAGCAGTGCACCCACTTGCTCAGGCCAGAAATCCCTGAGTCACGGTTGATTCATTCTTTTGTCCCCCAGGTCCAATCCATTAGCAAGTCCAAAAAATCACCTTGAATTCATCCACTTCTCATCACTTCCGTTGCTACCATCCTAATCTGAGAATGCTTACTCAACAACACCCCAACTGGTATCCTTGCTTCTACTCTTGTGCTCCTATAGACTAGTCTCCCCATAGACCACAACCACCTCTTTAAGAAAATAAATCTATACTCCCCCAATGCAGTGAGAATAATGAATAATATCTTAACTTCCTACCATGGCCAACAAGGTCCTCGTCTCTTCAGTCTTATCTCCTACCACTCACCCCCTGCCCTCAACATTCCAGCCTTGCTGCCCTTCCTTCTAGCCCCGAATGTGCCAAGCTCATTCCACCCCAGGGCCTTTGCCTCATCCTCCTCCACTGCTTGGAATAGTATCCACACCTGGCTCCTACCCACCACTCAGGTTTCAGTTCAACCTGAAATGTCACCTCCTCAGAAGACTTCTCTGATCAGCCTAGATAAGGTATCTACTCCACCCCCATCACTTCTGACCCGTTACCCTGTTTTATGTTCTTCACCGGCACTAACTATAAAAAATCTTAGTTGCTAGCGGATACCCCACCCCAACTAGACTGTAAGCTCCATGAGGGGATATGACTTATCTATCTTATTCACTACTGTATCCCCCAAGGGCTAGAACAGTACCTGGCACATAACAAAGGCATCATTCATGTTTTTTGAGTGAAGGAGCACTTGTGCTAAGGGCAGCCAATCCAATGTCCATAGTCAGACTTAGGGTCTGAGGCCCATGTGGTTCTGCTCAGAGTAGGCAAGGCCAGGCCAGTCTCACTCTCAAACATTGGAAACCGGGGAGGTGGTGCCAATTAGACAACTGGCAAAGAGCACTGAGCAGGTCCTTATACAAAACACAGGCTACAGGCAAACTCAAGGCAGATGGCTGCAGGAGCTCCCCATAATTAGAAGCTTTGAAGTAGCAGAAGAAACAGAGCGGGAGAGAGCGCCATCTGGCAGAGGGAGAAGTAAGACCACGAAGAAAGTAGAGCCTGAGAAAGAAGCCAAGCTCACAAGGCGGCAGTGTAGTAAAGATGGGCGAACTCCCACTGCTGCGAACCTAGAGCTGCCTGGACCCCAGCTCCAGTCTCCACTAAGGTCTGGTAGTCTAGGAATTCTGTGATTATCCTGACATGACCAGTAGCTTCCCCAATCCTTAAAACAAACCCCCATTCCTTGGATCCTGGCCCCTTCCTCCATCTTCAAAGCCAGCAACGTTGGGCTGAGTCCTTCTCACACTGCCATCTCTCTGGTTCTCTCTTCCAACTCCTTCTTCTACTTTTAAGAACCCTTGTGATCCCACTGGGTCCATCCAGATAATCCAGGATGAACGCTCTATCTTTAAATCAGCTGATTAGCAACCTTAATTCCACCTGCAACTCTAATGCCCCCTTACCACGTAACCTAACTTTCACAGGTTCCAGGGATTAGGACATGGACATCTGGAGGAGGCCAGGGCATTCATCTGCCTACCACACCCAACAAAAGCACTATCCCTTCTCCCACTCCAGACCAATATTCCCGAAAGCACTATTCCACAGAAGTTGTATTTGTCTCTGCACAGCTGAAGACAATCAAGGTTTGCCAAAGGCAAAATTAGGAAGCTGGCTTCCAAGTCTCTGAGCTTCCCTTTTCAGTTCAACAAGTGTTTCTTAAATAGGTTCTGTGGGGAAGTCAAAGGTGAAGGCAACCGGAATCCTGGTAAACCAGGTCTACATAGCAATGATATAAAAACTAGCTGCCGTTGAGCCTATTCCAACTCATGGTGACCCCATGTATGTCAGACTAGCACTGTGCTCTGCAGTGTTTTCAATAGCTGATTTTCTGAGGCACCTCTGGGTAACTCGAACCTCTAACCTTTTGGTTAGCAGCCGAGAGCATTAACCATTTGCACCGCCCAGGGACTCCAACAATGACACAAGGCAAAAGAAACAAAGGGCCCTGGGTTTACAAGGAACATGGTGTTCAGACTCTTGGGAAGGCTTAGTAGGGCAACAGGGGGAAGGGCAGGGCATGGAAGGAGGGAGCAGCCTAAAGGCATCCATTTCCTCCAGCAGGGGAGGAATTGGCACGCCACCTCCTCGGCAAACAGAATTTCAGGCTTCAGTGAGTAGACAAGGGAGCTAACTTTTCAGCTCAAGAGACATTCCTTAAACACGTTACCTAACCTCTGGGCGACAGCAAATTAACTTCTAAGCCCAGGTTTCCTTTTTTATCTTTTTCTTTTTTGTTCAATTTGAAAAACGAGGATTCTACCACCACCTACCTGACAGGGTTATTGTGAGAATTGCTTAAAATAATGTACAGACTCTGGAAATAGTAGCTGCTCAGTTAGTGTGAATTCTCTTCTCCCATCCTGGCAAACAAACTTCCCTCCAACTTCTCCCCATCCTCTTTTCCCAGACTCCCCGTTCCTGATTCTATCCACCTTCCCTGTTCTTCCACCAGGCTGGCAATTTGCCAATCAGCCTCTACATAAAATGGAAATTTGGTCCTGCACTACTAGTGCAGAGAAGACAGGTAGAAAGAACCCTGGGCTTCCTGCTGAGGAATGCAATCCCTGATACCTTACAGTTAACACAACATGGGGAAGGAGAAATAAGCAGTAAGCTGATGTCAGGGGGAACTGTCTGGCCACACTGACACTGACACTGGTTATGTAAACACACATACACACACACACACACACACACACACACACACACTCTCTCTCTCTCTCACTCTCTCTCTCTCTCTCTCTCTCTCTCTCACTCTGGTTTAGGTACCCTTCCTTAGTAAGGCCATTCCACCTGGTACACATTTTTATTGCAGCTGTTACTAACTGTTCTAGAACTGCCTGTTTATCTGTCCCTTGACCCAAGTTTGTGAGTTCTTAGGGACAGAGACTGTTTCATCTCTGTAGCTCAGCCCCCACCTCAATGCACACTGTAGAAGGATTAAAGACCAAGGAGAGCACAAGAGAAGAAAACTGTTTCTCCTTGGCAGGGTTGCAGAAGAGTGAAACGAACTTAGTCATTCATGTCAATGGTTTCCCTTTACAACTAGTGACCATTATAAGGTTCCTCTAGGGAAAAACTTAAAAATCGGAGGACACGGTGCTGTAAACCTTCAGCCTGTGCTACTCCTCAGCATAGACTCCCATCGCGGGTCATTAACAGAGGGTTACTATACAGAGCTACATCCGGGAAACTGCTATCCCCAGGCTACCTTACAGGTCCTAGTTAAAAAGTCTCCTCAAATACCCACTTAAGCAGAAACCCACTTTCCAGAAAGCTACTGCTTATCTGTAAATACATAAAAAGATGATCCCCCTGGGACATTTCACATCAAGACTTCCTGATGAGAAGTTACTTAAAAAGGTAGAGAAGTGAAACCAAAATCAACTACAAAAAGCTATACACCAGATGTGTTCAGAATCTGTGTGGGCGATTCACATGTGTGGCATTCCTTACAATGTTAAGAGGGCAAGAACCATGAACTATGTTCTACAGCACATAGCTCCACTGTGGAGTTGTAGAAAGTATCCCGCTAAGTCAAGAATGCTTCTATTTAGTATTCGTCAAGCAGGCATTTGAAAGTCATGCTAAAAGGCCCCAGGCAGATAAGTCATTTTTTTCCCTGTATAGAAGAGAAACTTGGGTTCCTGATAAATGTCAGCTGAATGGGGATGGAGAACTGAAATTCTGTCATAATCAACCTGCTACACTCAGCCTATTATTACCAGGTTCTAGCCACATTCAAAAGGAGCCTGGTGGCACAATGGTTAAATGCTTGGCTGCTAGCTGAAAGGTAGGCTGTTCAAACCCACCAGCGGCTCCATGGAAGAAAGTCCCGGCAATCTTCTTCCATAGATTCCCAAAAAGCCCACTGTTGGTGAGTGGATTCCGACTCATAGTGACCCCATACGACAGAGTAGAACTGCCTCGTAGGGCTTCCAGGGCTGTAAATCCTTACGGAAGCAGACTGCTACATCTTTCTCCTGCAGAATGGCTGGTGGGTTCAAACCGCCGACCTTTGGGTTAGCAGCCAAGTGCTTTAACCACTGTGCCGCCAGGGCTCTCTCCATAAAGATTACAGCCTAGGAAACCCTATGAGGCAGTCCTACTCTGTCCTAGAGGGCTACTATGAGTGGGAATCAACTCAATGGCACCCAACAGCAGCCACATTCAAAAGGAGCCCTGATGGCACAAATGGTTAAGTGAAAGGTTGGCAGTTCCAACCCACCCAGCAGCTGCTCAGGGGGAAGACCTGGCCATCTGCTTCCGTAAAGATTACAGCCAAAAAAAACCCTATGGGGCAACAGTCCTCCTGTCACATGGGGTCACTATGAGTCAAAATACTCAACAGCACCTAACAACAACAAACTACATTCACAGACACTATATTAGCTAATCCTCACATCCACCCTGTAGAGTTTTATCCTCCTCATTTTACCGTGGCAGACAGGAAGGCTCACAGAAGTTAAGCCATGGGCTTGTTTGCCCTGTCATCCACCCCTAAGTTTTACTTTGGGGAAAGACAACTTCTTCCTCTCCACAACAATGCTACTGGAATCCCTTCTGCCCTGTTACTTACCCAGAGCCCCTGTAGGCAGACCCCTGGGCACACTCAAACACCCTTCCCAAAGTCAGTCCTGGTCAAAGACCCTTCAGGAATTAAAGATTTCTGCATGCTCAGGAACACAGAATAGTCCGAATCCCTAGGCCACTTCATAAAACCCTTTGCCAGAGTAGATTCTGACTCATAGCGACCCTATGGGACAGAGTAGAACTGCTCCACACAGTTTCCAAGCAGTGGCTAGTAGATTCGAACTGCCAACCTTATGGCTGGCAGACAAGCTCTTAACCACTGTGCCACCAGGGCTCCAATTCAAAGGAAGCGGGAAAAATGACCACAACTTCCCCTGCACTTGGTTCCTCCCCAAATAGCTGTTGAACCTCATCTGGAAACAGCTGGGAGGCGGCAGCAGTTAACAGGAAACCAAACCAAAAAAAGTACAGAGTGTACCAGGGAGAGCTCAGCAGCTAGAACGCAGAGGCCAGGGGACAGACAGGAAGCTGCAGTTAGAAAGAACCTAGGCCAGAAACTTAGAGGAGGAGACCCAGCTGGCTTTCCTCTTAAAGGCCCAAGGAGAAGAAAAACCTGGGAAGCCAGCGATGAAGGCTCGAATCTCATGGGCATGGAGGTCAGACCATCTCTGCAGTCTTCAGCTGAGGTCAGACACTTCTGTTCGCTCTCATCTTTCTGTGCCAGAGGCCACAGCCGAGACAACTGGTTTCGAGTCATTCCTGTCAATCTGTACTACACTGCCAACTACACTCAGGGGTCTGCCAGACTGGCCTCACACAGAGACAACGGCATCTTCATCAGAAATTACTAGGCAATACCCATCCAGAGACCAGCAGCACCGGTAATAACAGTAAAAGCAGAAGAGCCAGCAGGGCTGATGCCTGGAGGGGCAAGGTAAGCCTCTTGCACCAAACTAATGGAGCATTTTGCAATCTAGAAAGTTTTGTGAGCAATGAATGGCCAGCCGCCAAAATATTCTTGAAAGAAATGGAAAAAAAAAATGCCTTTAGTAAAATTCTTTGGTGTTATTTAGCAATAAGCCTTTAGGTTATCCAAACTGAGGGCAAAAGGGAGACTGTTTATTTTTCCTTCAGCGGAGCTTAAGTGAGACCTTTCTCGCCCAGGCCTCCTGTGATTCAATCATCCATTCTCTCTGTACATCTAGAAGTTTATACTAAAATAAAGAAGAGGAGTTTGTTCTCTTAATAAAACGCATTCCTGTCTGTCACCTCTCAAAGTGTAGCATATGCTGTAATCTGGCTGGGTTTGATTCCAAACTGACTCAAAATTTGAGGGTGAGTAATAAGCAGGGTGACAGGAACCCTAGTGGCACGGTGGTTAAGTGCTCAGCTGCTAACTGAAAGGTTGGCAGTTTGAACCCATCAGCTGCTCTGCGGGAGAAGAATGTGGCAATCTGCTTCCCTGAAGATCACAGCCTTGGAAACCCCATGGGACAGTTCTACTCTTTCCTATAAGGTCACTATGAGTCAGAATCAACTTGATGGCAACACGTTTTTTTGTTTGTTTTTTTAAGCAGCTGTAACAAGGGGGTGCAGGACTATGTCCTTAATATGACTTGTCCTTATTAAAAAACAGAACATCCTCCCAGCTCAGTGCCAGCTCAAACTGGCAAGACCAGAGAACCAGAGCAGAGCCTGACCAAGTGCCACGGAAGGGGGGTGGAAGGAAGAGCTCTGGGTAATGTGTTGCAGCCATGTGGCAAACCAATCATCAGGGAAATCTTCGAGAAAGGAAATGGGGGGGAGGGGTGCATTTTAGGAACATAACAAAGGAACAAGTTGACGAATCATTTATTCCAAAGGGGGAAAATGCCCTCCAGAGCCAAGTACCTAGTGTTTTAATATCAAGCAATGTGGAATGTTTTAACTTGGATATATTCAGGGCTCAAAGCGCTCCCCAAGAAATAAGTAATAAAGAAAGGGGGAAATAGCCTCACTCTTCCTTACGCGGCCTTTGGAGTTTCCCAGGAAATTGCCTGTGAGGCTACCTGCAGAGCCACACGTCACTCACGCAATAGCTCTGCTCAGCAGAGATCCTTACCGCCAGCCTGGGCAAGGCTGCTGAAGCCAGCCCAAAAAGCACTGATGCTGAGCAGAAACGTTATGACCTGGAGAAAATGCCTAATCGACACACTGGAGAACGGAGAGCGGAATGCCATTTTAGCACTTGAGGGTCAGGAATTTCTGTGACTTGAAGAAAAGAGATCTCTGGCTGGAGCTGGTCCATCCACATGTGAGGATGGTGTCCCAGACGCTTGCTGAACCCCTGACATCGTCCTCATAAAGTGTTCCAGGGCTGCTGGGGCACCTTCTGACTTGCCACTAGGACAGACTCCACCTCCAGCAGCTGTGGCTCCAGAAGGCTTCAGAGGAGACACCCAGCATCCCCTCTCAAGATGGGGAGGAGCCCTCCAGGAAGCGAGACAAGTGGGGGGGCACCTGCCTCTGCTGGGACAGTCAGAAAACCAGCAAATGTTTATCAGACATGGAAGGATGTGCTAAATCTCCAGAAGAAGCATTCCACCTATCTCATTCCATCCCCACGACAGCCGCATGTGGCAGACACGACTGTCATCCTCTCTGTATAGAGGAGAAAACTTGGGCTTCAAGACGTTACACAACCATGAAACAAGCGCAGCCAGAACTTAAGCCAACGGTGACAGGTGCTCGTGCCCCCTCCCCGACACTGCTGGGGACACACAAGGGGTTTGGGGAAGGGGTCGACGGGGTCAGGGAACACAAGTTGAGGCCTGTCTCTACCCCTCTTTCTAGTCCCAAATCCATGGCCCCGGGAGGAGGGTAAAGGCCCACATGGAGGGGGGCCCCCGAATGGGAAACGCAGAGCCGGAAAGACCCAAGTCGGGCTGACAGGGGGAGAGCCGGGTCTGGCCCCTCTCTCTCTCTCTCTCTCTCTCTCTCTTCCCCTGAGGACCCCAGACCCTAAAACCCTCCTGAAGGAGGTGGACCCAAAGAGAACGCGCGAAGCCCAGGACTTCCCAGCGGCCCGGCCCTCCTCGCTTTTTTGTCCAAGGAGGCCCTGCTCGCGCGGTGGGGCCGGCCCGGGTTGCAAGCTCTACCTGTAGGCCAGGGTCATGCACTCGAAGAGCTTGGTGAGCGAGGCGTCGATGGACAGGTGGCAAGAGCTGGTCTTGCCGAAACTGTAGGTCTGGCACGTCTGCTTGTTGACCGTGTCGAAGTCGTAGCCCTTCTTGGGCGGGTGCTCGCGGTGCGGCGACGACACCATGAAGTGGCCGCTGTGGATGATCTGCTGGCGGCGCGGAGGCTCCTCGCGGCCCAGCCCGGCCCGGGGCGGCGGCG
>NW_004444067.1:199355-222986 GCF_000243295.1 Trichechus manatus latirostris | reverse complement strand
CCGCGAGCGCGGCGGCGGGGGAGGGGCAGGCCTGCGGGCGCCTCGGCCCCGGCCCCGGCGTGACGTCACGGAGCGCCTTGCCCAATCGGCTGCCCGTATTGGCCTCTTAAAGGCGCAGAGTATCCTTTCCAGATCTAGGCGGACGAAAAAAAAAAAAGGGAACCAGAGGCCACGCATCCCTGTCCCGCCCCTCGGTACCCCTCTCGTCCGCTCTGCCAGGGTGGCGGCGGGACGCCGTGTCCAGGCCCCTACTCGCGTGTCGCGGCCTGAGTAGCGTTGGCCGAGCGGGACTGCTGACCACACCCGGGTCCTCCCCGAGCCCAGCGGCCTCGCAGCGGCCCGGCTAGCGCTCCACATGGTGGATGGAGGTGGGGCTCCTTCCCCCCCCTTGGCCTGCTCTCCCCTGCAGGGCCCGGAACTTCCCTCATTTTTCTGAGTCTTGTGGCTTTATCCCCATTTCATTGGTCAGAAGACTGAGTAGCAGAATGCCAGAGGAATGTGTCCAACGCGAGAACAAGAACACTTCTCCCTGAGACCTCCCATCTGCAGAGGTGAAAAACGGCTCTGCCACCTTAAGGAACGTTCCCAGATTTTGAACCCAGCTGTCTGCCTCCAGACCCCAGTTCCTTTAACTACAACTCAAAATATTGTCATGATTATGATCCAAATCTTCAGTTTAGCAGGCGAGCCAACCCCTAAACAATTCCAAAAGAGAAAATTTTCTCCACTGTCAAAAGTGGGGAAAAATTGCCTATGCCTCAGAGACTTGGGACAATTGACGACAATGGCTTAGCACGGTTCCTGGCACAGAGGAAGTGCCCTGCTGAATAAATGTACAAGGGGCTAAAGGAATTGAGTTCTCCAAGGAGTCAGGATGAGTTGTTGTTGAGTGCTACCGAGTAGATTTTTTTTACCCCATGTGACAGAGTAGAACTGCCCCCATAGGGTTTTCTTGGCTGTAATCTTCACAGAAGCAGATCGCCAGGTCTTTCTCCCACAGAGCCGCTGAGTGAGTTTGGACTCCCAACCTTGTGGTTAGCAGTCGAGCGCTTAACCGTTGTGCCACCAGATCTAGAAATTGCCAAGTCCAGTTGCTGCCGACTCATGGCAACACCACGTGTGTCAGAGTAGAACTGTGCTGCACAGGGTTTTCAGTGGCTGATTTTTTGGAAGTAGATCACCAGGCCTTTCTTCCAAGGAGCCTTTGATAGACTTGAACTTGCAACCTTTCCATTAGCAGCCTAGCCTTTTAACCATTTGCACCTACTCAGGGACTCCAGAAATTGCCAAGATTCAACTGCTTTTTGACCTATAGAAACAGCAATTTCATATGGTTCAACCTAATGGTTGACACTTGGGGAAAACTGTCCAGGTTTCAGGGATCCAGTCTGAGGTGGGAGTCGGGGCACCAGGAGGGCAGGTGAGACCACTGGCGAGCAGCACCCACCGTAATCCCAACAGGGCCTCTGAGTCCTCCACAGCCGCTCTGGGCTCAGCTTTGGAGCACTTTCACTTCCAGATTTGGGTGGGGGCTGAGTGCCAGCCCCACCCTCTTCCTGATAAGGGCCTCCTGATGAGGAGCGTGTGTGGTGTGAGGGACAAAGGGCTCTTACCGAAACGGATTTGCTCACTCCTTCCCTAGATGTTTGCAGGAAGGGATGGGCCAGATGGACTGGACACTTCCGGATATGAGTTTGAGACTTCCTCCTTTGCCCAAACCCCCTCTCCCAACTGTAGTTGTGAATGTCTTTAAGTCCACCTTTTTTTTTAAATTGTTCTTTAAATGAAAGTTTACGGTTCAAGTTAGTTTCTCATACAAATATTTATATACACACTGCTATGTGACCCTAGTTGCTCTCTTCTTACTGCGACAGCACACTCCTCCTTTCCACCCCAGATTTCCCGTGTCCGTTCAACCAGCTCCTGACCCTCTGCCTTCTCATCTCGCCTCCGGACAGGAGCTGCCCATTTAGTCTCATGTATCTACTTGAGCTAAGAAGCACACTCTTCACAAGTATCATTTTATGTCCCATAGTCCAGTCTAATCTTTGTCTAAAGAGTTGGCTTCGGGAATGGTTTTAGTTTTGGGCTAACAGAGAGTCTGGGGGCCATGTCTTCTGGGGTTCCTCCAGTCTCAGTCAGACCGTGAAGTCTGGTCTTTTTACATGAATATGAGCTCTGCACCCCACTTTTCTCCTGCTCCGTCAGGGACTCTCTGTTGTGTTCCCTGTCAGTGTGGTCATTGGTGGTTGCTGGGCACCATCTAGTTCTTCTGGTCTCAGGTTGATGGAGCCTCTGGTTTATGTGGCCCTTTCTGTCTCTTGGGCTCATATTTTCCTTGGTCTTTGGTGTTCTTCATTCTCCCTTTGCTCCAGGTGGGTTGGGACCAACTGATGCATCTTAGATGGCCGCTTGCTAGCTTTTTGAAAGTCCACCTTTGGAGTTGCCTTTCTTTATCTGAAGACTTTTCTTATTGGTAAAATCTTAAATGCCCAAACACATTCGACACAGCAATTCCACTTCTGGATATGTGTATAAGCATAATTGTAGTATCCGTTATAATAGATAGGAGCCCTGGTAATGCAGTGGTTAAGAGCTTGGCTGCTAACCAAAAGGTTGGCAGTTAGAATCTACCAGCCACTCCCTGGAAACCCTATGGGGCAGTTCTATTCTGTTATATAGGGTTACTATGAGTCACAATCAACTTGACGGCAGTGGGTGGTTTGGTTGTAATAAATTCACTGTTATCGTTAGCTGCTGTTGCATGGCACTGACTCACGGTGACCCCATGCACAACAGAAGGAAACGTTGTCTGGTCCTGCACCATCTTCATGGTCGTTGGAATGTTCAAGTCCATTGTTGTGGCCACTGTGTATTTTGAGTGCTTTCCAACCTCTGGGGCTTACATCGGACAATATTCTGGGTTTTCATTAGCTAATTTTTGGAAGTAGATTGCCAGGCCTTTCTTCCTAGCCTGTCTTAGTGTGGAAGCGCCACTGAAACCTGTCCACCATGGGTAACCATGGCTGGTATTTGAAATACTGGTGGCATAGCTTCCATCATCATAGTAACACACAAGCCACCCACAGTACGACAAACTGACAAAAGGGTGATGGGATAAACTCATTAGAAACAATACAATATCTAACGAGAGAAAATTCATTGAATATGTTATAGCCCCAAATATAATGGAACACTATGCCAGATATTTTAAATGATATAAATAAATATATGTTGACATGGAAAGGTGTCCCTGACATACTGTTGAGTGGAGAGACAAATTTTAAAAGTATCAGCAGTTTAATATCAATTTCACAAAAATAGATTTTTATATATATACATATTTGTGTATGTGTGTAAAAATGTCCGAAAGGGCACCAGAACATTAACGTTGGCGATCTCTGGGTGGGGTGGTTTTTGTTTTTTTCTTTTTGCCTCTCTATATTTTCCCATTTTTCCAAAATAAATATGTATGCAGGGGCATCACTAGGGTTGGTGTCACCTAATGCAGTGGTAACTTACGGTGTCACCCCCACCATGGACCTCCTTCTGAACCAAACCATACAGAATCCTTAGTAATGTTAATTATCAATTTTAATCATGGAATAATATGTGATAAATATAACTGTAAATTGCTTAAATGTAATATTTCTTAGATTATATGAATACTAACAACAAAATTGTTTTGTAAAATCTTTCCACACTGAATTACAACATTATTAGTAACTGAGTAGAAGCCTGTTTTGATTTTTCTCCTTTTAATTACTACTTCATTCGCAAAAAAGTTATTGATATGGATTCACAAATACTAATTACCACAGTATTGAAGCTAAAACAGCAGAAAATTTGACAAAATTAGTGACTATAAAATCACCAGCAACTAGAAAAACAATGTGTGCTTGTGGCGCGTGCAGACCAAACTGTGACTCCAGGCGTCACTGTAATTGGGTAATAATGACAGCTCTGACCAGAGCACCTTAGAAATTCAAAAAGTAAATTAGCACACAGTTTTAGCCTTGTAGGTATGTTGATTGGAGCCCTGGTGGTGCAGTGGTTAACAGCTAGGCTCCTAACCAAAAGGTTGGCGGTTCGAATCCACCAGCCACTCCTTGGAAACCCTATGGGGCAGTTCTACTCTGTCCTGTAGAGTTGCCATGAGTCAGAATTGACTGGACGGCAATGGGTTTGTTTTTTTTTTTGTTGTTGTTGTTGGTTTAGGTATATTGATACATGTAAGCTAGCCTTATGAAAAATGTTTTTGTTGTTATAACTAACTTCAGGGATATTCTTATAAAAAATAAAAAATGGTAAAAATTCTGCTGAAACACTGCACAAAAATTTGATAGACAGTCACTTGGGTGTCACCCCCTCTGACAGTGTCACACCTCTGACAGCAGTCTGCACCCCCTACACCACCCTCATGATGTCACTGATGCATTATTTGTATAAATTTGATTTAAATTTTCACAATTAAACATCAGTTCCCTGGAGGGAGGTAAGCCCTGAAGGCTGAGGTTGCAAACTGGCAGCTCCTGCGCCATGGTCAGTGCACATACATGCCTTGTTTAATCCTCCCCAGAAGTTCCTAGAAGACTGTGTCAGAGAAGAAACAAGATTTGAGGGAAATCACAGTGAAAAACGCAAACAAGAGAGGTCCACTGAGGAGATGAGTTACAGAGGGGGCTCCAAGCTCACAGTCAGTGGCTGGAAGGAGAAGGCCTCAGGGGCAGTTTTCAGGTTAATCTGAAAAGCTTGTAGAGCGTCTAGGCTGACGGTCCCCTCCTCCTCTCCTAATGAGTAGTGGGCAGCAATAGCAAATGTCTGGATGGTGGACAGGCAGGACAGTGCCCCGGTAGCTAACAGCTCCCAGGAAGGACACAGAGCTCCCAGACCGAGAAGACAAGCCACATGAAAACAGAACCTCATAGGCTAGCCATCTCCTCTCCCCAGATCAGAAGAAACACTCTATTATAATCAAATCAGCCATCAGGCAAATAGGAATTCCCAAACACAAGGGATTACAGACAAGCCAAAGTCAGCAATTAAGGAAAGTTAGCACCCTGTAAGAAAGAAAAAAAAAAAAAGCAAACCAGTTGCTTCAAGTCTATTCGGACTCATGGTGACCCCATGCCCCGCAGAGTAGACCTGCCCTCCATAGAGTTTTCAAGGCTGTGAACTTTTGGAAGCAGATCACCAGGCCTTTCTTCTGAGGCACCTGTGGGTGGGTTCAAACTGACAACAAATTGAAAACCTTTCGGTTTTCACCACAAGAAAACCACCTAAGTAGGAGAGCGAAGTAGTTCCTGGCTGGTGCAAACAGTTAACGAATGCTCTTGGCTGCTAACGAAAAGGTTGGAGGTTCAAGTTCACTCAAAGAAGCCTCAGAAAAAAGGTCCGGCAATCTACTGCCAAAAAATTAGCCATTGAAAATCCTAGGGAGCACAGTTCTACTTGGACACACATTGGGTCACCATGAGTTGGAATCAACTCGATGGCATTAACTGGGAACTAACCAGTAAGGGGGAAAAACAGAACAAGCAGACTTCAAAAATAATTGTACTAAATGCCACTGAATTGTACACTATAAAATGGTTAATTTAACATTATCTGAATTTCCCTTCAATTAAAAAAAGAGAGAGAGAAAATTAATAGCCCTGGAAAGGTTATGGAAGATTCTGCACTCATTAAACTAACCACCTATTCTGTAAAACAAGCAAACAGAGGTCTTGGAAATAAGCAATAAAATGGGATGAACATTTTTTAAAAGCTGAGTGGAACAGCAATAACATCTTCAAAGACCCTATTTCTCACAGGCACAAAGGATTAGGGCTTCAACGTAAATTTTGGGGGGAACATAATTCAGTCCATAACAGGGGCAGTCAGCTGAGACTGAGCAGGACTGGGGCTGGGAACCCGGAGGTCAGATTGTTGCATATGCAGGTTTTCAACCCAAGTCTGTTTTTAGTCCCCCATTTTCTGCAGTGCGTGATGATGTCTCCAATCCCCGAGACTTTCTGGGGACCTGGGGAGAACTGACATGCTTCCCGTGGGTACTTGCCTCTCAGCACTTGCGTCTGACCTCCCTCCATCTTCCAAAGTTCATTTCTATCCCTCAGCTTTCCACTTTCATATACTGTGGTTTGGGGCTACGGATGTTGCCTTAATTCACTAAATATGGGTTTTCTGCTTCTGTTTCTTGTTCTCTTGTACTTTGGGGATGATTCTGGGGAAAAAGAACAGGTAATAATGTCTTTTCCACAGTAAAAACTAGCATCTAAATTTTTTTTTTTTTTTTTAATTTGACTTGCTTGCTATATTAGTTTTCTAACCAGTGGTCGTGTAGTCGATTCTGATTCACAACAACTCGTGTGTTTCAGAGCACAACTGTCCTCCATGGGGTTTTCAGGGCTGTGACCTTTCAGAAGCAGATGGCCAGAGCTTTCTTCCCAGGTGCCTCTGGGTGGGTTCCAACCACTAACCTTTCGGTTAGTACCGCAATGCCTGACAGTTTGAGCCACCCGGGGACTCCTATTAGTTTCCTAGAGTTGCCATAATAAATGACCACAAACTGGGACCAATAAGCAACATCATGATAAATGGAGAAACGATTGACATTCTCAAGGATTTCATTTTACTTGGATCCACAATCAATGCTCATGGAAGCAGCAGTCAGGAAATCAAACGAGGTATTGCAATGAGCAAATCTGCTGCAAAAGACCTCTTTAAAGTGTTAAAAAGCAAAGATGTCACTTTGAGGACTAAAGTGTGCCTGACCCAAGCCATGGTGTTTTCAATCATCTCATATGCATGCAAAAGCTGAACAATGAGTAAGGAAGACTGAAGAATTGATGCCTTTGAATTATGGTGTTGGCGAAGAATATTCAATATACCATTGACTGCCGGAAGAACAAACAAGTCTATCTTGGAAGAAATACAGCCAGAGTGCTCCTCCTCGGAAGTGAGGATGGCGAGCCTTCGTCTCATGTACTTTGGACATATTAGCAGGAGAGACCAGTCCCTGGAGAAGGACATCATGCTTGGTAAAGTAGACGGCAAAAGAGAGGAAGATGTTCGACAAGATGGACTGACACAGGGGCTGCAACGATGGGCTGAAACATAACAAAGATTGTGAGGATGCCACAGGACCAGGCAGTGTTTTGTTCTGTTATATACAGGGTCACTATGAGTCGGAACCGACCGGACAGCACCTAACAACAACAACAGATGGCTTAAAACAACATAAATTTATTCTCTCAGTTCTGAAGGCTAGAAATCTAAAATCGGTGTCAGCAGGGCCATGATCCCTTTGAAGGCTGAAGGGAAGAATCCTTCTTTGCCTCTTCCAGCTTCTGGTGGTTCCCGGCAATCCTTGGCATTCATTGGCTTGTAGCCGCATCACTCCAATCTCTGCCCTCCTCGCCACATATATGTCTGCCTCTCTTCTCCACATTTTATAAGGCCTCCAGTCATTGGATTTAGGACCCATTTTAATCCAGTATGACCTCATCTTAACTAATTACATCTGCAAAGACTCTATTTCCAAATAAGGTCACATTCTGAGGTTTCGAGCGGACATGAATGATTTTTTTTGGAGGGGAACACTATTCAACCCAATATATTTGCTAATATTTTAAAAAAAACATGATATTTCCTATAAACACTAGAATGTTAGGATTTTCTTGAAATAGCAGAAGATCTGACAACATGGAGCCCTTATTTCCGCATGGTAGCAGCTAGAGCTAAGAAGCAACTATCCTGTTTGACACACTATGTGTGCTCCAGTTTTCCACAATCCCCACCACTCCCTATTGTCCCAGTCTGTTTTGTTCATTTACATTACCTGCCTGTTTCCTGCAGACATTTGAGTTTACAATCCCTGCTAAGGCTTATTATCAGCTCTGTGCCCCTCAGTGGAACAAATTAATGGAAACTTTTCCTACTCTGGGCTGCAGGAGAAAGGAGAGGACAGCCACAGGGGAGGTGAGGGTTACAGAAGGAAGAAGACACACTGGGACTAGACCCTGGTGTGGGGTGATTGAAGGTGAGAGGGCTCTAGGGACAAAACTTTCATGATTTGGAGATAATTAATACTTACTTCATAGGGTTGTGGTGAGGATTGAGTTAATATATATGTAAAGTACTTAAAACAGTGTCTGGCACATACAATGAATGGTACTGTTTGCTGTTAGTATTTTTGTTTGTTTTGTTTTATTAAGGTGTGCTTTACATACTGAGTCCCTGGGTGGTGCAAACTGCTAACACACCTGGCTGCTAACCAAAAGCTTGGATGTTTGAGCCATATGGGGTCGCCAGACTCGACAGCAACGGGTGATACTCAAGTGCATTCTGAGGAGAACTGCCCCATAGGGCTTCCGAGGCTATAATCTTTCCAAAAGCTGATTGCCACATCTTTCTCCACGGAGCGGCTGGTGGGTTTCGAACCACAGACCTTTCAGTTAGCAGTTGAGTGCTTTAACCACTGTGCCACCAGGGCTCCTTACTTAACGTTCTGTTTAGCGCACAGTTTCACAGGTTTTGGCAAACACATACAGTTATGTAACCACCACCACAGCCAAGAAATAGAACAGTTCCAACACCCCCTCCCAAATTCCCTCCTGACCCTCCGTCTCTCCCTCCACCCGTCCATTGCTGTCCAGTCGATTCCAACTCGCAGCCCTTGGCAACGCCTGATCTGTTGCTTGTTCTTATTTTTCTGCCTCCTCCGAATATCATATAAATGGAATCATTCAATAAATAGCCTTGAGTCTCTCTTCTTTCATTTAGGGCAATGCGTCTGCGATCCTTCCATGTAGTTGCTCGTATCTGTACTTCATTACCGTTTATTGCTAAGTTGCGTTTCATTACATGAAGGTACCACAGCTTGTTTACCCATTCACCAGCTGAAGGACATTTTAGTTCCCAGTTTTTGGTGATTATGAATAAAGCCACTATAAACATTCATGTACTAGTTTTTGCCGAACATTCATGTGTGTGTGAACATACATTTTAACTAGGTTTTTTTTTTTGTGAACACACATTTCAATTTATCTTGGGTATAGACTACCTAGGAGCGGGATTTGCTGGACTGTATGGTAAGTTTATGTTTAACTTTATAAGAACCTGTCAAACAATTTTCCAAGGTGGCTGCACTATTTTACCCTCCCACCAGCAGAGTATGAGAATTCCAGTTGCTTCACACCCTTCCCAGCACTTGGTGTGGTCAGTCTTTTTCCACATTGGAGCCCTGCTGGTGTAGTGGTTAAGAGCTCGGCTGCTAACCAAAAGATTGGCAGTTTGACTCCACCAGCTGCTCCTTGAAAACCCTAGGGGCAGTTCTCCTCAGTCCTATATAGGTCACTATGATTCCAGCTATGAGTCGGAATCGACTCGACGGCCATGGGTTTGGTTTTTTGGTTAAGTAAGGGTGAAGTGGTATCTCATTATGGTTTTAATTGACATTTCCCTAATGACTAATGATGTTCAGCATTTTTCATGGGCTTTTTTTTACCATTCATATGTCTTCTTTGATGAAGTGTCTATTCAAATATTTTGCTAGGCTTTTTTTTTTTTTTTTTGCGGGGGGAGAAGTGTTTGTTTTCTTATTACTGAGTTTTGAGAGATCTTTATATATTCTGGCTACAAGTCCTTTATCAGATACGTGTTTTGTAAATATTGCCTGCCAGTCTGTCGCGTGTCTTTTCATCCTCTTAGTACCTTCAGCAGAGCAGAAGTTTTTAATTTTGATGAAGTCCCGCTGATGAATTTTTTTCTTTTATGAGCAGTGCTTTAATCAGATCTAACAACTATTTGACTGACCCAGGGTCACAGAGATTTGCTCATGTTTTCTTCTAGAATTTTTTAGAGTTTTAGATTTTACATTTAGGTCCCTGAGCCATTTTGAGTAAATTTTGCTATAAGGTGCAAGGTATAGGTTGAGATTCTTTTTTTTTTTGCTCATGATGTCCAATCGTTCGTTCCAGCATCATTGGTTGAATATTCGCCATTATTACTAACATTATCGTTATTCCCATTGTTCTCGGGGGTTAGGGGCCAGCAAGGGGGCGTCCTGGCCTCACCTTGGAATTGAGACAGCAGCCACACGTCCCTCCAACCTAAGAGCTGGGGCCCATCGCAGTTCTTCTCCGTCGGCAGAACGTGTTTCAGGTTGCTTTGCCCCCTCTCTCTCTTCCTGAAATCCTCTGCATAAAACAAACCATGAAAGGGCAGGAGTTGCCTAGTGGTCTGGCAACGTCCCTTTGAAAATAAACATGTGCAGAATGAAAGGCCGTGACCACCTCTGGGGACTACTCGAAGAAACAGTTCAGGGCCGGTACATCCGCCGCGCGTGGCTCTCCTGCCCCCGCCGCGCGCCAGGTCAGACGCGGCAAAGCCAAATAGGATCCCGATGGCTTCAGAGACGTCACCTCTGGCCGGGGGATGACCCCCCACCCCCGGCCCCGCCTTGGCAGGGAGAGGACACCTGGTGGAGAGCATTTAAACGAGGGGGCAGCGAAGAGTTCTGTGGCCGCACAGCCGTTCACAGTTTACACAGCCCTGCTCACACGCCCTCCTTTTACTGGCCCCACACAAGTCTCAGTGGCCAGGGCAGGGACCTCTTTCATAAACACAGAAATTGAGGCATGGGAAGGGGTGTGAAGAAATACGTAAGTGCAGTCTCAGACTTTTTTTTTTTTATAGCTTTATTGAGGTATAACTTACATGCCATAAAAGTTACCCATCTTAAGGGTACAATTCAAAGAGTATGTTTACACAGCTGTGTAATCAGCCCCCCAAAATTCAGTTTTAGAATATTTCCAACACCCAAAAAACGCTCCCTCATACCCCTTTGCAGGCACTACCTTCTCCTAGTCCCAGGCAACCAGTGATCTGCTTTCTGTCTCCACAGTCTTGCCTTTTCCAGAAATATCATGTAAATGGAATCGTACAGAATGTAGTCAGAGTGGGATTTCAAGCCAGAATCCAACAGGGAAGCCAGAGAGCCAGGAGTCACTTTCTCTGAGGCTCAGTTTTCGCATCTTTAAAATGAGGCTGCGAATTCAATCCTCCTCTTCAGAATGAAAACCAAAAACCAAACCAGTTGCTGGGCAATCGACTCTGACTTGGGCCCGCCCCATGTGTGCCAGAGTAGAACGTGCTCCACAGGGTTTTCGATGGTTGATTTTTCCAAAGTAGATCACCAGGCCTTTCTTCCGAGGTGTTTCTGGGTGGACTCAAACTTCCAGCCTGTGGGTTAGCAGCTAAGTGCAGTAACCATTTGCACCCCCCAGGGGATCCCTCAGGGTTGAAACCAGGGTGAAATGAGATCATGGAGGTCTGGTATCTTGCATGGCCCATTCATAATTTTCCCAAACTGGGAAGATCCCAAATGCCCAGCAGCAGAATGAGAAGTAAACACACAGTGGTATACTCTACCTCACGAAATATTCTCTCACGATGAGAAAGTGTGAACTACGACGATATTCAACAATATCCACGGGTTTCACTGACATTGTATTGAGTCAAAGAAGCCAGACACAAAAGTGCACACACTGTACAATACCCTGAATATCTGTGCAGACAGAAGTCAGCTAGTGGTGACCCTTAGGGGGTAGTGACTGGAAGGGGATGCGAGGGAGACTTCTGGGGGGTTAGTAGGTTCTGTTTTTTGATCTGGATGCTGGTTATATGGTTATATAGTTATACACAGTTCAGTGTGTGACATTTCATTGAGCTGGCTCGTATGCATGCACTTCTTGGTGTGTACGTAATATCTCAATAAACAGTTCAGAAAACTCTTGCATGGTGCCTGGTATACAGTAAAACCAGTTGCCATTGAGTTGACTCCGACTCATGGTGACCCTGTGTGTCTGAGCAGAAATGTGCTCCATAGGGTTATCAATAGCTGATTTTTCAGAAGCCAGGCTTTTCTTCTGAGGCACATATGGATGGACTTGAATCTCCAACCTTTCAGTTACCAGCTGAGTGCATTAACTTTTTGCACCACCCAGGACTCCTTGGCACACAGTAGGTAATTACGATATTTCTTTCTACTACAAGGTTTCCACAGAGGCAGGTGGTCTAGTGCAGAGCCTGATGGCAAAGGTTTTCAACTGTAGGCCATACAGTCTCTGTTGCAACTATTCAACTCTGCTGTTGTAGTACGAAAGCCCCCATGGACAGTAAGTGAATGAATGGGCATGGCTGTGTTCTAATAAAACTTTGTTTACAAAAACAAGTGGTGGGCTGGATTTCCTGACTCCTGATCTAGTGGGGTGGAGCCCTGGTGACACAGTGGTTAAGAGCTCAGCTGCTAACCAAAAGGTTGGTAGTTCGCATCTACCAGCCGCTCCCTAGAAACCCTACAGGGCAGTTCTACTCTGTCCTATAGGGTCGCTAAGAGTTGCAATCCACTCGACAGCAACAGTTGGTTGATGTTCTAGTGTGAGACAGGCTGGGTTCCAAAGCAGGACCCTGGGTCAGTCACTTCCCTGGCCTCAATTTTACCATCTGTATAATGGGGAGGCTGATCCCTGTTCTGAACTACCATTCAGGGTTGTGAGGAGGTCAAATGAGCTCATAACTGAGCAAGCCCTGAGGGAGAAAAGAGCAGGACTGAGTCTCTTGAGGTTCTTTGACGTAAAGCAGATTGTTATTTCTGCCAAAGTCTGGAGAGTCATTGACCCCATTTCACCCAGTGCATCCATGGGGCATCCCAGCGTCACCAGTGTCCCAAGGACATCCCAGAGGGAGACAGAACCCACAGGCCTGGCCCCAGATCCTGGCCCTTGCCTACTGGAAGTCTTTCCCCAAAGAGCTTGTGGAGGAAGAACAGTGGGGAAGGAGAGAGACTGGAGAAATGAGTCCCCACTGGGCTGTTCCTCTGAGGCCCAGGGCCCTGAAGCTCGTGCCTGCAACTGCGTATCTGAGCAGCCGGTGCCGCAGGCGAGGAGGTGCGGATGAACCTCAGGCCTTTGCTCAGGCCATTCACTCAGCTGGAACGTCTAACCTTCTGCCTGCTTCCTGGTGGGCTTCTAGGCACGCTGCATTGCTTGACTCAGGCAGCGGATCATCTGGTGTACACTGAGTGGATAACCCCAGTGTCAATCATCTGTGGATGGCGAAGGTCTTCATAGGGCAAGTCCAAGGCAGCTGGGTGTGGGCCATTCTTGCTTCTCTGGGCCCCTTGGAGCTAGGCTTACAGGAGTCTAGATGTGCTTGGTCTCGGGGTGGTATAAATGGTTAACATGCTCAGCTGCTAAACAAAAGGTTGAAGGTTTGAGTCCACCCAGAGGCACCTTGGAAGAAAGACCTGGCAATCTAATTCTGAAAAATCAGCCACTGAAAACCCTATAGAGCACAGTTCTACTCTGACACACATGAGGTCGCCAGGAGTCAGAGGCCAACCTTGATGGCAGCTAACAACAGATATGCTTGAGGACAGTAATTAAAATAGTAATAATGATAGCAGCTAATACTAACTGAATTTATTATGTGCCAGGACCTGTCCTGAGCACCTTATGTGAATTAATTCATTTAATCCTCACAACAATTCTGTTGCTGCTGTTGTTAGGTGCCGTCAAGTCAGTTCCAACTCACAGTGACCCTATGTACGACAGAACAAAACACTGCCCGGTCCTGCACCATCCTCACAATCATTGTTATGTTTGAGCCCATCGTTGCAGCTACTGTGTCAGTCCATCTCATCGAAGGTTTTCTTCTTCTTTGCTGACCCTCTACTTTACCAAGCATGATGTCCTTCTCCAGGAAATGATCCCTCCTGATAACATGTCCAAAGTATATGAGAGGAAGTCTCACCATCTTTGCTTCTAAGGAGCATTCTGGCTGTACTTTTTCCAAGACAGATTTGTTCGTTCTTCTGGCAGTCCATGGTATGTTCAATATTCTTTACCAACACCATAATTCAAAGGCATCATGCATATGAGGCAATTGAAAATACCACGGTTTGGGTCAGGTGCACCTTAGTCCTCTGACAGCTTTGCTTTTTTAACACTTCAAAGAGGTCTTTTGCAGCAGATTTGCCCAATGCAATACATCATTTGATTTCTTGACGGCTGCTTCCATGGGATTTCAGTGTGGATCCAAGTAAAATGAAATCCTTGACAACTTCAGTCTTTTCTCTGTTTATCATGATGTTGCTTACTGGTCCAGTTGTGAGGATTTTTGTTTTATGTTGAGATGTAATCCATACTGAAGGCGGTAGTCTTTGTTCATCAGTGCTTCAAGTCCTCTTCACTTTCAGCAAGTAAGGTTGTGTCATCTGCATATTGCAGATTGTTAATGAGTCTTCCTCCAATCCTGATGCCCCGTTCTTCTTCATACAGTCTGGCTTCTCAGATTATTTGCTCAGCATACAGATTGAATAAGTGTGGTGAAAGGATACAACCCTGACACACACCTTTCTGATTTTAAACCACGCAGTATCCCCTTGTTCCGTCCAAACAACTGCTTCTTGCTCTATATACAGGTTCTGCGTGACCACAATTAAAAGTGTTCTGGAATTCCCATTCCTCAAAATGTTATCCATAATTTGGTATGATCCACAAAGTCGAATGCCTTTGCATAGTCAATAAAACACAGGTAAACATCTTTCTGGTATTCTTTGCTTTCAGCCAAAATCTATCTGACATCAGCAATGATATTCCTCGTTCCACATACTCTTCTAAATCCGACTTGAATTTCTAGCAGTTCCCTGTCAGTGTACTGCTACAACTGCTTCTGAATTATCTTCAGCAAAATTTTACCTGCCAGTGATATTGTTCGATAATTTCTGCATTCTTTTGGATCACCTTTCTTTGGAATGGGCACCAGTACGGAACTCTTCCAGTTGGTTGGCCAGGTAGCTGCCTTCCAAATTTCTTGGCACAGCCTCCTGTGCTGCATCAGTTTGTTGAAACATGTCAGTTGGTATTCCGTCAACTCCTGGAGCCTTGTTGTTGCCAATGCCTTCAGTGCAGCTTGGACTTCTTCCTTCAGTACCATTGGTTCTTGATCATATGCTGCCTCCTGAAATGGTTGAACGTCAACCAGTTTTTTCTGGTACAGTGACTCTTTGTGTTCCTTCCATCCTCTTTTGATGCTTCCTGCGTCATTCAATATTTTGCCCAAAGAATCCTTCTATATTGCCAACAACTCTAGTAAGACCTATTATTCTCATTTTACAGATGAGGAAACTGTGGCCCAGAAAGATTAAGATACTTGCCTGAGGTCACACAGCTCTGAGGTAGTGGAGCCCTGGCTGGTCAGGATTATAGAAGGGCTGTCTCAGAGGTCCAGCGTATGTCCATGTTATTCTCAGTTTATTTCCAGAGCGTCTCTTTCCTAGCAGTCCCCTAGGCAATCCCAGGTCTGACTCTCATTGGGCCACTTTGGGCCATGTGACCATCCCTCACCCAACTGCTGTGGCCAGAAGGAGAGACCATGCTGATTGGACAGGCCCAGATCACATGGCCACTCGGACACATGGCACCAACCCAAACCCACTGCTGTAGAGTCCATTCTGAGCACGGCACCAGCTTAGCTTAATTAAGGACTGAGAGTGGGACCCCTACTGGAAGAAGGGGGTAATGCTCTGGATGGGCAAAGATAGCCAATGTCCATCATGAGGGTCCAGAGGAAAGTATCCATTGGTCACCCAGGCCTGGAGCCAGGGAAGGAAGTTAGACTTGACCTTTGAGCTCTGCAATCCCTCCTCGGTCCTGATCCTGGACCTCCATAACAGTCACTGGCATGGTCTGGCCTCAGAGCTGGACCTGAGCTTTCTGTGCCTGCCTCCCCAGCCCACCAGTCCCCTCCCCACCACCTCACCAAGATCTGATTGCCTTCACATCACCTTGAGTGCGTGGGCACTCTTGCCAACTCCTGGTCTCCTGCTTGGCCTCTGTCCCAGTTCCGTTATCTGCCGCCCCCACCTCCAGCTGGGCTTTCCTGAGCCTCGCAGTTCATCAGCACAGACTGCACTTCTGAAAACACCATCCCTAGCCCAGCAGAGCCCTTGTCAACGAGGAAAAACAAGCTTGTTAGCCCCAAACCTGGGTTCCTTCACCATCCTAGGAGCCTCCCTGAGCTGGCCATCAAAACTCATCCTCCCTCAACTCCAAACGGCATCAAGCATTTTCCTTAGGTACTGGCTCAGAGGTCAAGTCTGAGTCATTGCTGCCCAGCACAGACGGTGGTCAATAAATGCCTGTTGAGCCTAAATTAAGGAGCTCTGGTGACACAGGAAACCCTGGTGGCATAGTGGTTAACAGCTATGGCTGCTAACCAAAAGGTTGGCAGTTCAAATCTACCAGGCGCTTCTTGGAAACTCTATGGGGGCAGTTCTACTCTGCCTTATAGGGTTGCTATGAGTCAGAATCCACTCGCCGGCAATGGGTTTGTTTTTTTTTTTTCTGGCAGCACAACAGTGAAGCACTCGGCTGCTAACTGAGAGGTTGGTGGTTCGAACCCACCCAGTGGGTCTGTGGAAGAAAGACTTGGTGATCTGCTCCCCTAAAGATTACAGCCTAGGAAACCCTATGGGGCAGTTGTACTGTGTCCTATAGGGTCACTATGAGTGAGAATTGACTTCCCGGCACCTAACAGCAGCCAGCCTAAACTGCCAATTCCTGTGTACTAGCCCTCCTGGATGAAGGCAGAGAGGAGAGGAAGTCAGCTCCACAGAGAGAGACAGACAACCCAAGAGAGGCACAGAGGTGAAACAGAACTGTGGGGAGCCAGAGATCAGGGTACGGAGTCGAGGGTGGCAGAAAGGGGAGAGCTATCGAGAGAGGAGCCTGGAAGGAAGGGACCTTGAGCCAGAGAAGACCCAGGGCAACCCTACAGAGAGAACACGGGAGGGGAGGAGAGCGAGAGCAGGCCGGCTAGGGCGTTTTTTGTTAAGCAAACAAGGCCCCTAAGATCTGTGTTTTGTCAAGCTGAACTTTCCATATGGGGAGTTTATTTAGCTGAGCAAACCATTCTGGTAAAAACATTGGAATGTGTTTAAAAGGATGAGGGTGGGGAGGAGACAGTCAGACAAAACAAAAAGAGAACGTTTCTCTCCAGGGCTGTTGACACGGGAGATCCAGGCCAGGCCGCGCGAGAGCAGTCTTCCCATCCTTCGCCTTCCTAGGTGGCTCATGCAGGCCCAGTTCCAGGTGGAGGAGGAAGGAGTGAGACTGGACAAAGAAAAAGTCAACTCTGGGGAGGGCATCTGAGCCGACAGGGTGAGATGTGTCACAGGAATGGGGTGGTGGGAGGCCCCGGCAAAGTCCTGATTCAAGCCTGACACACCAGAGTTAAGACAAGTCAGGACAGGGTTGCCAACCAGCTATCAGTTGACCCCCTAGAACCCTGCCAAAGACCAGAGCCTCCTGGGAGCTGCAGATGGGTATCCCCAGCCCGGAACCCAAGCTGGGCATCAGGCCTGGTGACGTGACCCAGACAAGGGTCAGTCCCCCATTCCTCACTTGCGCACACACAAAAAACCAAAAAAAAAAAAAACCATGGCAACCAATGTGTTGCAGAGTAGAACTGCACTCCATAGGATTTCCGAGGCTGTGATCTTTCAGAAGCAGATCACCAGGCTTTTCTTCCGAGACACCTCTGGATGTGCTCGAACTGCCAACCTTCCAGTGAATTGTCTAGCGCTTAACCGTTTGTGCCAACCAGGGACTCCTCACCTGCGCAAGGTGGCCAATAAGACCCACCCTCAGATAAGAGTACCTAGCGGCTTGCCTGGCACCCAGTTGGTGCATAACAATGGCAGCTGTCATTACTGTGAAGGCAACAGTCTGCTGTGTGCAAGGAGCTTCCAGTCTATCGGAGACAATGGGCACACACAGCAAGTGGCTTCAGCTACTTCCTCCAGCATAACCAGAGCCATACAAGCCAAAAAAAAACAACCCCATTGCCGTCAAGGCGATTCCAACTCATAGTGATCCCAGAGGACAGAGCAGAACTGCCCATAGGGTTTCCAAGACTGGAAATCTTTATGCCAGCAGACTACCGCATCTTTCTCCCGAGTTTCAGCTGGTGGGTTCGAACCGCCGACCTTTTGGTTAGCCCCGAGTGCTTAACCACTGTGCCACCAGGGCTCCTAATGCCACACAGCTGGGTGCAAAAGAGGCTTCACCCTCCGAGTTTACCCTTTAATGCTACAAAATAACAGTATTCATGATTTGATTTTATTTTTATTTTCTGAAATGGAACCATTGTACATTGTACAAACCATATCTACTGATGGAATAAATAAGTGAAAAATTATACTGCTGTACAACACACCAAAAAAAAAAAAAAAAGTAAGGGGGGGAAATTAGGAAACGGTGAAAAAAGGTCTTTATACCTCTACCAGGTCCATAGCGATAATGAACATTCCAAACCATTCCACCGTGTGATCATGGGAGGTCTCCACCCTCTAGGAGCCGGTCAACTGCCTTCCGGATGGTGGGTGTAAGTGCCAGCACTTTGTGGAATGTGTAGCCGCAGCTTCCCCCGACTCGGAGTTTGGCGGGGAATAAGGTAGCCCCGGGAGCCCTTTAGGCCGTGGGGCCTGGTGTCCGCGGAAGGAAGGCGTTCGCTTTGGCCCTCCGCCCTTGACTCGGCCGGTGAGAGAGCTTAGATTCTGCGGCGGGAAGAGGGGCGAGGGGTGCAGGGTGGGGTGGAGGCATCGGCTCTGAGGAGTGGACCGCGCCGGGGAAGGAAGCACGTCTGGATTTTTGCAGTCGGATCATTCCGCGCGGAAGGCCTTCTTGGCCAGCATCACGTGCAGGGCGGCTGGCGCTCTGCTGGCGAGGCCGTGGTGGGGTCCAACTGGTCCTGACCACGAGCCCGTTCCTACCTTCAGGCACTTCAGAGAAAAACGGATGACAGCCTTGGTACTGCGGACGGTGTCTCCATCCTCAACTGTGTCAACTCCCCTGGCCTGTCTGGAAGACACCGCAGACGAGGTGCAGGTGACCCACGCCGACTCCGTTTCTGTGGACATGTGTTTGATTCTCCTTCAGTTCTCCAAGGTTGCAACCTCTGGTTTCCCACAAAGAAAAGGAGATCAATCTCCAATTCCCCTTCCATCAAAAAATGGAGTTTTGCTGCGAAGAAAAATGTTACTCTCACTCTACAGGATCTGGAGGTAACACCACCCTGAGACGCGTTAGCAGCTAACGCGTCTGGTTGTTTATGGGTTAAGACGCAGAACACAGTTCTCCACGGAACTGACTGCCTGAGGGAGAAGATCCAGAAGTAGAAGGATTTTTTTTCTTTTTTTAAGACAAACCTTTCAGCATTGCGAACTTCCACCATTAAGATTTTCAAAGTTTTTTGTTTTTGTTTCTTTCCCTTATTTCAGGAGATATTTTGCATGAGGTATGTGAAATTCAGGAACATTTTGATTCTTCTTGAAGTGTAGGAAATAGATTGGCTCCCTTCAAAAAGAAAAAAAGAAGAGCCTCACCCTCAGAAACGCTTAGAAAACGGATTCTGGCAGACACTTCCCGTGGTGGTCGTGAGTAAGATCCACGTGACAAAGGTGGTACCTGAATAATGCACCAATTAGCCAAAAAAAAAAAAAAAAAAAAAACCCAAACCCACAGCCCCCACCCCCAATAACACACAACTTAAAGGGATTCGGAACTCCAGTGCAGTGAAGAACGCTCAGGAAAACGTTTAAGGTCCGAGGAGTCTGTAGATTAATTAAGAGCAAACCAGGCCTCAGAACCACGGCTGGGTGGTTTGTTCAAGGGGCAGCTCCGTTTTTGAGAGAGGAAGTTGTTCCCAAGCAGGCGGGACAGAGATGGTGGCCCGGGGGATTCATTCGCTCCTTTCTGGAGAGAGTACGAATCTTTCCGATTGCTTGGTGCCTGGTTTGCGGCCTTCGAGGCCCGTCCACCAAGGCCTGCTCTCTGCTGGGGGCAGACAGCACGTTCTGGGAACAGCCCCTTTGTTCGCTCTGAGAGACGGGAACACGAAGCAGAAGCAAGCCGGTTTCGGCCGCCTGCCAGGGGGACGGCAGGACGAGCGGGAGGCAGAGGGCAGCGGGTTACTTTGGATTTGAAACCCAAGCAACGTCCTATGAGAAAATTCAGCACCAGCTATTCCTGCACTCTGTCCCCAGCCCAGGGTCACTGGAAGAAGATGCTCTTGCAGCCAGTCAGAGAAGCCATCTCATCTTCGGAGGTCTGGAAGGAAGCGGTGATGGTGGGGGGCGTAGGGTGCAAGTGCCAGAAAAATCTAGGGGCTCTGCATGTCCGTCTGGCCAAAGAGGGGCTTGGAAACCCCAGCCTCAACTGCCCCAAGCAAGTGAGAGCACCTCATGTGCCCCACCTGCACCGAGGGGGCCAGCCCTTGGGGACTGCGCCCTGACACCTGCGACTTTTAGGGCCTTGGAGGCTGGTGCTGGCCCCACCCCAGGCTCGGGGCTCACCAAAGACCTCGCACCTGGAAATGAGCAGGCCAGAGGCTCCCCACCCACCCCGCCTCAGTTTCCCCATCTCCTCCCTGCCTGCTCTGCTCCGTTCAAAGTCCTGGGGCAGGGAGGTGAGATACCGCCACCACAGCAACAAAGCCAAGAGGGCACTCTGCAAAAGGAGACGCAAAAACAACTGGGAAAACAGGCCAGAGGTCACCTCAAGGGCACAAGGCACAAAAAAACGAAAGCGGACGGAACTGGCTAGACAGTGGAAACCCCGACGCGAAGTGGATTCCTGACCGGCACCTCCTCCAATAGCTTATATCGTTAAATAGAGAAGTTGGGGTGGGGGGGGATACAGCAGCAACACAAATGGAATCTTGGCTTCAGAGACAGTGTGGAGACAGACAGACGGACACTCCTGAGCGGTTGGCTCCCCCTTCCCAAGGACAGCAACTTAAAAGTTCAAGTGTTTTGCTTCACAGCGGAGTTCTTCAGTGTCTGAGAAGTGACGCCGTTCAGAGTCTTCTGGGATTTGCACTTGGTAAACTTGAAGAGTTAGTAGTTGTTTGCACCCAAGAGGAAGTGCCTGGGTGCGGGTGTTCTAGAATTAAGCCTGCCGACGTAGCTTCCGTGAGCGTGGGTCCGAGCGTTTCTTCTAGTGTCTACATCTCCTCGGAGTTTTGTCGGGAAGCCTCCAGTTTCATCTTTTTCAAAGGTGCCACTCCTTCCAAATCCTTAAGGGAAGAAGGAAGAAAGGAGACACACTATTCAGAACGGAGACCACACAGGAAGGAACCCGTGCGGCTCAAACCAGGGGTTTGGATCATGCAGCCCACGTGTGGATCTCAGGGGCTCATGGAATCTACAGCAGCTTCACCCCTAAACTCCTTCTTGTGGCTGTAAAGCCCTGTGCGCTCTGGTCCAGCCACCCTGGCTTTCTTCCGAGTCTTCCAACACACCAGGCGTGTTGTCGCCCACGTTGCTTCCTTTGCCTCTAAACTTGCCCCCCAAACCATGCTCCCCAGACTGGATCAGGGGTCCCTACTATCAATCTCCCAATTTGTAATTAATTACAGGGCCGTAATTTGTGCACAGAGCTCCTGGGTAGTGCAAATGGTTAATGCGCCCGGCTGCTAACTGAAAGGCTGGAGGTTTCAGTCCACCCAGAGGCACCTCAGAAGAGAGGCCTGGCAATCTACTTCCAAAACACCAGCCACTGAAAACCCCACGGAGCACAGTTTTACTCTGACACACATGGGGTCACCATGAGTTGGATTCGACTCAAAGGTAACTTGTTTTTGTTTTGTTTTAAATTTGTGCACAGTCCACCTGTCCCAGCTCTAGTGCCACCTCCTTGGTGGCCCTGACTGAGTTTGCTTTGCTGACTGCAGAGCCTCCAGGGCCCAACCCAGGTGCCCAGGACAGGGAGGACCCTCGAAGTTTGCTGAAGGAAGAAACGTTTAAGTGTGTACATTAACCCATTGCTGTCAAGTTGATTCCAACTCATAGTGACCCTAGAGGACAGAGCAGAACTGCCCCACAGGGTTTCCAAGGCTGTAAATCTTTATGGAAGCAGACTGCCACATCTTTCTTCCAAGGAGCAGCTGGTGGATTAGAACCACAGACCTTTCGGTTAGCAGCTGAGTGCTTAACCATTGCCCCATTAGGGCTCCTTGTATGTATGTTATTCTGGGGAAAAAGCCATCACCAAATTCCCAAAAAGTCCCATAACCCAAAAAAGGTTAAGCACTCACTCAGCCACCTCCTCAACTTCCCCATGTGGTTATCTCAGGCAGTGCAAACCTGATCCATCACTCAACACCAAACTCGTGATTTGACCCACACTATCCGGTCCTCTCTAACCTTTCCCACAGCTGTCAGCATCCCACCATCTACCTGGGATACAGCCTTAAACTTGGACAGTACTCCGAGTCTTCCCTCTCTCTCCATCTCCCCTAATGGTCAGTCTCATCAACTCCATCTCCAAAAGAATCCCGATCTGCCCACTCCTCCCCTGCCCACAGCCACCTTCTCATCTGCCTGCTGCCACTCAGCCTCCGTCTAAACCACTCAACACAGCCAAAGCCATCTCCTCCTGCACTTTCCTACTAAGGATCCCTGGTAGCACAAGGGTTAAGCTCTCGACTACCAACCTAAAGGTTGGAGGTTTGAACTCACCCAGTGGCTCCGCAGGAGAAAGACCTGGCGATCTGCTCCTGTAAAGATCACAGCCTAGAAAACCCTATGGGGCAGTTCTCCTCCGTCACATGGGGTTGCTGAGTTGGAACTGACTTGATGGCACCCAACAACACTTTCCCACTGACCAGAACAGAACCCAGACTCCTTACTCTGGCCAGCCAGGCCCTTGGTGGCCGTAATCTAGCCCATGCCTACTCCACCCCCATCCCCCACCCCGGCCCTTCATATTGCCGGTCTCTTCCTTGCCCGCTATGCTCCAGCCACACTGGGCTCCCTTTTCGTGCCTCTCGTTCGCGCCTGTCTCAAGGCCTTTGCACCTTTGCTTCCTGCTGCCTAGAAAGCCGGCCTTCCCTGCCCAAATCTCCAGTTCCTGCCCACAGCCAGTTCCTCCCGGCTCAAGCTCTCCAGAACCACCCCCAACCCATCATGCATCTCAACATCCCATTCCTTTCTCTCACAGCACTTACTGTAATGTGTAACTGTAATCCGTTTGTGTGTTCGCGGGATAGTGGCTGTCCCCCGGTCCCCATCCCCCCCATCGTAAGCCCATGAAGGCAAGGAGGGACGTGTCTGCCTGGTTCACCCTGTACCCCTAGTGCCCAGCCCAGTGCCTGGTACACAGTGGGTGCTCAGTCAATGCTCAGCAGAGCTCACTGGGCCTTGGTGTAGGACGGCGTGCAAGAGCAAGAGGAGGACACAGAAGGGAGTCTCTTGGCTGAGCCTGAGAGCAGGCGTGGCGGGGAGGCAGGAGGCCTGCTGCCTTCTCTCTCCTCTCTTCTTTATCACAGACACAGCTCAGGGCAGATGTGCATCCTGAGGAAGGCAGATGTGCATCCTGAGGAAGGCAGATGTGTGCCGTAGACAGCCCTTTGTCCTGGGAGCGTTTGGCTCTGGACAGGACAAATGGGAGTGGAACCTGGAGCAGTGACCTGCTCTGCCTTATAGAGGGAGAATCCCACCTCCCTGGGCAACCCGGGAAGGGGGGAGGGAGGTGAGGGGGTGGGGGAGGGAGTGGAGGAGAGAAG
>NW_004444067.1:170933-198658 GCF_000243295.1 Trichechus manatus latirostris | reverse complement strand
GTGTCTCTGGGTGTGCACGTGTCTCTGGGTGTGCAGGCATGTACGTGTCTGTGCACATCAGTGTGTACGTATGTGTATCTCTACATATGCATCTGTGTCCATGTACGTACATGTGTCTCTGTCTGTGTGTATGTGCGTGTGTGTCTGTGTTTAAATGGTGGAGGGCCAATTTCGAGTCTGGGTTTCGTGGAAGCGGGACTGGGGGTAGGGTGGGGGGTTGCTAGCATGTAAGACCCTGGGCTTCTTGAACATCAGGGCAGCCACTAGGCCCCCCGGGTGTGGGTCGAAGTTCCAAGCTTCTGTTCTATGACCTGCTTTTTCTCATTTCACACTAAAAGAATGCCTACCAGCACCTGGAAGGGTCACCCTTTCTAACAGCTACATATTAAACTGTTTCATCCATGGCCCAGCATTGACTGAAGCAGCCCCCCTTTCCATGAGCTTGGGTTGTGGCCAAGTTTCCACCACCCACTGGGAACAAATCTGCACTCAACGCCCTGATTGTGTCTGTGGGCAGCTGGAGGAGGCTCCCGAGGGATGGGTTCCTAGAAGTGAAACCGTAGATCAAAGGGTTGTTGTTGAGTTGTTGGGTGCCGTCCAGTAAATTCTGACTCACAGAGACCCGATGTGACAGAGTAAAACTGCCCAAGAGGGTTTTCTAGGCTGTAATCTCAATGGGAGCAGATGGCCAGGCCTTTCTCCTGCGGAGCTGCTGGGTGGGTTCGAACGGCCAACTTTTCAGTTAGCAGCTAAGCGCTTAACCGTTGCACCAACAGGTCTCCCCAGGAAGATGTTACATTTTGAAGCACTTCCTCTTTGGGGCAGGCCCATCTCGAGGTCCACAAAGGACAACAATCCTGCCGGGTCCCCCCTCCCTTCTTTCTGCCACTACTTGTTGGCCGTTTCTCCCGAGGTACCTGGAAATACTCAGCAAAGGGAAACAGTGCTTGAGGTGACGTTCTGATGCCTCTGCGTCCTCACCACCCTGGACAAGCACGTAGGGCTCACGACAGAAAATCGTCACAGCGGCCACTCCTCCTGTGTCAGGCTCTGTGCTAAGTGTATCACTCACATTCTCTCACCTGATCCTCAGCCTGGCCCCAAGACATAGCCCTGTGATCCCCATTTTACAGCTGGATACACTGAGGCTCTAACTGCCCAGCTACTAAGTAATGGGGCTGGGATTCGAAGCCACGCCCGAACCCAGTGTGTGCCCCTAACCACCGCGCCACCCTGCTCCTGCACTGCCTGGTTCAGACCCCATCTGACCCAACTGTTATGACCCAGAAGGGGCTCCGAGCATGGGGAACGTGGCCAGTCCCAAAATTCCAATGGATGAGTCAGGATTTCGATTTCTGAAGACTTGTCTTCCCAGCACCAAGGAAGCCGTTTTGGGTCTCTGAGACCAGCCAATGCTTTAGTGGTCCCGTGTAAACAAAGCCGAGGTCAGGGTAAAGGACGGGTCCTCTCCCTACACTCGGAGCTCCCCAAGGCACAGCCTGCGTGTCTTGTCCGTTGCCTTAGCTCGGGCACCCAGGGCAGACACAGGACACACACTCACGGACACCACTCAAAGAGTAAATGACTGTCCCCACGAAACCCTAATGATCTTGCATCAACTGTAGACCAGAATCAGAACAATGAGACTCCTTTCAACGTACCCCCGACACCCCAACAGGCTCCCGGCCGGGCTGGCTGCCCCTCTGCGGCCTCAATCGAGGTACCTGAGAGATTGCGGACATGTCTGTGGAGAGACCCACGTCGCCGGATGGCTGCCTTTCTGCCTTCTCTGAACTGTTCGAGTTTTCCATTGAAGACTGCGAGTTCTGCTCGTCAGAGGCGTCTGCGGAAGAAGGAAGATGACAGAAGCCGTTTTCAGACCCATGAGAACTGGCGTCAGATAGGCCACGTGCTGAAAATACCTGGAAGGAGGAAGTTTTGGGGCCGACGGTCGTTCAAGACCTACAACGGGCGAGGCTCGGGAAGCCTCTTATTATTTTTCGATTGTTCTATTGTGGTAAATACAAACATATATAAATATACACAACACCAAACATTTGCCAAGTCAACATTGTTTTTACATGTATGGGATCCCTCAGTGATGCAGACATTTAACTGCTTGACTACTAGCCAAAAGGTTGGCAGTTTGAGCCTACCCAGAAGAGCCTTGGAAG
Source organism: Trichechus manatus latirostris (assembly GCF_000243295.1). NCBI lineage: Eukaryota > Metazoa > Chordata > Mammalia > Sirenia > Trichechidae > Trichechus > Trichechus manatus. Next base: position 196,484 of record NW_004444067.1, on the reverse strand, counting down.
ACAGGCCTGGTGATCTGCTTCTGAGACGTCACAGCCTTGAAAACTCCATGGAGCAGCTCTACTGTGCACGCACGGGGTCGCCACGAATCAGAGTCGACTCAGCAGCAGCTAACAACCGCATGATTCTGTGACACTGGTTATGCCCCTCATGCTAAGCAACCATCACCTCTTTCCATTTCCAAATTATTCTACCACCATTATCAGAAACTCAGTGTCCTCAAAGCTAAGAGTCACCCCCGCCCCCCCCCCTTTCCTGCTTGTAACCATGAATAAACTTTGGTCTCTATAACCCAAACCAAAATCAAACCTGCTGCTGTTGAGTTGATTTCAACTCATGGCGACCCCATGTGTTACAGGGTAGAACTGCTCCATAGGGTCTTCTTGCCTATTTCATATAAATGGGATCATACAATATTATCTTTCTCTTATTATTTTTTAGCAAAGCCGTTTTAAGCAGCCACGCCACACACTGGGCCAGGTGCCTCCCGTTCTCTGGTGTACACCCATCACTCACCTAAAGAGAACTAAGACGGCTCCAGCCTCCTGTGCTGCTTGCCTGCAGTGCCCTCTGGTGGCCCCATCGCACTCCAACAATCATGGCCGCCCAGTTCCTCTCGCTGTTTCTTTAAAGAGCCTGCCTTCTCCTTGCGGAGATGTCAGAGGTAACTGGCTGGCCCTTTGTAATCATTTTTCTTAATAACATGAGTCTTTTTATGAATGTTAAAGCAATGCCCGATCATTGCAGGCAACAGAAAACACAGAAAAAAATTAAAAAAATAACATCACCTAACATCTGGTGGTATACTTAAGAGACAAGCTGCTAACCAAAAGGTTGGCGGTTCAAATCCACCCAGCGGCTCCGCAGGAGAAAAGGCCTGGCGATCTGCTTTCGTAAAGATTACAGCCTAGAAAACCCTATGGGGCGGTTCTATTCTGTCACGTAGGGTCGCTATGAGTCGGAATCGACTCGACGGCACCCAACAACAATAACACATCATCATATTACACCACCCCCTGAACATTTTAGTGAATGTTCCCAAAATCTTTCCAGATTTCCCCCCTACACACATGTAATTCTCTCCTCTCCCCAAATGGGGATCATCTGATATTTTGGAAGACTTTCTCGTGTCTAAATACAAGCGCATGCAAGATGACTGGGTAACATTCTATTGAGCCATCCCTGACTGAGTCAACCCTTTAGTACAGTCATTTGGGTTGGTTCTTGTGTCTCAGTGTCTTTAGAAGGAAGGTGCAGGCTACAGGCGGGGGGTGCAGCTTGGGTGGAGGACAAGTAGTGATGGTTTTACCTGAAGCTTGTTGGATACAAAGCCAGTTAGCTCACAAAGAGAACGGCAAAACTCCCGATAGCACGCAAGGCCTCAACGGCACGTTAGCCTGGTGTTTTAAAAGCCCGCTAAAATAATACTCTACCACCTGCCCATCAGTTTGTCATACTACGGTGGCTTACTTGTTGCTATAATGCTAGAAGCTATACCACTGGTACTTGAAATACTAGCAGGGTCACCCATGGTGAACAGGTTTCAGTGGAGCCTCCAAACTAAGAAACACTAGGAAGAAAGGCCTGGCAATTCTGAAAATTAGCCAATGAAAACCCTATGGATCATAATAAAATACCGTCTGTTCAGTGCTGGATGAGCTCCCCAGGCTGGAAGGCAACAATGGACTCAAGCATGCCAGTGACCATGAGGATGGTGCAGGACCGGGCAATGTTTTGTTCCATTGTACAAGGGGCCGCCATGAGTCGGAACCAACTCAACATCCAGTAACAACAACGATACTGAAGAAGGCCCAGGCAACCAAGACTTACTTCTGGGGGCTTCTGAGAATAGAAGAAATATTGGGGAACAAAAGGGCTTGAGATGAAAAGAAGGGAAGTAATATGGGGAAAAGGTGCCCTGGTGGTGCAGTGGTTAAGTACTCGGCTACGAACCAAAAGGTTGGCAGTTCGAACCCACCAGCCGCTCCGCAGGAGAAAAAACCTGGCGATCTGCTCCCATAAAGAAACCCCACAGGAAACCTTGTGGGGCATTTCTACTCTGTCCTGCAGGGTTGCTATGAGTTGGAATCGACTCAACAGCACAACAACAATATGGGGAAACCAGCTGCTGTCAGGTGGACTCCTACTCACAGCAAGCCATGTGTGTCAGAGGAGAACTGTGCCCCACAGGGTTTGCAATGGCTGATTTTTCAGAAGTAGATCATCAGGCCTTTCTTCTGAGGTGCCTCTGGGTGGACTCGAACCTCCAACCCTGGGTGGTGCAAAAGGTTAACATGCTAGGCTGCTAAGTGAAAGGCTGGCAGTTCAAGTCCACCTAGACACCTCAAAAAAAAGGCCTGGTGATCTGTTTCTGAAAATTCAGCCCTTGAAAGCCTGATGGTGCACCGTTCTACTCTGACACATACGGGGTCACCATGAGCTGGAGTTGATTCAACGGCAACTGGTTTAATATGAGAATGAGCAGCTCTCCAGGGCCTGAGGCGAGCTGGGGAGCAGAAGGCTGGGGGACAGGGCAGGTAGGAGCTGCAAGTGTCCCTTCCCACGGAGGTGGACTTCCCAGCACATCCCTCCCAGCTGAGCCCTTGTAACAAGTACCCTGTCATTCCCCAAACCAGCACCCGCTGACCCCACGTGGTCAGTGCCAGCAGACCCCTGTCTGCCCCATTCTAGTGTGGGACTCCGAGGTAGGTTTGGTTCATCTCGCCCTGCAGCGGGGGGGTGCTGGCCTCGCCAGGCCTGTGGGAGGTGGGGGAGGAGGCAGATCTGGGCTCCAGCCCAGCTCCCGTCACTCAATTCCTCAGTCTCAGATTCCTCTTCTGCACAAACAAGGCTGACCCCAGGTTTCCTTTTGGGGTGATGAAAACGTTTCGGAGCTACGTGGTGGTTGTACAACACTGCAAACGTACTAAATGCCACTGAATTGTTGCCTTAAAATTGGCTGATTTTATGTTATGTGGGTTTCACCTCAGTTTAAAAACAACAACAACAAAATACAAGGTTGACGATTCCACGCTGCAGAGCGGCTGAGGGTTAAATGGACTGGCATGAAACGCACTCATACGGCGAAACAGCCCAGGTAGACTAACTCATTGTCATCGAGTGGATTCCAACTCATAGCGACTCACAGGACAGAGGAGAACTGCCCCACAGGGTTTCCAAGGCCGTAATCTTTATGGAAGCAGACTGCCACATCTTTCTCCCACAGAGCTGCTGGTGGGTTCAAACCGCCAACATTTTGGTTAGCAGCCGAGTACTTAACCACTGCGCCACCAGGGCTCCTTAGGACAGGAATAACGAGGGGTTATCTGGGACATCACCCAAACGCCCCATAAGCCAGAAACTTCTTTGATGTTTTAGTTTTACCTTTAAAGCCCATTTTAATGTCGTATTCGATTTTATAACCTTCCAGTACGTCTGTCACACCTGTGGCTTAGCATCTCTGGGGACCCCAGTTCCTTTTCTGCCCCGCAGAGGGGCCTCTGCAAAGTGGAGAGAGAGGTAGGAGTCCCAGACAGGGGCCTAAAACTCACAAAGGTTTGATCACCAGGAGAGTCCCGCTGACCCTTGCTGGCCAGAGAAACCTTACCCTTGGCCGGGACCTTACCCGAGAGCTTGGTGGGAACCAGCCTTGGAGCCCACAGAGCCGAGGGCTCGGGGGGGACGCCCAGCGCGCTTAGCGTAACAGTGCTGGAACTCACCCAAGGAAAATGCCTAAATTTAGTCCCGGGAACTCGGACATTATGCCACTCCCTGAATGAACTCTGCAGTAAACAAGTTCAAGGTAAGGTCAACAGCTGGCGCTGATCCGCCCCACCCCAGTAGGCCAGGTGCATCCATCTGGGCAGGCTGTGTGGCTCTGCCCACTGTCCCCTCCCTCGAGGACTCGGGCGGCCAGGCAGTGGGGGGTGGGCCTGTCCCACTGTGGTGGCCCTGTCCGAGGAATGCCGGGCACCCGTCTGGGGCTGACGGGCCTGGGGTGGCTCCCCCCTGGACCTTGGGGTTGGGGATGACAGTTACCAACGTGTGGTGATTATGGCTGCATTCACCCAAAGTGTAACCCTGCCGCTGAGCTTTTCCTGTCCCTTTAGGGCGAAGGAGACCCAGGCCGCAAACGTGGGAGAACCGAGGCCCCGCGCAGAGTGCGACAAGGATGGGAGCAGCAGGCCGCAGCCTCGCACTGGCTCTGCCATCAGCACACGCGGGCCACTGCCCCCTTGGAGGCCCTTCCCACAAGCCAGGCTCCACCAAGGCCCCCGCTTGCTCCCCTGCCTCATCCATTGCATGCAACAACCCGACAAAGGAGGCAGTCTGGATCTGTCACAGTTTATAAATGAGGAAACGGGCGTTCCAGGACGATGAGGCTGCCTGCCTAGGCCCCCCAGGAAGAAGGGGGTCATGCCGGGTGTGAGGCCCTGCCTTCCACGGCCCCCGCCCCACCCTCTCCGCTCCACTGCCCTCCACCTGCACGGCCACCTCACCAGGACGGAAGCTGGGAAGCTTGGTGGGCGGGCCATGGCTGTGGGCCACCGTGGGGTCACAGGGGGTGCTCACACCCTGTACATGGTGGAAAGGCTGTGTCAAAGCCACTAGGTCAGAGGTTGTCAACCAGGGGCGACTGTGCCCCCAGGGCACACATGACAACGTTCAGAACCCTATTTTGGTTGTCACAACTGGGGGTGGGGGGTGCTACTGGCATTGACTAGGTGGAGACGGGATGCTGCTCAACAGCCTACAATACACAGGGCAGCTCCACGACAGAGGATGACCCAGCCCACGCCGTCGCTCGAGACACTGTGCGGGGGGAAGATTCTGCCGCAGCTTTCCTGGAGGGAAACCAAGGCAGCAGGACCCACCAACATTATCAAGACAAGCACTCTCTGCTTCCAGGAGTTTATCCCAGGTCCACCCACACCTACGCAAAGATGCAGAGATGTGTGTGCAAGGATCGTAGATGTAAAATAAAAAAGACTGGAAACAACCCAATGCCCATCAGCAGACAGAACCTTGCCCAGGGCAGGGGGGTGGTGAAGTGTGCAGGGAGCATGGGGTGGAGATAGACAAACTCTGCGGTGTGGCCTTTCTCCCCAGCACTGGGACCCCCAATTTGGGCCAGCCGCCTCCCCCGGCATGGTAGGCAACGCACTGACAAACCAAACCTATATCCCCAGCCTGGACCTCCACCTTGCCCCTCGAACTCCAGACTCTACATTCGACCAAGCCCTGGACAGCTGCACCCGAAGGCTGAAGTCTCTAGAACATTCATCGCCCTCCCACGCAGACCCTCCCTCTGCCGTCTTTCCCATCGCAGATGATGGCCCTGCCGTCCTTCCAGGTGCTCAGAGCCATCTTTGATCCCCCTCTCGCTCACACCACACGGACAATCCATCCATACACACTCTCACCATACCTGCAAAATAGACCTGGATACCAGACAATCAAAATTATCGTTCATTTTCTTAGGTGTACTGGTGGCATTTACGGTCGTGTAGGACAATGTCCTTATTTTTAAAAGATGCAGGATGACACGTCACACTGTCTACAACTTACGTTCAACTGGTTCCAGAAAAAAATATTTACAGACAAGGCAAAAAATATATATTAACGATTGCTAAATTCAGTTTATGGGTATATGGGAGAGCATTACACTACTCTTTTAGATTTTCTGCATATTTGAAGTTTTTCATTTAAAGGGAGTCTATCCAACCCATTGCCATCAAACTGATTCTGACTCACAGCGACCCCAAAGGGTTTCCAAGGCTGTAACTCTCTACGGAAGCAGACTGCCACATCTTTCTCCCACAGAGCTGCTGGTGGTTTCAAACTGCCTACCTTTTGGTTAGCAGTCAATCACTTTAACCACTGTGCCACCATGGCTCCTTAAAAAGAGTCTAGAGACCTCAAAATAAATGAACAATGCACACATCATCCACAGTCTGACCACTTCTTACCATCTTCTCTGCTCCCATCTTGGTTCAAGCCGCCATCCTCTCTCACCTGGACAATTGTAACAGCCTCCCTTCACCGGTCTCCCTGCTTCCACTGTGGCCCCCCATTGTCTGTTCTCAACCAGAGAAATCAAAGTGATTCCCCAGATCATGTCACTCAAATCTCCAGTGACATCTATCTCAGCGTAAAAGCCCAGGTCCTTGCCGTGGCCTTATAAGCTCCTCACACTCCAGGCCCTATCTCCTCTCAGACCTCATCTTACTCTTTAAGCCCTTCACTCACCCTTCTCCAAGCACACCAAGCACACCGAGCACACTCTTGTCTGAGGGCCACTGCACTGCCTATCCCCTCTGCCCACAATGCTCTTCTCCCAGATATCCACTCAGCTTGCTCCCTCACCTAACTTGAGCCTCGTTTATTCCAATGTCACCATCCTTGACCACCCTACTTAAAACTATAATCAACCCAGTAACTGGCAAGACTCCCCACCCCCTTTCCCTATTTTGTAACTCTCCATAGCACTCATTTTCTAGATACTAGATCATAGGAATCTTTAATGGTCACCACGAGAACATGAGCTTCAGGTGTTATCTTTTTTCTACTGTCATCTTCCTGAGGCTGGCACAGGGCCAGACCTCCAATAGCACTGGTAGAAGTGACTGGCAAAGGCTCGCGGTGGAGGCAGCCCCTTTGAGCTCAGCCTGGGAGGACATGTACCTTCGGCCGCGAGGTGCTCCTTCCCGTCAGCCTGGTCATCCGTCTTGGCTTCTGTACCATCACCGGGCACAGCCGAGTTGGGCTCTGGAGCAGGGCTGGAGTTGCTGCTGTTCTCCTGTTTGATGGGGGAGGCATCTGCTATGGAACTCTGGTTGCTGTTGTCATCTGTGTGGTGGGGAACAGAACCAAAGATGAAATCCCACCATCTGCTTCAGGAACGTGTGTGGGGGGCTTAGCTTCCCTGTACCTCAGTACCTGGAGCCCCACAGGAAGTTCTCCTTGGAAAGGTCTGGACACTTCCTTCTCTTAAGACTTCTAAGCTGACCACACCCAGGGCCTCATACACCCTGAGAGGCAGAGGGTTCTGGGAGATGGGCCTGACCTCTCCCAATTGGTTCATGAGGAAAGCTCGATGTAGCCATCCAAGAGGGTCCTGTGTTTGGAGGCAGATGGCTAGGGACGGTGGCCTCTGGGGCCCAAAATCTTTTGTGGACACTTGAGGCACAATTCTGGGTAGGGAAACTAGACATCATGTATATCTGGCCGTGAGGCAATAGGAAGGACTCAGTAGTGCCAAAAACGTTTCACCTGAACCTAATCAAGCCTCTAGACAGATTTCCACATTACAGGAAATAAAAGGGAGAGAAGAACAAGTTAACCACAGAATGGGGACCATTCCACAGGCCAATCAGCCCAATACCTTCAACAAATCAATGTCACTAAAAAAAAAAAAAAGAGGGGAGGGGAAAACTATTGTAGATCAACAGAAACCTAAGATACCTAACAACTAAATACGATGTGTGGATCTTGTTTTGAGATTCTGTTTTCAATGCACCAACTGCAAGAGACATTTTGGGACAATTGGGGAATTTGAACATGGTCTGGATTTTAAAAGGCGCCTAGGTGGTACTGATGGTTAAGCACGTGGCTGCTAACTGAAAGGCTGGTTCAAACCCACCGAGAGGTGCCTGGGAAGACAGGCCTGGTGATCTGCTTCCAAAAGGTCATGGCCTTGAAAACCCTGTGAAGCACAGTTCTACTCTGCACACATGGGGTCGCAATGAGTCAGAGTCGACTTGATGGCACCCAACAACGACACCAGCCGGATTTTAAGACGTGAAGGAATTATTGTTAATTCTATTAGGCATGATAATGGTACAGTGCATACATTGAAACTGTCATTCTTTAGTGTAGACTTAAATATCATGATGTGGGGAAATTTCGTTTTTAAAATACTACAGCATAGGCCATATACCACTGTCAGAATCCACTGAACTTTATACTCAAGAGCTGGGAATGTTCTTATGTGTAAAGCACTCTTTAATTAAAAAGCTTCACACACTCAGAAGGCAGATGAAGCAATGTAGCAGCATGCTAATAAAACCAAGGAGCCCTGACGGTGCAGTGGTTCAGAGCTCGGCTGTTAACCAAAAGGTCAGCAGTTCAAATCCACCAGCTGCTTCTTGGAAACGCTATGGGACAGTTCCACTCTATCCTATGAGTTGGAATCGACTTGATGGCAATGGGTTTTGTTTGTTTGTTTGAGTGGGCACATGAGGGCTCATTATACTATTCTCTCCACTGTTCTACATGTTTGGAATTTTTCACAATAAAAAGAAAAAAAAAAACATGGAAGGTAACTGGACAATGGCATTGGCAGTCAAGCTCGTCTTGTCTAACAGTACTAGCCAGTTGGGGTCACATATCCCCTTGCCCAGGGTCCTCTTTCTTGGATGCGGTCATTTTTAACTGCAGATGCCCAAGTAACAAGTTTGAAATCAACATCACCATCTCAGGCTGCCTTTCTGGGTCACACTGCACCTGGGAGCAAGGTCATTTTAATAAAAATGGGTGAGAGAATGACACTAACCAGCGTGTTCCTGAGTACCTATTATGTGCCAGATTGCCAGCTTACCAGGCTAGGCTGGGGCAGTTAACGTGGTAAACATTAGCGCTGTCTGTCATTCATTAACATGACTTCATTTGTTGTTGGCAGCTGCCATCAAGTCGGCCCCCGGCTCCTGATGACACCATGCACAACACAAGACACTGCCCAGTCCTGTGCCTTCCCCAGGATCACATGCAGTTCTGTTACGCTCACAGGATTTTCACTGACCAATTTTCAAAAGTAGATCACCAGGCCTTTCTTCTTAATCTGTTCAGCATCCTAGCAACACTCAAGCCTCCATTGACAAACAAGTGAAGGCTGCCTATGAAATGCACTGGCTGGGAAGCAAACCCGGGTCCCTCATAATGGGCTCTACCTTAGTCTTCTAGGGCTGCAGGACAAAATATCACAAGCTGGGTAGCTTATAACAACATAACTTTATTATCTCACGGTTGTGGAGGCGGGAAGTCCGAGCTGGGGTATCGGCAGTGTTGATTCCTCCTGAGGGCCAGGTACTGAGCAAGAACATTTGCAGATACCTCTGTTAATCCTCCCAGCAACCAACTGGGTAGGTGCTGTTTCCACCCTCTCTTTACTAGTGGAGGGGAACTGAGGCTCAGAGCCCTAGAGCCCCTTGCTCAGGCTGGTCTGCCCCACTCTGAAAACCAAGTCTTTCCTCTACCTCAACCTGCCAAAGGAGCGTCACGCAGCCACAGCCGGGTAAATTGGATCTTATTTTAAGTATACTCTGGGGTGCTTGTTACACAAAAGCATCCTCCTGTGAATTCTGGAACTAAAAAAAAAAAAGATGTGTGTGTTCTTGATCTACCTTTTAAGAAAATCTAAACTTTTCTATGCTGAGATGTGTGTGTGTGCGCGCACACGCGTTAAGATGCGCAGCAGAGGGTAGAAGGCTCGACCTTGTGGATCCTGTTACAGACTGAACCGCGTCCCTCCAAAATTTTGCTGAAGTCCTAACCCCTGTCCCTGTGAACGTGACCCTATTTGGAAACACGGCCTCTGAAGATGTTATAAACTAGGTTAAATGAGGTCACACTGGAGTAGGGTGGGTCTTAATCCTACATAACTGGTGTCCTTACAAAAGAGAAGAAAAGAGAGACAGACAGACAGAAGGACGTCATGCGAAGATGCATCTCCACACCAAGCACACGTGGGTTGACCGGAAGCTAGGAGAGAGGCATGGAGCAGATCTTCCCTCGGAGCCCTCAGGAGGAATCAGCATGGCGGACACCCTGATTCAGACTTCCATCCTCCAGAACTGCGAGAGGATAAATTTATTGTTGGAAGCCACCTACTTACTGGTACTTTGTTCTGGCAGGCCCTAGGAGACTAAGGGTTATGTTAATGACAGAAAGCGCTAATGTTTACCACGTTAACTGCCCCAGCCTAGTCTGGTAACCTGGTAACAGTGTGACCCGATACCTGGGCTAACCTCAGTTGCATCTTGCAGACTAAAGAGCCAAACGCAGATGCCCCTTCCTTCACCTCTGCCGGTGCCCGTCCTCCTACGTGCAGCCTTTCCGGATGCCTCTCACCAGGTACACGTCTTTCCCGGCACCTCCTTGCTCACACAGCCTGTGGTCTGACTAGGTCTCGGCTGCACATATACCACAATGGAAGTGACAGGGAGAGACTGCGATCAGCACAGCTCCTGTGTGAGGGACCTGGTCGGCTCAGCGTTCTCTGTTTTCCTGGAGTGTTCATCTGGGTTAGTGGCCACAAACCTGAGTTCTGCCTCCGCAGGCACTCCAGGGCCAGAGCTGCCATTTAGTACCTTCTGAACCCTAGGCAAGTTACTTCGCCTCACTGAGCCTCAGTTTCCACATCTGCAAAATGGGGCTCGTTATTAGGATTAAACAAAATAATGCATGATATATACATAGCACGATGCTTGGCACATTGTAACGGCTTAGTAAACTTTCACTACTAATATTACCAAGCCTTTGGAGGCAGTATCTTATTTAATACTCACAAGAATCTTATGAAGTAGACATTACCACCCTCATTCTACAGATTAAAAAAATAATAAGTAAAACGAGGGTGCTGTTGTTGTTGTTGGGTGCCGTCAAGTCGGTTCCAACTCACAGTGGCCCCACGTGTCAGAGCAGAACTGCCCCAGAGTTTTCTAGGGTGTAATTTTTACAGAAGATTGCCAGGTCTTTCTTCTGCAGAGCCCCTGGGTGAGTCTGAACTACTAACCTTTTGGTTAGTAGCCGAGTGCTTAACTGTCGTGCCATGCCACAAGGGCTCCTTAAAGCGAAGCTGGAAGTTAAATAACTAACCCAAGCCAGTAAGAGATCCTGCGGACCTGGGGGTCAGTAGTTTGAGCCCACCGGCTGCTCAGCAGGAGAAAGATGTGGCAGTCTGTAAAGATTTACACTCTTGGAAACCCTATAGGGCAGTTCTACTCTGTCTTACAGAGTCGCTATGAGTCAGAATCAACTCAACAGCAGTGGGTTTTGGTTTTGGTTTGGGGTCTGATGCCAAGCTGTGATCTTGACCTCTGCCCTAAGCCCTCAACTGTAGCTCTATGATCCAATCAGGATGGGGGTCACCACGTACCCCAGAGAGAAGTCATGAGACAGTTCACGTCCCACCCACCCACCTATTTCTGGAGATGAACGAATCCCAACTATGCTTTGCAGACCAGCGGGGGCCTTCCTGACACAATCAACCACCAGCAAAACCCCAGTGTGGTATCACGAGGCCAGTTCAGCACCAAGGGACACTCCCTGCTCTTGAAGCGGCAACTCGTTCAGACAAGTCCATTTGGACCGATAGGGACATCTGCTGGCCTCCCTTCCCCAGAACAAGACAGCCCTGGGCCTGGAGCCATTCCAAACTCAAGCAAAGCAATAGTCCTTTTTTGCTAACTTATTTAGTTACTTATCTGACAGCAGCTTGCTATACATAAGGTTTGGGGTGCTTAAAAAGACAAAGACATTAAGGTCCCTGGCTAGCACAAACAGTTTGCATTCAGCTGGTAACCAAATTGTTGGTGGTTCGAACTCATCCAGGGGCACCATGGAAGAAAAGGCCTGGCAATTTGCTTCTGTAAAGATTACAGCCAAGAAAATCCTATGGAGCAGTTCTAGTCTGTAATACACAGGGTCTCTATAAACCACAAAACAACAAACTGCAAAAGCACCCACCACAAAAGGACAAAGATGTCGAGATCGGGACCAAAAGATGAAAAAAGATGAGCCTGCAACTCTGATACCAGCCAATGAGGCAGGTGACAGAAATGGGGATGGTGAGCTGGTGGGGGAAGGGAGCAGCTGGGGGTGGGGGACTGGAGAGCACACCCCCATCCTGGGAACATCTGCTCCCACCTCTGTCAGTCGTGCCTCGAGGGTGTGTATGCCTAGAGGACGCCAGACCTGGTTTCTCAAAGGAAGCAGAAATGTTGAGTTCCTCATTTACAAATACTGGAAAGGAATTCAATTTTTAACAAACTTCAGGTTTAATCTACAAGGTTGGAAGCCAAGTGGTGGTTTTCCTTGGAGGGTTGGGGACAATAAGGAAGGGACCTGAGGGGGCCTGCTGGGTGCTGGGAACGTTCTGTGTCTTGATCTGGGTGCTGGTTACATGAGTGTGCAGCCGGCGGCAGTTTCATGGAGTCGCACACTTACGATGTGTGCCTATCCTCTCTAAGCGGAGTAAACACCCCCAACATCAAAACAACTGCAGACTGGCTAGAGCACATCCCCACCTGGATTCCATCTGTGGGTGCCCGGTTACAACTTTTGAAATAAGAAAGCAAAGGATGCTCAGCTGTCGATGCGGACAGGCAGATTCCAGGAACCGAGAGCAATTAAAGCAGCATCAGAAATCCAGTTTGGAGCTTCCCAGCAGCCAAAGCAAAATGGGCAGTGGAAAATACGATCGCTTATATGCTATGTGGGAGTCCCCGGGTGGCGCAAATGGTTACTGCACTTGGCTGATAACCAAAAGGTTGGAGGTTCGAGTTTACCCAGAGGCACCTTGGAAGAAAGGTCTGGTGATCTAGTTCCAAAAAAATCAGCCATTAAAAACGCTATGCATTAAAAAATCATCTATATGAGACCAAATGGTCAATAATTACTCTAAAGCAAAGATGACAGGGTAAGGGCAGAGGGAAACTAAATTACTGGAAGCAAAACATCCAGAAGGGAATTAATGAGGAAGTTAAAACATTGTGAAAAATGTAACCAAAGTCTCAGAACAATTTGTGTAGTAATTGTTAAACAGGAACCTAATTTGCAGTGTAAACTTTCACCGAAAACACAGTAAAATATTATTAACACAAAACAAAAGCATGAAAAAAAAAAAAACCCTATGGAGCACAGTTCTACTCTGACACACACGGGGGCGCCATGAGTCAGAGTTGACTCCATGGCAACTGGTTTATATGCTACGTGAGGCCTATATGAGAGCAAGAGAAATATACCAAACAAAACATCCTGGGCTCTCAGAAAGCTCTCCGTGAGGCTCCTGCCCACAGAGGGGAGAGGGTCTCATTGTCTGTCTTGGGCTGGGCACAGGCTGCTTTCTCGGCTTGCTGAGCTGGGAAAAGAGTGTCCTCTCTCCCCAGCTGAGCCTTCTCCTTGGCACCAAGGCCTCCTGGCACTGCCTGGCCCTCCTACCCTTTGCCTGGAATGTGAACCAACCTGCTTGTGAAACAAAGCCACAGCTGCGAGCGCCGGGCCGGCCAGCATCCGCGGGGAGACCGGCCAGCGTCCGCGGGGAGCTCACCGTGCATGTCCATCATCCCTGGGGAGGAGCTGTTCTCCGGAGTGGTCACCTCCGAGCCACACTTCTCATCCTTGCCCTTCTTCTTGTTCTTGTTTTTCTGGAGGAGAAAATGGAGCAGAACCCGAGTCACCCAATCACGTGTGCATGAGACCCCAGGGAGCGGTATTTTATTCCACTGATACGTCCTGGACCCTCGAGTCTCTGGAAGGTTCCTCAGCCTGTGTGTGCCCATGTCTCATTAGGACTGTGCTCTGAGCCTCACCTGCTTTGGGGTCAAAAGGTCCACGGAGGGGAGGATCGCAGGGCTGTGCTTGGCAACTGGGCAGCTCTACACCCTGGGAAGGACCCTGACTTGATTTGGAGGGCCGCCCCAGCAGGCTAGGGGAATTTCCCTTCTCTCAAGGGAGAGTGTTGGGGGAAAAGGCCACTCGGTCACCTGGAGCAGGTACAAAACGAGGCCAGGTGAGTGATGGGAGCAGATGTCACACCTCACCATCCCCAGGCCCCTGGGCTGCGTTTCTCTAGGTGTGGACAGCAGACTTCCAGCTTCAAACTGGATGACCAGATGTAGGGAAACTCCAGGGAACAGCGAGGGGTGAGGTGGCCCTTGATTTTTGTAGACAGTTCTAGTTTTTACAGTAGGAACAGAATCGAGTTGGAAATAACCTTACTTGCCCACTGGTGAAAGACTCAGTACATAAATTATGGTCTATCCATCCAGTGTAATACAATGCAATAGCCACAGAGAATGATGCAGCTCTTCATGCACTAACATGGGATGGTCTGTCAAAATACTAAACATTTTGTATCTCCAGATGCATACAAGAAAAGCATAGAACATGTAAACAGAATACCATTAGCAGTGAAGACAAAGATAAAGATGTATGCATCTGTACGCGTGTACACGTGTCTGCGCCTGTTTCTGTCCGTGCCTATCTGGGTGTGTGTGTCTGTGTGCATCTGTCGGGGTCTGTGTGTCTATCAGCGTCTGCCTGTGCCTGTCTGTCTGTGTCATCAGTCTGTGTGTGCCTGTCTGTGCACTCACACTTTCTGGAAGAATAAATAAAAACTGGTCACACTGGTTACCACTAGGGAAGAGAAGTGGGGTCGGGTGGGGGGTGGGAGCAGAGGCATAGCGAGGGGGCCAGAGGTCCGCACTTGCCCCGGCACAAGTCCAAGGGGTAGTAGACAAGGCACGGAATGACGTTCCAAGGCGCCAGTGGTGTCACTATGGGGGTGATGGAGTGTGGACCATGTCGAGTGACTATGTCAAAGGAGGTGACACCACACGGTCCAGAGGTATGTCCAAGACCAAACTATGCAGGACTTGAGCTGCTCGAAAAAGCCCATGCCCACGTCAGCCATGTTTTGGCATTGCTATCTTCTGCCTCGGCTCTCAGTGTCTGCTGGGATATTCTCTGGGATGATTCACCAGCCTGGAGGCACTGCCACCGTCACTGTCACCGCCCGGGGCCCCAGGAACGGCCTGTCAGCCCGACAGCTGCCTGGGTGCCCACCACTCGGGACGCGGGTGCCTGCCATGCGGGACGCAGGCCTCGGGCATGCTTGGCTTCCCCTTTTCGTTGCTGCTATTAATATCTATTCATCTTGAAACATGGGGGAGGGGGGCACAACTTAGAGACTGTCCCTGGGTGCTCCTTACTCTGCTATACCCTGGGGGGTGTGGTGGGGGGGAGTTACACAAAGATGTACAGTAAAAAAGTAACGTTTGAGGAATAGGCAAATCCATGGTGACAGAAAGTAGGTAAGGGGTTGCTAGGGATGGAGAGGTGCCGGTGGGGGGAGAAGAGGACTGCTAACGAGGATGGGGTTTCTTTTGGGGTGATGACAATGTTCTAAATTATCAGCAGTGAGGGGTTGTACAACTGAATATACTAAAAATCACTGAATTGTACACTTATAAAGGGGTGAATTCTCTGGTACGTGAATTATATGTTAATTAAAAAAAATTTTTTTTAAGTAACAGTTGAATTTTATAAATGAATAAAATCTTCAAAAGAGTTCTGAAAAAAGAAAGTGTAACTACTTATTAATTGGGTGCTTTGAAAAAAAAAAAAAGCTATCCGCCTGCAACACAAGTTCCTGGCCACAAGGACTAGAGATTTGGAATCAGCCCTCTGGGGCTGGCCCAGGAATCTGCATTTTATCAAGATTTTCAGGGGAGGCCTAGCTTTCAACAACGGAGTATCTAATCTAATAACAAGAGCACAAACAGCAGAAGACAAAATAAACAAATGTGACCTCATAAAAATTAAAAACCTTTGTTCATCAAGAGACTCTACCAAAAAAGTGAAAAGACAAGCTACCTAATGGGAGAGTATCTTCAGAAACCATACATCCAGTAAGGATCTAATAACCAAAATATATATAAAACTTGGACAGCTTAACAACAACAAGACAACCCAATCATAAAATGGGCAAAGGACTTGAATAGACATTTCACCAAAAAGGATATTCAAACGGCCACCAAACACATGAAAAGAGGCTCAGTATCATTAGCTCTAAGAGAGACGCAAATCGAAACCACAATGAGATACCATTTCAGTCCCACTAGGATGACTAATATAAAAAACAAAACAAAACACAAAATAGCAAATGCTGGTGAGGATGTGGGGAAAATGGAACCCTCATCCATTGCTGGTAGCAACGCAAAATGCCATAACCGTTGTGGCAGTTCCTCAAAAAACTAAAATTAGAACTACCATATGACCCAACAATTCCACTCCTAGGTATACACCCAAAAGACGTGAAAGACTCAAACAGAGATTTGTACACCAATATTCACCGCAGCACTAATCACAACAGCCAAACGGTAGAAACAACCTAAATGCCCAACAACAACAAAATAAACAAAATTTAGGAAATAAAAAAAGACTCTCAAGGGATGGGATGCTAAACCAGGCATGAAACTATCCCTCTTTTTTAAAAATTTTATTTATTTTCTTGTTGTTGAGAATACACACAGCAAAACATATACCAATTCCACAGTTTCTACATGTACAATTTATGACACTGATTACATTCTTTGAGTTGTACAACCATTCTCACCCTCCTTTTCTGAGTTGTTCTTCTTCCATTAACACGAACTCACTGCCCCCTAAGGTTCTTACCTAATCTTTCGAGTTCCTATTGTCAGTTTGATCCCACAGAGGTAGATCTTAAAAGAGCATAACGCTCAAGGCAGACCTTTTTTTACTAGTTAAGCTAAACTATTGTTTGGTTTTAAGAAGACTTCAGGGGATATTTTTGGTTTAAGGTTTACAGATTATCTCAGGGCAATAGTTTCGGGGGTTCATCCATTCTCTGTGGCTCCAGAGGGGAACTATCCTCCTGGAGGAAGAGAGGGCTAGGGAGTGGCATGTGGCTCAGACGGGGAGAGAAGGAGCACCCCTTGAGCACTAAGCATTAAACATCCTATGCCCTATAGCCTCTGCCCTGTTCAGAAACCTCAGCAGCTCAATTTTACTGCTCCACTGCACAAAAGGGGGAGCGAAGGCCCCTCCACGTGGGGCCACCTGTCTACCAGCACAGGTTCAGCAGGGGGTGGTCTGCCTGAGTGCAAATTCACACTCTCTGCCCAGCCGCAGCAGCCTGTCCTTCCCGACAGCCCATGGATTCCGTGTTCTCCTTGATAACATTCCATTTGGCACTTCCCTGATGTCTGTTTCATGCTATTCTATAATTATCTTCCCCCAACGAGATTATAAATTCCTTGAGAGCAGGGACCACATCTTCTCAAATGTACTCGGCATTTATGCAGCACCTAATGATGTGCAAAGCGCAGCAATGGGCAGGAGCCAGACGTGCCTTCGAGGAGCTCCGCGCCCTGCTCTCCCTCCAGGAGGGCCAGCACCAAGCTCGGAGAGGGACCAGGACTTTAGGGAACAGCCTCGTGGCTCCATGACTCCGGGCCAGACCAGAAGGGGCTATAGCGCCCAGGTGTCAGCCCAGCAGACCCAAACACATGGGGCAGGTCACGGAAGAAGGGGAGGAAACTGGGCCCCCACGGCCCCCAGGGTGCTCACCAATCACGGCTACACTGACCACGTCCTGGAGTGACTGCAGCTGTGTGGGCTCAGCTTGAGCCATCTTCCTGTAGGACAGGACTGAGATAGGGTAAGCGGGGAAGGCAGTCCAGGAAGGCAGCCCAGGCGGGAGGACTGGTTCTGGGTGGGACTGCTCTGGGTTTTGAGACTGGAAATGAGAGCAGCTGAACCAGCATCCCTGGGGGTCACAGGCCTGGGCACCACAAGGTTAAAAACCTGTCTGCGATGTGGGGCTGCTGGCTGCCACCATCAAGCCCTCTGGAGACCAAACACAGCCACTGGAGCTCCCTCTAGTGCTCGTGGTAGGGATGGCGCCAGCCCTCCTGGGGCACCCTTGGGGGCCCCGGACTGCGGCCCAGGCATTCTTGTAGGCCCCTCACTCCAGAGGCCACCCTGTCACCAGCGGCTCCAACCACCAGAAGGCTCTCCAAGGGCAGAAAGAGCATGCACTTTGATGTCAGACAGCCTGAGCTCAGCTCTGACATTTGCTGTGTGCCTCTGGGGAAGTGGCTTCACCTCTCTGAGCCTGTTTCCTTGTTTGTACACAGGGGCTAAAGACATCAACTCCACGGACTTGGGATGAGACATAAACGAGATGATACAGTAACGCATGCAGCACATGCCTGATATGGTACCCAGGAACGAGAGCTACAAGTACGGGGAAGGGTCTATCTGTCAGTACTACCATGCCGCCCCCCAAACCACGGTGCTCAGGGTGCTGGGGGGGCACCTCTGTACTTAAGGTGTGTCCCCAATGGCAAACCGCAGGGCGCTCAGCCCAGAAGAGATGACGTGCAGGGGACACTGTCCGCCTGACGGTCAAACTCTGTGGCTACACTAAGGGTAGGGGTGAGGACCCTATGTTGGGTCCTTCTGCCTCCCAGCTGGCCTCAGCTCCAGGGTCCTGCGGTGGCAGGTAGCTAACACCCCGCCATGGGGACCACCCTGTATACTCACCTCGTCAACCTTGGGCTCCGTCACAGGGACCCACTTGTAGATTCGTAGGGACGTATCGCCCACAGTCACCCACTTCTTCTCCCTGTGGAAGACAAG
This sequence comes from Trichechus manatus latirostris, assembly GCF_000243295.1. NCBI lineage: Eukaryota > Metazoa > Chordata > Mammalia > Sirenia > Trichechidae > Trichechus > Trichechus manatus. The sequence goes on along the minus strand of NW_004444067.1, from coordinate 178,039 downwards.
AGCCTATGATCAGGGGGCGGAGTTTAGGGCCCAGGGTCAGGAGCATGCGCAGAAGCCACACGGGGGGTGGGTCTGAATCCCAGATCGGCTGCTACCCAGCCGGGAGTTCTTGGGCAAGTTGCTTCACCAACATGCACCTTAGTTTCCCCATCTGTTAAAACACGGCTAGGTGGCCTGCCTCTCCGGGCTGTCAGGATGCATACATGAGACAACACATGTCAAGCGGCGCCCGTGGTGCCTGGCTCTCGGGAAATACCGATAGGGGGTGGGGGGCTGCCCCTGCGATCGTTCTTGGGGACAAAGGGAATCAGGCCCAGGTGCCCCAGCTTTCACCCCACGTCACTGCGAGCTCCTCGGAGCCAGCCAACACACCCTGGGCAGTGGAGGGCCACGGATCAACCTGGGCTCCTCCTGCTGGGGCTGAGCAGGGGTCCCCACCAAGGCTACCCGGCAACTTGCCCTGCCCTCCTGGCCATGCTTCCGAGGTCGGGGGAGGAGAAGCAGGAGCAGACGAGGTGCACGACCACCGGCTCTCCTGGGCAAGTGCCCTTTGAAAGCAGCCAAGGGGAGCTCGAGGCGGGGCGCGACCCTGGTGCTCACTGGCTTCGGTGCCCTGGGGCTGTCGTGAAAGGGAAGCACCACCCAGACCTGGGGCAGCAGCCTGAGGCTGAGACAGGCCGGCAGAATGCTCCACGACCCCCATTCCATTTTACAGATGGCACAGGGTCCATGATCTATGATCTCAGCCATGCCTACGGTCTGACGGCTGGTCTACCCCACCCCACCCCCGGCCTCAGTTCTCAACTCCTGGAGGACAGAGCCCTGGCAGTCCCCATCCACTGCTAGAGGCAGGTTTACGGAAGAGAAGAGTCAGCAGCTACGGGAAGAAAAAGCGGTGACTGGCTTTCACGAAAGATAATGACTACCACAGCCAACTCCACCGCCTCTCTGGACGAAGCCTTCATCACACTACAGATTACTGCCACCGCACCGAACTTCCGTCCTTGACCCTGTTTACAAGCCACGTCACTTCCTGCCCCAGACACTCCGATGGCTCCATATCCCACTGGGAGGGAAAGCCAGAGTCCCGCATGAGACACTGAGGCTCAGAGAGATACAGCCGGGATTCGAATCCACGTTGTGTGGGCTCCAGAGTCCACACTCCCAACACAAGGCCCTGCAGGTTCAGGAGTCCTGGGAGACCACGAAGTACCTGGGCAACCCTGGGTGAGGAAACTGGCTGATTCAAGGGACCCACAATGGGTGTCAGGCCCAGACGCACACCTGGCAGAGGTGGGACCTCAGTAAGCTCAGTGACAATAGTGCCACCAGAACCGAGAGTATATGTGGTCTCAGCAGCCCGATTTGTGGGCTGTCTGGCACCTCCTTCGGCCTCTGGGCCCAGACTGGACTGTGGCTCTTCCCCTCTGCGGTGTGTGGCTCTCATGTGCCAGCCTGCCCAGCACCATTCCCCACAGGGCTCTGGGCACAAGACACACTCAGAACCAGCCAATCCCAACCACAGACACCTCCACCCCCAAAACTCTCTCTGCCCGCCCAGCTACCTACACTTGCTGGAGGAAGGCAGGGCTTGGCTTCTATTACTATTATTGTAATACTAGTGACCACTTCAGTAGGAGTCTGTTGGCGGTTCGAACCCACCCAGCAGCTCTTCAGGAGAAAGACCTGGTGATTTGCTTCTGTAAAGATTACAGCCTAGAAAACCCTATGGGGCAGTTCTACTCTGTCACATGGGGTCACTACAAGTCGAAAATTGACTCGATGGCACCTAACAATAGTGACCATTTCTAGTACCTTCTATGTGTTAAGCTCTGTACATAAACCAAAAGAACACAAACCTGTTGTCATTGAGTTGACTCCGACTCATGGCAACCCCACGTTTCAGAGGAGAACTGTGCTCCATAAGGTTTTCAGTGGCTGTGACTGTTCGGAAATAGATTGCCAGGCCTTTCTTCCAAGGTGCCTCTGGGCAGATTCAAACCACTAACCTTTTGGTTAGCAGTGGAGCACCTAACTGTGCCACCCAGAGACTCCATAAGCAACGTATATACTGTTTCTCTAATATTTGCATCACCTTGCGTGATAAGAAATGTTACCCTCCCTGTTGGACAGAGAGAGAAACTGAGGCATGGGGAGGTGAAGTTTTCTCCCGAGTCAGTATTCAAACTCTTGGAGCCGGACTGCTTTTAGGAGCAGTCTCTCCTGCCCCCACCCGCATCAGGCCAGAACGGATAAGTGCAGGGACATATCTAAGTTACAGCCTGCCCGACTTCTACCTCGGAGAAGCAGGGTGATGATCCACTCCCAACCTTTCACCATCTCTACTGCAAATAATCAGAAAGGTGCCTGGAAGGGACAGGGAAGCCCTAGGAACAGCCTCAGTGACAAGCAACGCAACAATTACAAAAACCGCTTCATACCAGGGCCAGGCTTTGTACTCATGCTGTTTACATGCCCTTCACCACCCAGAGAGTCCTAGCATGCTATATGATGGGGACCATTGTTATCCCATTTTATATCTAGAGAAAAACAAGGCCCAGAGAGGTTAGGCCACTTGCTCGTGGTCACACAGTTAGCAAATGGCAGAACCAGGATCAGACATTGACTCTTGGACTGACCCCAGAGTTCACCATTGGCACCATCATGCTATTCTGTCCCCTGTGAAAACCAAGAACCCATTCCACAGAACAATCTGGGGTGAGGAGCTGGACAAAGACACAGAAACTGCTAGAATCCCAAGCAAATGGCCAAAGCCACTCACTGCTCACAAGCCCTCAACCGGCAGCCTGGGCTGCAGTAAGTCGAAAGTATGATTGTGTTTAAAAAAAAAAAAAAAAGTAACTGGTTTGCAGTACACAGGACACCTTTCAGGGCAGGAAGTGTGCCTGAGAGCTGGGTACTTCAGGCCACACATGAGCCAGGGTTAATGTTTTCAGTTGCCACTGCTGCCCAGGGAGTTTTCGGGCCCCTGCAGGTCAGGAGGGGATGGCAGCCAGGCTCTCGGCCTCCCTTTGCCCCAGGTGGTGACCCTTCCAGCTGAGTCCCCAAAATCACCCAGAGTTTAAAAATCGTTTTGTACCTGCATTTCCAAGTGTGGACATTGAGGTGGCTACAGAACTGACCTCCGGACCAACAGCCAGTCAGCAGCCACCCAGAGGGGCTAAGCGGTTTCACGGCGAGCCTCGCAGAGCCCCCAGGAAATGCCACATGGACCCTGTGGAGCAGCTGAGGTTTCCCACCTGCCCCCAAGCCCACCTCTCCAGAACACCCCTCAAGAGGGCATGCAGCTCTACTTGTGATCTCGCACTGTGACCTCACACCACAGGACAAACAAGTGGCCCACAGGTGGGTTTTGTCTGATGTGAACGGTACGTTTAAAAATTTGAATTGATTGACAAAAAGAAAAAAAAAAAATCAGACTCTACATAAAAATCTACATTCCTGGCTCCTCTCGAAAAGCCGACAGATCTGGCCCCACGTTCCCCGTGGAGCGATAATTCCTCTAGATGGGGCCTGCGGCTCCCTCAGATCCCCCACTGGGAACAAGGGCCTCTGCCCCGTGGGCACCAGGCCAGATTCATGCCCACCAGGCTGTACCCAGCCTTGCTAACCTTCCCATGACGCTGCCCCCTAGGTGGGCCCTGAGTCTTCCCGCCCCGATGACCCCTGGTAGCCTACCAGACTTCATTACCTCTCTCGTCCCCACCAGACTTGGGCTCCTGAGATGAAAGACTAAATGGGCCCCAGCTGTAGCAATATAGCCCCAAAAGTTCCTCCCCAACATGGGCTCCTATATAAACTACACACACCCAAAAGCTTCCCAACACGGCCTCCTATATAAACTACACGCACCCATCCCAGATTTTCCAGGCAAGGCCAGTTTTCAACACCAGGTCCAGGGAGACCATCTTGGTGCTACACTCCGTCTATGGGGACCCTGCTGTCTCCCTTAGAGTTCTAAGTCCCTCACATGGTAGTCACCTCTGGGGCTCGTCCTTGTCGCCTGAGGGCTGGCCTGCGGCTAGCCTTATCCCAACCAGGCCCAGGCCCGCTTGACCTACCTCAGCCTGGCAGGAAGGTCCCTCCAATGAGACCCCTGAAGCGCTCAGGTGAGGCCCCAGGCACCGTCAAGCTTCCCCTCCCCCAGGGACAGCTGGGAAGTCCTCCTGGAACACGCCTCTGAGTCCTCAGGGCATGTCCCCAAGGGAACCTTCAGACCCTGTGCCCTGGGGTCTCAGGCCTAAGTCTACTTCTCAGCTGGAGCCTTTGCCTCCTGTCCAATGACACCTGCTTCCCTTCTCCACACACACTGGGCCTCCAAAGCCTAGCCCAGTTTCCCAAAAGAGGGCCCACCATTTTGTTTTTCCTTCTGCCATTTTCTGGCTGCCTCACAGTCCACCACCAGCCTTGCTGGGGCACCACGCAGAAGGGAGAGAAGAAAGGGCCAGCAGCTATAGATAGGGAGGCCAGGGCTGCAGGCTTTTTCCTGGAGTTGGAGGGTGGGGCTGGCAGAGGGGGAGAGAGTTTTAGGGGTCACCGAAGCTGAGAAGTATCACTCTAGGTTTATCGGGAAAATCGTACCTCAGACACCTCAGTCCTCCTCTAGATAAAATACAGGACACCCTGTTAAATTTGAATTTCAGGCAACAATGAATGATCTTTTAGTATAAGTATGTCCCAAATACTGCATGGGGCATACTTACACTAAAAACAAACAAAAAAAAATTGTTTATCTGAAATTCAAATTTAACTGGGCAGCCTGTATTTTTACTTGCTAAATCTGGCAGCCCGAAGTCTCAGCCGTGGTGAAATGCATGGTTAACAGCCACGCGGTTAATAAACAACCCAAAGCCTCAACCGCTGACTGGAAGGTTGGTTCTAAAGGCACAGTGAAGGTGAGACACAGCTACTTAACCTAGGCAGTGAGGCAAAGCCTTTTTATCTTTTGCTCAGAGGGGGCAAAAAAAATCAAGACTTTACAGCAAGACTTCTACAAAGTCCACGTTACAACAACATTTAATGACTGCTTCTATGTGAAAGGTTGGTGGTTCGAATCTACCCAGAGGCACCTCAGAAGATTGGCCCGGTCATCTGCTTTCAAAATGTCACAGCCTTGAAAACCCTACCGAGCAGCTCTCTGCACACATGGGGTCGCCATGAGTCAGAACTCAGGCAATGACAACTAACAACAATGTACCGGGAGACCCTGGGTGGTGCAAACAGTTAACACACTCGGCTGCTAACCCAAAGGCTGGAGGTTTGAGTCCACCCAGAGACATCTTAGAAGAAAGGCCTGGTGATCTACTTCTGAAAAATCAGCCGTTGAGAACCCTACTGAGCACAGTTCTACACGTGGGGTTGCCATGAGTCAAAGTTGACCCCAGGGCAACTGGTAATTAGCCCATGTGCTAGGATAGGTGCTTTTGGAGACCTGACTGTATTCATCCACCCTAAGCAGCAAGGAGCACAGGGCCCCTTTTTCACAATGGCTTTGACAAGCTCTATGGTAAGGTCACAGCAAGGGAGTGGGCTGGGAGCCCACCCATTAGTTTCCACAGCTTGATGTCTTTAAAGGACACGACATATTTCCTAAAATACAGGGAGTGAGGGAGACCCCCTCTACCCAAACACAGGCCTGGCCGCCCTGTGCAGGCTTCACAGAGGGCCGGCTCTGGGGCTTGCTGGGTGGAAAACCCCGTCTCTCCATCTGCCCTCCGTGTGGAGCAGCTGGTGTGCCTGCAGGAGCAGCTGTCAGGGTGCAGGGCCTCAGCCAGGCTTCCACCCCGGGGGCAGGAGGCCTCACCACGCCTCCTCCAGCAGAGAAAGGCCGCCTGTTCCGACTCCTTCCTAGCTCCTGGGGTGGCGACAGAAGGGGCTCAGGCCTAGACACCAGTTCTTTCTTCGCACGGGGACAACTCGAGTCTTCCCACCTGGGAAGCCCACGGAAGAGGGAGTTCGCAGGGCTTGTTTTCCCCTGTGCGTGTTTTAGCCTGCAGCTGTTTCTGCCATTTTTAAATGGCTCCATTCAGGCCACTGTGTGCACGCAGGCCAGGGGAGCTCCCGAAGCACCAGCGACTCGGATCTCAACTTTGAAAAGCCTCCCTTCTCACGGTTCTGAAAATTCTTTGTCCCGCTGGAGGCAAACCCAGCCCACCGCCAGGCATCCGGCCATCAGCAGACAGCTCTTTCCATAGGAGGCCCCGGAGCACGTGGACTTTATTGATTTTCCTCTTGCTTTTTTTGTTGGGTTTGACTCAGAAAGGACAGCGAACTTGTGACACTGTCGGACCTGGAGTCTCGCCCTCCTGTGGTTTTTAGAGACGGAGGCGCGACTCAAAAAACGACACCCTGAAACGTAAATACGCCCTGCCACGGGGCCTGCCCACCTTCAGAGCTTTAAATAAAGGGGCAGAGCGCGCCCGTGGGTGCTGACACTCGGGGACAGCGTCGCGGCTGCACCTTTCCCCCCGGACCTTGGTGAAGCCGTGAGGAAAAAAATAAAAAATAAAGTTGAAACCCGGGAGCCTGGAGTTCTCCAAAAGTCTACCCCAACCTCGATCAGCTCTGCCTCGGGCCTGGCCTGGGGCCGATCCGGGTCAGACCCGCCGAGGCCAGGGAAGGCTTCTAACACGAGGATTACGAGGCCACATCAGGCAGGAGCTCATTCGAGCTTGAAAACCACGCATCCCGACCCCAAATGTTCCTTTCCCCCCCCGGGCAGGGAACAAAAACAACGGCTCTCTCTGCAAAACACACACGAGCTTGTTTTTGGAAAGGCAGGCGCGGCCCAGGAGCACTTTCTGCCTCCAAATCTCCTCCTACCGGACCCTGCGCCCCGCGTCCGACTGGGGTGGGAGGTGGGAGTGGGTGCCCGGCGCCCGGCCGCCCGGCGGGCAGCGCTTCCTCCCGGCGCTCGCCCCCATCTTTCTTCCTCGCCAGGAGCCCTCTCTCCAGGCAGCCCAAAGCGCTAAATTTAAACGGCTGGCGCTCTGCAAACTCCGCAGACTCGAGGGCGCCGGGCCTGGGAGGCGGGAGCGGGCGGCGGCGGAGGCGTGCGGGCAAGGCGCGGGGCCGGCGCTGCGCTC
>NW_004444067.1:143505-170217 GCF_000243295.1 Trichechus manatus latirostris | reverse complement strand
GCTGCGGCCGTGCGCCGCGACCCCGGTTCCTGCCCTGGAAAGGCGCCTGAGACCCCCGCCCCGGGCGGCGAGTGGGGCGCGGCGACACCGGCCCCTGCGGCCGGGAGGGCACGTGGAGGGGGAGGCGTGGGCTGCGCGCGCGGACAAGTCCTCGGAGGCCGCAGGTGCCGGGGGTCCCCGGGGGAGGGCAGGCTGGCGGGACAGCCAGCCGGGCAGGGCGCGCATTCCTGGGAGCCAGCTCGGCAGCCAGTCTTCGGGCCCGGGTTCGTTGCAGCAGTTGCAATAATCCAAGTTTCCTGTGGGGCTCTTGACTTAACAGAGTTGAAGGCGGCGATTCGGGACGCGAGTTGCTCTTGGAGAGAGTTGAGAAACACGGATCTCTCCTCGCCCTCTTTCCTGTTTCAACACACGGACTAATACCTCGCCGCCCCGACGCTGCGCCCTTTGGGAAAACTAGGACGGAAGGAAAGGGGCCTGTGGCAGATCCCGGGGAACAGTTGACCTTGCTTTTTAAATAGGTTTCTGAGTAGGAAAAACTCAGTGACCCTCAGCCTTTTAACAGGGGCCCTTCCCTCATACCTTAAGATCAGGTACCCTCGCCATAAGTAAGGTGAGGGGCATGCTGGGCATGTTTCTGTCAGAGAACCACAATTTAAACTGAAGCTGCTGACGGCACTCCTGATAAATGCCAGGCTCCAGGAAGGTGGAATGGACTGGCCAGCCTACAGTGAGGGCTTTTTCGGAGGTTTTTTTTTTTCCCATTAGGCCTCAGGACAGCTCTGGAGGAATTGACGATTATCAGGACAGCCCAAGTGCCCCACCTTTGCGTCTGGATGCAGCTGTTCAGACTTGACCAGGGCCCAGTCATGTGCCTTGGGTGCTGCGGCAAGTGAGAGGGGCACCCTTAGCAATTCTGATGCCAGTCACTTCCCAGGTGGGAAACTGAGTCCAGAGAAGTTATGTCCAAGGTCACAGGCATAACCTACATCTCCGACTCTCATTCTATTCCCAAGCAATTTCCCCTGAGGTTTGTTTTTTTGGGGAGATCTAATGGGGAAGTGGACAGGGAGACTGTGCCTTTTTTCCCCAGGCATGTCATTTTACTTTTCTGAAACTCAAATTCCTAATGTGAAAAATGAGATAAGAGCACTTACCTCAGTGACCCAGCAATCCCAGTCCTAGGTATGTACCCACAAGAATTAAAAGCAGGGACTTAAACAGTAACCCGTACACCAATGTTCACTGCAGCACTTTTCACAATAGCCAAAAGGTGGAAGCAGCTAAAGGTCCATCAACAGATGACTGGATAAACAAAATACGGTACATCCATACAATGGAATATTAAGCAGCCGTAAAGAGAAATGAACTTCAGATCCATGCGACAACATGGACGAACCTTGAAAATATTATGCTAATTGCAATAAATCACCAAAGGACAAATATGATATGATCCCACTTATATGAAATAGGCAAATATAGAGAGACGAAAGTTTATTAGTGGTTACCAGGGGTACAGAGAGGGGGATGCGGGAAGTCACTGCTGAGTTTGTTAATGTTAGTGGAATGACTTGGAAACACAGTGATGATGGTTGTACAACATGATGAACATAACGTCACTGAATTGTACATGTAAAAACTGTCGAATTGGCAAATGTTTTGTTATATATGTTTTTACCACAATAAAAATAAAATTTTTTAAAAAGAAGGGCACTTAGAGAATCATCCTGAGGATTATATGGGAAACTACGGGACAACAGGCCATAAAGCAGATGTCTGACTGGATCTAGCCAGCAGATCTGTGCTTTGGGCCATGCAGAACTTTTACAAATATTTTAATTCAAAACAGGAAGATATCATATCAAAACCCCAAATTTCAACTGATGAATAGATAAACAAAATGTGGTCTATTCACACAACGGAATATTATTTGGCCATAAAATGAAAGAAGTACAGATACACGCTCGAACATGGATGAACCTTGAAAACATGCTAAGTGGAAGAAGCCAACACAAAAGGAAAGATATTGTATGATTTCACTTATATGGAATATCTACAATAGGCCAATCCATAGAAACAGAAAGCAGATTAGTGGTTGCGAGAGGCTAGGGAGAAGGGACAATGGGGAGAGACTGCTAATGGGTATGGGGTTTCCTTTTGGGGTGATAAAAAAGTCCTGGAACTAGACAGAGGTGGTGGTTGTACAAAATTGCAATTATACTTAATGCCACTGGATTGTAAACTTTAAAATGACTAAAACAGTCAATTTTATGTTATTGGTATTTTACCAAAAGGCAAACCCAAATATGCAGCCTATCTAGAAATAGCAGTAGATCTGGCAACTATGGGCCCCCACTGTCTCCATCATCGACTGCAGCTGAGGGACCACACTGTGCCCTTCAGACAACTTCTCCAGTTCACCATTGCGTTCACCCAACTGCTTTACTCATTTGTGTCACCTGTATGGCCCCTGAAGGTATTTGTGTTTTTGATCCCTGATTAAATGGTAAAGCTCTCTATAAACATTCTTTACAAATCTAGTATGTCACTTTTTATGGCTTCCTGTCCCATGAAGATATTTTAGGACTCCTTTATTTCCTTCAACAAAGCACAGTTGTTTTATAGTCTGTGTCTGATAACTCTAATATTTGAAGTATCTGAGGGTCTGTCTCTGCTAGTTCTTGCTCATGGTGTCATATTTCCTTGTGGTATGTCTGCTTCTCTTTGACCAGGCCAGACATTGTATTTTAAACATGATTTATAGGGATAATTTGAGGATGAAGTTAACTTTCCTCTAGAGATGATTTACATTTGCTTCTGCCAGGCTCCTGAGGGAACTGATGGTCCAGGACTACCTCCATCCAAGCTCAGGGCTTGTGGTTCCTGGACCACCCAGGCCATGTAAATACAGGCTGCAGGGTGTATAAGTCGAGTTTGCTTATAGCCCATGCGTGAAGTCAGTGATGTGTTGCAGTTGGCTTGAAGGCTTGTGCTTTCCTATTCTGTGTTCAGTGACCTCATGTTAATAGCTTGAAATCAGCCATGGTGAGAGTATTTACACTACGGCAATAGGCAAATACTACAAATCAGGACCCTCCTTCCCCTTCCCCACCCAGAGCTGTTTGTTAAACATCTGCCAGCGTACCACTCCACTGGAGTCCACTGGGGCCCCAGATTATTGCTGGGGAGGGTCTCCTATGTAGTATGGGCCCTGGACTTTGTTTTTTGGTACCCCCTTCCCTTACTCCACAAAACTATTCAAGCTCAAGTTCAAATATGCTTCTTGTTGTTGTTAGGTGCCGTCGAGTCGGTTCCAACTCATAGCAACCCTGCGTACAACAAAATGAAACACGGCCCAGTCCTGGACCATCCTCACAATTGCTATGTTTGAGCCCATTGTTGCAGCCACTGTGTCAATCCATCTTATTGAGGGTCTTCCTCTTTTTTGCTGACCGTCTGCCTTACCAGGCATAATGTCCTTCTCCAGGGACTGGTCCCTCCTGATAACATGTCCAAAGTATATGAGATGAAGTCTCCCCATCCTCACTTCCAAGGAGCATTCTGGCTGTATTTCTTCCAAGACAGACTTGTTCGTTCTTCTGGCAGTCCGTGGTATATTCAGCATTCTTTGCCAACACCATAATTTAAAGGCATCAATTCTAAATCAGTCTTCCTTATTCATTGTCCAGCTTTCACATACATATGAGGTGACTGAAAATATTGTGGCTTGGGTCAGGTGCACCTTAGTCCTCAAAGTGACATTTTTGCTTTTTAACACTTTAAAGAATTCTTTTGCAGCAGATTTGCCCAATACAGTACGTTATTTGATTTCTTGACTGCTGCTTCCATGGACGTTGATTATGGATCCAGGTAAAATGAAATCCTTGACAACTTCAATCTTTTCTCTATCACGATGTTACTTGTTGGTCCAATTGAGAGGATTTTTGTTTCCTTTTATGTTGAAGTACAATCCATACTGAAGGCTGTGGTCTTTGATTTTCATCAGTCAGTGCTTCAAGTCCTCTTCATTTTCACCAAGCAAGGTTGTGTCATCTGTTGTAGACCACCAGGTCCTTCTTCCTAGTCTCTCTCATTCTGGAAGCTCAGCTGAAACCTGTCCACCATTTCCTCATCTTTGGTATTTCAAATACCAGCAGGGTCACCCTAGGTGGACAGGTTTCAGCTGAGCTTTTAGACTAAGACAGACTAGGAAGAAGGACCTGGCGGTCTACTTTTGAAAAAATTGGCCAGTGAAAAACTTATGAATAGCAGCAGAACATTGTCTGATGTAGTGCCGGAAGATGAGCCCCCAGGTTGGAAGGCACTCAAAATACGACTGGGGAAGAGCTGCCTCCTCAAAGTAGAGTCGACCTTAATGACGTGGATGGAGTCAAGCTTTCAGGACCTTCATTTACTGATGTGGCACGACTCAAAATGAGATGAAACAGCTGCAAACATCCATTAATAATCAGAACTTGGAATGTACGAAATACGAATCTAGGAAAATCGGAAGTCGTCAAAAATGAAATGGAACACATAAAGATCGATACCTAGGCATTAGTGAGCTGAAATGGACTGGTATTGGCCATTTTGAATCAGACAATCATGTGGTCTGCTGTGCCGGGAATGACCAATTGAAGAGGAATGGGGTCACGTTCACCATCAAAAAGAACATTTCAGGATCTATCCTGAAGTACAACGCTGTCAGTGATAGGATAATATCCATACGCCTACAAGGAAGACCAGTTAATACGCCCATTATTCAAAGATGCTAGGATTGGCAAATATCTGTGAGGTGAAAATGGCTTCTTTGCGGGAGTCTCTTTCAGGGTTTTTTTTTTCCTGTCAGTTTCAGCCTGATAATTCCTTACTATCTTTTCAGCACACTGTGGCTTTTCAGATGTTTTTTAATACCTTTTTTTTTTTTTAAAGCATTTCTTAGTTGTTTGAGAGTTAACCTGAGTGACCATTACCAGAATCTGGAAGTTAAGCTCTCTACGAATGTTACTTATTATTAGACATGGCAGAAGAGTGATCGCAGGGTTACAGAAGTGAGTTATTTAGTTATGGCGTGTATCAAATGTCTTAACCTCTCTGTGCGCCACCTGTGAAATGGGGCTAATGATAGCTATCTCATGGGGCTGTTATGAGGATTAAACACGTTAATGTGTCAAGCACTTAGAACAGTGGCTGGCACATGCATCGAGAGAAAAGCGTTTGTTAAACAGGGACCTGGCCTCTTTATGTCTGTTCTAGAGCCTGAAATCAAACTGCTCCTGTCCCCTGGGTTGCTCAGTTCAACTCTAATCCACTCCGGCTGTTAACCATTCCTCCAGGATGGAGGCTTGGTTGCCACCATGGGGCGGAGGACGTTTCCATCTCTGGAATGGAGATGGGAAACTGTGAGGAAAAGGCAGTGCCTGCTCTGGGGCTTCTCTGCAGCTCCGGTCCTCGCCCAGCAACTTGCAACAGCAGCAGTGAGCATGTGTTTGCATAAACAGACGTGCTCCAGCGTTTGGGGAGCAGGTCATTAGCAAGGTCTAGCAAAGGGGGAAAGGAGCCCTAGTGGCCCAGTGGTTAAGCACTCGGTCAGCGGTTCGAAGGCCCAGCGGCTCTGCAGGAGAAAAGACCTGGCGATCTGGTCCTGTAAAGATCACAGCCTTGGGAACACCGCGGGGCAGTTCTCCTCCGTCATATAGGGTGACTATGCGTTGGAATCAACTTGACGGCGCACAGGAACCATAGCAGCAAAGGGGGAAGGGTGCGTTGGCGGCTCAGTGGCAGAATTCTCACCTTCCATGCGGTAGACCTGGGTTTGATTCCCGGCCAGTGCACCACATGTGCAGCCATCACCCATCTGTTAGTGGTGGTCGGCATGATGGAATGATGCTGAACAAGTTTCAGCAGACCTTCCAGATTAAGACTAGGAAGAAAGGCCTGGCAATCTACTTCCAAAAATGATCACGGTTGCCAGGCGCCAACTTGATAGCAGCTACAACAACAACAAGCAAAGGGGGGAAACTTATAAGAGAAAGCTCCAACACAGAAGGAAATCTAGTCTATTCAGAAGGAAACTTTCGGACGTGCTGCAGAAAAGATGTGTGTCTGGAACCGAGCATCTGGCTCCTGCCCTCCTTGCACTAAAGAGGAAGCTACAGTCCAGCCGGGGCACAGCCAGTGTGCAGCATCAGGCCCAGAGCTCAGGTCTCCTGACTGCGGGCGCCGGGCTTCCCCACTGCTGAGTTTCAGATAGGCGGGGAGGCCTTGCAATGTTTTGTTGTCAGAAGGAGCCCTGGCACAGTAGTGAAAGCGCTCACCTGCTAACTGAAAGGTCGGCAGTTCAAACCCACCAACTGCTCCACAGGAGAAAGATGTGGCAGTCTGCTTCCACAAACATTGAACCAAAAACCAAACCTGTTGCCGTCGAGTCGATTCTGACTCATAGCGACCCTACAGGACAGAAGAGAACTTCCCCAGAGTTTCCAAGGAGCAGCTGGTGGATTCAAACTGCCGACCTTTTGGTCAGCAGCTTGTAGCTCTTAACCACTATGTCACCAGGGTTTCCTCTGTAAAGATAACAGCCTTGGAAATCCTACGGGGCAGTTCTACTCTGTCCTGTAGAGTCACTATGAGTCAGAGTAGACGCAGTGGGAAGGGGGAGGCAGCCTCCCCCTAAAGAAGCGAAAGGGGGCCAGTCTCTTTTCATCAAGGTAGGTAGCTTCAGGGCATGAGTCCCAACCTTAGCCAGGTGGTGGATGGCTCCAGCCATAACTTTAATTTTTTAAAAATAATATTTATTGAGATATAATTCACATACCATAAAATCCACCCTTTTATAGTATACACTTCAGCGGCTTTTAGTATATTCAGAGTTGTACAACTGTAACCACAATCAATTTTAGAACATTTTTATCATCTGAAAAAGAAACCCCGTATCCATCTGCAGTAACTCCCCATTCCCTCCTCCTCCCAGCCCATGGCAACCACTAATCTACTTTGTATTTCTAGGAGTTTGCTTATTCTGGGCATTTCGTATAAATGGAATCATACAATATATGTGGACCTTTCTGACTGGCTTCTTTCACCCAGCATAATGTTTCCGGGTTCATCCATGCTGTAGCATGTATTAGAACTTCACTCCTTTTTATGGCTGAATAATGTTCTATTGTGGGCATAAACTACGTTTTGTTTATCATTCATCATTTGACAAACGTTGAGTTGTTTCCACTTTTTGGCTATTATGAATAACGCTGCTATGAATATTTGTGTACAAGTTTTTTGTGTGGACACAGGTTTTCATTTCTCTTGGGTACATACCTAGGAGTGGAATTGCTGGGTCATATGGTAACTCTATTTTGAGGAACTACCAAATCGTTTTCCACAGCAGCTGCACCATTTTACATTCCCACCAGCAATGCAGGAGGGTTCCGATTTTTCTACATCCTTGCCAACACTCGTTAGTGTCTGTCTTTTTTATTTTCACCATCCTAGTGGAAGAATCGACTCCACGGCAACGGGTTGGTTTTTTTTGTGTGTGTGTGTGTGAGTTGTGTAGTATTCCACCGGTGGGAGAATCGAGTCGAGGCTACGGGTTTGTTTGTTTTAGTGAGAGTTGTGTAGCGTCTCACGGGTTTTGATTTGGACTTTGATTTTTGAGACAGTGGTGTAGTAGGGGTGATGCAGAAACGACTCACAGCAGAAGTGGTCGGCGGGGAGCTGGGGGTACTGGGGGCATTGCATGCCCAGTGCTAGCAGTGCCATCGGCGTCCTGGCCTTCGTTTCCTGCTCGTTTTCAGAGCTTGCTTCTCCAGTCTCTCTATTGATTCTGAGTTACCTGATAAATAAGTCCCTTTCCACTTAAACTACTCAGAGCCACTTTCTGCTGCTGCAAACCAAACAGCCTGGTTGATACTGTCTCCAAGCAGTCCCTTAGTCTTATTTATGCTTCTGGAATGCCGCTTCTGCCACAGTTCTTCCCTTCTCTTCTCCTCTCCTGACTGCACCACCCAATCCCATGCCTCTAAGATAATCCAGTCTGATCCTAACCCTCCCTCTTCACTGTAAGCTTCCAGTTTAAGCTCGTTGATTTGGCATTCAAGGCCATTCATAAAGTGGCCACCGCCCTCTCTGGTCTGACCTCCTGCCACCGCCCCTCAGGTACCCTTCCGATTGGTTTGGGACTCCTCAGAGGGCTCATGCCATCTCCCGTCCTCAGCAATGCTCGTCCCTCTGCCTGGAATGTCTTTTTTCAGTTCCGTAATTTCTATTCCACCTTCCCTGACCTCCTCCTCCTTTCCACCCACCTGCTGTGGGTGCCCCTATTTCATATCAAAAAATGCTATAATTGTTGTTGACTTGTCTGTTTTCCTCACTACAATGTAGTTGTCTTAAGGGCAAGCACCATGCTTCGTGCCACGTCGCCTGGCACACACAGCTGACCTTGAGGTCACTACTAGGGAGACTCCTTGTGGGCCATAAGCTACTGTCATTGTCATTTGTCCCAGAAAAGTGTAAGAGGTGGGCATGACCACAGGGCACGGAGGAAGGGGTAAATGGTACTGACCGAAGCTCTGCTGTATTCCGGGCTGCCCGTGGCAATCACCGTGGACTCCGGTGGGTACGGATTTAAATATGATTATGCAGGAAGGGACGCGGAGTCCCTGGGTGGCAAAGACGGCTAAATGCTCGACTATGAGCCGAAAGGTTGGCAGTTAGAACCCACCCAGAAGTACGTGGGAAGACAGGCCTGGCGATCTGCTCCCAGAAGGTCACAGCCTTGAAACCCTACGGAGCATAGTTCCGCTCTGCACACATGGGGTCGCCATGAGTCAGAACTGACTCGATGGCAACTCGCAACAGGAAAGGACAATAAGATCACTGTGAAAATGACACGGCTGATTACATTTTTTAAAAACGTTGAAATCCCTGGGCACCTTAGAAAGATGAAAAGATGCTGCCTCAAGGCGTTAAGATGTACGGGGCTGACACCCACTGTCAGGGACGGGCACCCAGCGAGCTGGGAACGCACCGGCTTCCTTGTGCTTACTTACTAATCTCTAGGGCACAATTCCATGTTTTTCATGTGTACCTTGCTTACTGGTTAAGCCACCCCTGCCCACTGTGAGCTTTTACCTTTGAGCAATGTCACGAACACACCACGTTCAGGGCTCACCACACACGACTTGTTTATGGTCTTCGCTGGGATCCTCTGGATGGCGGCCCATCCCACATTTCTTTGTCTATAAAGAAATGAGAATGGCCTGATCCTCCGCTTGGAAAACTTGGGGGGCCTCCATCACTCCTGCCCACTTCTCACATGAAAACATTCCTATTCAGACTCGTGGGGAAGGATCATAGAACGGTAGTTCCATAGGGATGCTAGAGAGCATGCTTGACTCCCGCCGACCTCCTCTTGAGCCTACAGCGCCCCCTATGGTCCGACCGCACAATCCTTCGGTTCATTGACCGGCTCTTCCGCAGCTCGGGACTTCGGGGCACACTGTCTCCTCCGCCTGGAAAGCCCTCTTTCTCTTGGCATGCTGGCTCCTCCTCATCGCTGAGGTCTGAAATGTGGCATCTTCGGAGATGGTCTCCCTGACCACCTTTCTAAAACACATTCCCCTCTTGCTATTCCCTCTCACAGGCCCCTGGCCTCTCCCTATGACTTTGCGCCCAATTTTCAGTGATCGGTTATGTGTTCAGCACAAGCTCCCGAAAGACAAGTACCATGCTGCCCTGTTCCTCCGGAACATCCAGCCCTAACACAGAGCCAGCAGACAGTAAAGATGTGCTGAATCCGTGAGTAGATAAATGAATGAAGTCCATCTCTCAGATTATAACGGAGACCGGTGCTGCGGGGCACGCTCTCCTGTCCCCACTGCCGGGCCTCCCCTGGTCCTCTCTCTCGTGTGTGTGCAGTGGGCCAGGCCTGGCAGACGGGTCCTAGTGCACTGGACGTGTTGTCTCAGCTTTGGGTCTTTGGTCCCGAGTTCCGCCCACTGCTCTGGGCTGTTCCTCGGGGAAGGCATCCTGACCGGTACACTGGGGTGACTCACCCTTTTTTTTCTTTAATTGTGGTAAAAATATATATAACATAACATTTGCTGTTTCAACATTTTTTCCACTTACAATTCAGTGACATTGATTACATTCATCAGGTTGTGCACCCATCATCACCCTCTGTTTCCAAAATTTTCCATCACCCTTAACAGAAACTCAGTGCCCCCTACGCAATGGCTCCCCCTTTTCCCCTCCCTCTCGCCCCTGGTAACCGCTAATAAACCGCTAATAAACCTCTGCCTATTGTAGACATTGCATGTAAGTGGAATCATACGACATAGGTCTTTTTGGGACTGACTGATGCTGCTCCCCATCGTGTTCTCAAGGTGTGTCCATGTCGTGGCATGCATCAGGACCTCATTTCTCTTTATGGCTGAATCATACTCCATCGTGTGCATATGCCACGGTTTGTTACCCGTTCATCTGCTGAATGAATCTGTTGATGGACATTTAGGCTGTTCGCACCTTGTGGTTATTGTGAATAATGCTGCAGTGAACACTGGTGTATGGGTTTTGTTTCTTAGTATTCCTTCGGGCTAAGCTTACAGAGGGTGGTTAGATGACACGTGAGTAGGGTGGCATGCCTCCCAGTGCCCTGTGTCTATTTATTACAGCCAATTTCGAAACAGTTGCCTGCAGGGAAACTGCTGGCCAAATCCCTTCAGAACATACTCAAGCTGAAAACACCAGCCGTCTAGGGCAGCGGTAGCTTGAGGACACGGAGCTTTAACAAAAGTCGCTCTTGCTCTGCATCACCTTGAACACAGCAGAGGGCCAGTATTGATGAAGGACAGTGAAGGGACCTCAGAGCAGTGGGCGCTGACTGGCTTCAGGAGAGTTTGCTCAAGAATTGAGAGGGGGAGGCATGGAAAGAACCCAGGGGTGATGGAGTCAGAGAGGAGATACGGATTTCATTTTTTTAAACAGTATTTTATGGTGTTTTCAGTGATGGTTTACACAGCAGTTTAGGTTCCCAGTTGTACACAAACTGTTCGGTGATGTTGGTTACATTCTTCACAACGCATGAACAGTCTCATGATTTCTGTTCTAGTTGTTCTGTTCCCATTAATCTAGTATCCCTGCCCTCTTACCTTCTCATCTTTGTTTTAAAGTAATTGTTGACCATTTGCTCTCATATATGTGATTTTTTTTAAAGGAGCACAGTACCTACAGGTGATATTCATCATTTTTCGAGCCAATTTGTTATTCAGCTACAAGGGACTTCAGGGATTAGCTTTGGTTCAAGGTTTGAAGAGGATCTCGGGGTAATAGTCTCAGGGAGTCCTCCAGTCTCAAACAGTCCAGTAGGTCTTTTTTTTTTTTCCAACTTTTTTATTTTGAAATCATTTTAGATTTACAGAAGAGCTGTAAAATAGTACACAGAGTTAGACTTCCATTTACCCTTACCCAGCTTCCCCCAATGTTAGTTGCCATCCGGTCAGCTCTGACTCATGGCGACCTTATGTACAACATAACAAAATGCTGCCCGGTCCTGTGCCATCTTCATGATTGCTGGCGTGTTTGAGTCCATTGTTGTGGAGGGTTTCCCTCATTTTCACTGACCCTCTCCTTCACTAACCATGATGTCCTTTCCTCTAATGCTAACATCTTACATAATCATGGTACGTTTATCAAAACTAAGGAATTAATGTCGGTGCAACACTATTGACCAAACTTTGGACTTTATTCAAATTACTCCCGTTTTTCCACTGATGTTCTTCCTCTGTTCCAGGGTCCCACCCAGGATCTCATGTTGCATTTTGCCACCACATCTCCTTTATCTCCTCCGATCTGGGACCGTTTCTCAGTCTTTCCTTATTTGTCATGACCTTGACATTTCTGAAGAGCACGGGTCAGATATTTTGTACAGATTCTTTTGATTTGCAAAAGCCTGTTGGAATGAGTGGCCTGTGATCTGGTGCAGGGGTTGGCAAACTATAGCCTGTGGGGCAAACACTCTGCTTCTTTGGTATGGCCCGCGGGCAAAGAATGGCTTTTATATTTGAGTAGTTGGAAACAATCAAAAGAATAATATTTCACGATACCTGAAAATTATTATGAAATCCAAATCCAATGTCCATAAATCAAGTTTGACTGGACCACATCCACGCTCATTCGTTTGCATGTAGTTAGTTATAGGGCTTTTTCGCTCTGTAACATCAGCCTAGAAGAGCTTGAACCCAGGCCGTATGGCCAGCAGCGCTGGAAATATTTACTCTCCAGCCCTTTATGGAGAATGTTTGCTGGCCACTGAGGCAGAGGGCCTGTGAGGACCTGGCGTTCACTACCATTCGAAAGCTAAGTCAACTATTAAAAGAGCATCGAAGTTTCAAGTTCATTCACTCGATCATTCAACAAATATCTATCAAGGGCCCAAACCAGGAGAGACCTCCTTTTTTAAAATTAATTTTATTTTTGGTGAAAATAATAGGCCCTTATTTGAGCAAATGTTAACTGAGGCTAAGTCCCTGGAATGGGGAGAGGTTTCTTCTCATGAAATGTCTCCCAGCTCTCAGCACAGTTTCTGCCTTCTGCTTATACTAGCTGCTGTCATATTTTAGGAGCTCTGGTGGCACAGTGGTTACAAGCTGGGCTGCTAACCAAAAGGTCAGCAGTTCAAATCCACCAGCCACTCCTTGGAAACCCTATGGGGCAGTTCTACTCTGTCCTGTAGGGTCACTATGAGTCCAAATTGACTTGATGGCAACGGGTTTGGTATTTTTGGTTATATTTTGAGTGGTACACTTTGCCAGCACTGTTTCACTTGTGCTCTCTCTTTTAATCCTCACAACCACACTAGAGGAGTTCCAGGAGGAAACTGAGGCTGAAGAGATTAGCCACAGCCAAGGTCACACAGGTAGCTATCAGACGGCCAAAGGAGAAAAGGAGCCCAGCCAAGTCCATCGGCTTCCAGGGTAGGCACTGTGCTCAGGAGTCCAGGGTGGGGGTCTGGGTCAGGGAGGTGGGGTGGGGGAGGGCTTGGGTCCCTAGAAGAACACCCTTATTCTCCATGTTCCTGAAAACTAGAAGCAAGAAATCTGGATGTATTAGGTCAGCTCATCAGAGGCCCCATCTGGAATCATATTCTTTTTCACAGGGACCTCACAACGTGCTTTCTGGTCTTGAGACTTCTGTCCCTAAGTCCTGACGTACAAGCCTCTTCTTCCTTTCTGTTGTCACTGCATTGCCTTCCGACTGCTGAGCTCTGAGTGGGAAGGCTGCTCCTCCACCTCTTTCTCTGGGCCGGGGCACTGATGCCCTACCTCTCCACCACCCTCCTGAGGCTGACAGGTGTACCTCTGTTGCTCTCTGCCCTTGTCAAACAGCTCAAGGGACCCCAAAACAAAAGCACCTGTGGGACAGGGTCCCCAAGGTGACAAGAGGCCTTGAGAGCTACGTTGGGCTAGGAGGGCAAGTGTCGTTGCCACCGATCCCACTGTCTGTGGCTGTCTTGGTCTTCTTGGATCAATGTCCACAGCCAGGACTCCACTCCCTGTGCTCCGGCTCAGAGAGAAGCAGGAAGTTAGCTCAGGACAGAGAGAGATCTCAGCCTGGGTTTGACAGGGGTCACAGGCCCTGATCAGCCACGGTGGGTCCAAGTCGGTCACTCGTTGGTTCTGTTAAAGACGGTTATTCTAACACATGCCGTAGGCAAGAACATCAGAATGTGCCAGACTTCGTGAATGAAGCCCCAGGTTGGTGTCCAGACTGCATCCAATTCCGAGTCATTTCTTGAGAGAACAAGTCATTTGAGAATTTTCTGTTCCCTAAAGCGTCCCCAGGATCTTTTTAACTGGCTTGGTAATAGAGCTCCTAAACCCCAAGCAGCTGCAAAATTGCTTCATAAAGCTTGTCTTCCTTTTGTCTTTGTGTTTTTTAAAAAGAACAAGATGTAAATGAGGTTACCAAGCCCATGACACACTCCAGTGAGCGCCTGCAGAGCCCTGGCTGGGCTGTCTGGCCGAGGTCACGGTGACACAGACCAGTCTGGAGTAAGTGGTTCTGTTCCCTGTTCCAGAGTGTTCCAAAGACTCTCACCGTGTCAGATTCCGCTTGGACACTGCGGTGGATTAATTACTTTTGTGTGTGGCCTTTCTAGCCATGGTTTTGTAACTCCCACCCAGGTGACTGTGTGACAGAATAATGGTGGCCTACCAAGGGGATTGGTCACTTTTGCCTTAAAAGAGAGCCAATTCCAGAGCAGAGAGGAACCCACCACCACCAAGGAAGGAGAGACCAGCAGCAGAGACTGGGCAGCAGGAGACGGTGCATTGGGCTTCCCAGCCTACGGAGAGAGAAAGCTGAATGCCTTTGGGCCAGACTGAGGGCCAGGGAGAGGCGTGCCTGCGAGAATAGCTAGGGAGAAGCTATCCTGATGGAAGAACTGTATTCTGAATGTTCTTGAGCCTGACTTGTAATTGCTACTTCCCTAATAAACCCCATAATTGTGAGTATGGTCTGTGAGTTCTGTGTGGCCGTTGCAATGAATTATCGAACCCAGTAGAGAGTGCTGTGGGCAGGAGGGTTGGTGTCAGAATGAGTAAAGATGGCAGAGGGAGGAGGCTTGTCTGGCCTCCACCTCAAGGGCGTCAACCTTGTGCTGTTGATCTTGGTTCTCCTTCCCCCTTGTGGGGCTGGAGGAGGTCAGATACCTCCCCCACGCCATTTTTACAGACACCATGCCACGCGAGCACTTTGTGCTCGAACGAGGATGTTGCTGCTATTCCGTTTCTCTTACACGGGTCTCTGCTCCTTAGAAAATAACTCTATCTCCAATGGGAGCGTCTCTGGGGAAGAACCTGGCTTGGGTGGGAGGGTGCACTGGAATGAGCATGTGTGGAGAATAACATTTGGCGCGTTTGCCTGAACGAGACCCCATAACTGATGACAAAATCTAAAATCAGACTATAATTTCCATCTGTTTACACTAAAATGCACTCTATTTTCAAGGCCAAAATACTTGTATGAACCTGGATATAATGTCCCCTAAATGTCCCAAAAGGAGCCCTGGTGGCGCAGTGGTTAACAGCTCAGCTGCTGACGGAAAGGTCGGTGGTTTGAACCCACCAGCCACTCCACGGAAGAAAAGACCTAGCAGTCTGGTCTCATAAAGATTACAGCCTAGGAAACCCTATGGACCAGTTTTTCTTTGTCCTGTAGGTTGCTACGAGTGGGATTCGACTCCACGGCAATGGGTTTTTTTTGTTTTTTAAATGTCCCGAGAGTGGGGCGCTGGCCCGTTTAGGCCTACTGTGTGTTTCTAGGCTCAGTGGAACGTGTAGTGCAGATTGGCGGCGCTGGTCTGTGCGGTGTGTGTGCACGGGTGAGTCCTACCCAGCCGGCGCAGTGTGGTTTCTGGTCCAGGTGCAGTGCAGCCAGGGCCCGTGGGTCCTTTCTGTGTTCTTGTTTGCAGCTGCCACCGGCATTCAGCATGGTCGGCGATGCTCTTCCTAACGGCTGCACACAGGAACTTGCAGGAGCCCAGCACCCCAGCACCCCCTCCCCAGCTAACAACTGGCAGCAGGGACTCACGTTTGGCCATGTTAGGCCAAGCTGTGGGAGCCACTTCCGGGGAAGGGAAGGGAATAGGCCAAATGACCGTCACTTCCTTGAGCTGCACGTGTCACAAGGCTGCTGGCTGAGGCTGTCTCTGTCCCCAGAGACCACGCCACCCGCTGTGTCCTGCTCCAGGCCCTCCTCCAGAGGCACCACCAGACTAGGCCCTGCAGACAGACCAGGGTATCCAGCCACCCTGACATCAGCTGCCAGTGTTTTTCTTGCCTCCACCCACTTTTCTGTTTCAGAAACAGCAGAAAGTCCAACTTTGTGAATTCATTGCTTCCCATTTTAATGCCTACAAATTCTAAAGATTATAGACTAGGGATAGGGAAGTACAGAGAAAGCAGTGACTCTTGGGGAAAAAAAAAAACCAAAACACAAAGTCCTTTGTGCTACAGACATTCCTTACACGTCACTGACCATATGATCTTGTCCGGAATCTTCTGAAATGGTTAAGCCAAGAATTTCAGTCGTGAATACTTCTGCTGTGATTTCGTCTGGGAGTGCTTCTTCAAGGCAAATTTCTGAACCTAGCCAAACAAGAAAAGAAAACCAAATGCCTTCACAATGATTAGCTTTCTAACTCAGACACATTTTCTAAAAACACAAGGAAATATTACTAAAAAAGTGAAAGCTGTTTTGCGCTCTGGTTTGGCTTTGATTCCTTAAACACCCTTGGCTGGAAATTGGTTAAAATCCCTCCTTTACTGAATTGAGACCTGTTAACCAAATCTTCGCAAACTGCACTGGGAAGTTTTAACTGTTGTTGTTGTCAGCTGTCATCGAGTCGGCCCCCGATGCATGGTGACCCCATGCACAAAGGAACAAAATGATGCCCTGTCCTGCACCATCCCCACAATTGGTTGCACACTAGACTATTGTGGTGCATTTGGTTTCCATTCTTTTCAGACATGGATCACCAGGCCTTTCTTCCTCATCTGTCTTAATCTGGAAGCTCTACTGAAACCTGGTCAGCATCATAGCAACACGCAAGCCTCCACTGATGGACAGTGCATTGGCTACGAGCTGAACCTGGGTCTCCCACATGGAAGGTGAGGATTCTACTACTGAACCTCCGTTGCCCTCATCAGCCTTAACTGCACAGTATGATCGATTTTGCTGCCTTGAGATCCTTAAGAACATAAAATCAATGTATAGCAATTGGGAAAGTTACACTCTGAGATCTGAAGGACATAAGGGGATGAGGTAGGGGATCTTGAACCAGTTGCAAGGTTGGAAATGACCCATTAGGTACTGGAGTCTACATCAACTGGACTTTTGGAGCTTTGTTTACGTTGAAATTGGAAAAGGACAATAAAAGGAGAGGGACAAGGCCAACCGGGGAGGAATCTCTGCTCCTTGCTGCACGCTCAGCCCAGGGTTCACTGGGCAGCGCCCCCTGCTGGCCAGTGGAGATACCCCACCACAAGCTGGCCCTTCCTAGCTTCTGTTCAGAACCCTAACTTCTGGCTCATTTTTTCACCCTCCAGTGGACTACGGAAGAAGGTGGGAACGCTCAGGCTCCAGCCAGAAGGGAGAGGAGGAGGATCTTTAAAACTTTTAAAGTTCCGACGTTGGGCTTGCATAGCCCACCACGTTTCCTTACCCAAGTCCCTCTGGACCTAGCTCTTCTGAAACAGCTTCCAGACGGTATCTTCTGCTTATGGCCGATATCCCCCCACCCAGACAGGAAAGATGAAGACTGGGTCAGTGGACAAAAGGGAAAAGCAAGGCCGGAAGACACAAAGGAGGCAGCGAGCCCGGGAACGAAAGCTTTCTTCTCTTCGACGTAACCACTGCTCCCTTGGTACTTCCAGAACTTATTCATGTGCGATTCCCAACAGACTGATTCTGTTGTGCACACGGCATTAAGGAGAGTGTCTCGCACCCGTCAAGAGAAAGCAATGCACTTAAGTCTACAACAAACGAGTGAGTCACGGCGACACGCCCAGACAGAGCAGGCACAGTACCTTTGACAGAGGTGGTTGCAGGCTCGGATTTCCAGCCCTCTGGGTTCATGCCAAACAGCGTGGCCAAGCAATCCAACATCTCCTCCTGTGTCATGTGCTCGCCTGGGTATCAGGAAGAAGGGGTGGCTGAGCACTGGGGGCTCAGTATGAGGTCAGAGTTTAGTAGTATCATTCTAAGGTCTTAGAATTATTTTGCTATTTCCTTTTCTTTAGACACAGAAACAATCTAGAGAGTTCCAGGTTACTGTCGCATAGGTGTCCTTGTCGTTGTTAGCTGCCATCAAGTCACCCCGATTCAGAGTGACACCACGCACAATGGAATTAAACGCTGCACAGTCCTGCACCATCCTCACAATCGGCTGCAAACCAGACTGGTGTGATCTATAGGTGTTCACTGGCTGGCTTCCAGAAGTAGATTACCAGGCCTTTCTTCCTAGTCTGTCTTAGACTGGGAGCTCCACTGAAACCTGTTCAGCATGATAGCAACATGCAAGCTTCTACTGACAGACGGGTGGTAGCTGCATATGAGTTGCATTGGCTGGGAATCGAACCTGGGTCTCCCTCTTGGAAGGCAAGAATTCTACCACTGAACCACCAGGGCCACATATGCATCCTTAAAAAAACCAAACTTGTTGCTGTTGAGTCGATTCCAACTCATAGCGACCCTGTAGGACAGAGTAGAACTGCCCCATAGGGTTTCCAAGAAGCAGCTGGTGGATTCCAACTGCTTCTGGTTAGCAGCTGAGAGCTTCACCACTGTGCCACCAGGGCTCCTATGCATCCTTACATGGTACTAAAAATGGGAAAATTAAACCAAGGAAAATACATGAGACCTGGAGTAATACACTGAAGCTTGTATAAAAAAATAAAGCAAACTGGCTAATAAACACTCAGCTTGACAAAGATGAAAACATCACCCATAGAAGAAATCTACCTACATCCTCATGTGAAATAATGAGAAAAACCTTCGGGAAAAAGACAAAACTCTACTTTAGTGTGGTTTTATCTCACAACTGCGTCCTGATCTTATAATAGCCCTGAGGGATCAATGGGCTGGCATTTTTATTCCCATTTTACAAATGAGGACGCCGAGTCGTGCAGAGTTTCGGTGACGTGGGACCTACGTGGCATTCTTCTGAGTCCTAACTCACCATCCTTCCTGTTGCCCACGGCTGCCAGATTTGTGGTCAGCAAGCCGCATTCCTCATGGCTGAAACCTTGTCAGGTTTCATGACACACAGAGAGGCCCCAGGGAGCCTGTCTCCCCAGCTCCGCTCTCTCCAGTGGGAATGGCCCGATGATGTTGCCAGATATCGGTATTTCTGTATGTACGTACTCACCTTTTGTTAGAAGCAGTCTCAGGAAATCCTCTCGTTGGATAACCGTCTTTCCTTCTGAGTTGGTGTAACCCAGCACCTTGAAGCTGTGCTGGATACCAGTCATGGTGTTACCAAAAGGCGGCCGGTGATTGATGTAAACTTTGAGGAAATCTGGTAAGTTTATTTTATCGACAATCTTTCCAGTGTCCACATACTCTCCAAATTTGATTTCGTTAAACATATCGTTAATCTAGGGAAGAGGTTAAAGAAAAGACCATGGTAAACAGAAAAGACAATGTGATAAACTTCTAAAACTTGGAGAGGAACAGACCAATGTTCACGGTTAGCTTAGTATGTGCCCAGTTTGTCAATACTATTAGAACTAGCATAAACAACGATATCATCTTATCACCTTTCACCTGAGCACTTCACCGTCTATCAACTACTTCATTGAAATTAAACACTTCTGTGCGCCAAGGAGCACCGTCGAGAAAGTGAAAAGACAACCCACAGAATGTGAGAAAATATTTGCAGATAATTTATGTAATAAGGGATCTGTATCCAGGATATATAAAGAACTCTTACAACTCAATAATAAAAAGACAAATAAACCAATTGGAAAATGGGCAAAGCCGTCTGGAGCAAGGGAGAATGAAGAAAACCAAAGACAAAAGAAAGATTAGTCCAAAAGTCTAGTGGACCACAACTACCAGGGCCTCCACCAGACTGAGTCCAGCACAACTAGATGGTGCCCGGCTACCACCACTGACTGCTCTGACAGGGATCACAATAGAGGGTGCTGGACACAGCTGGAGAAAAAGGTAGAACAAATTTCTAACTCACAAAAAACAAACAAACAAACCAGACTTGCTGATCTGACAGAGATCGGAGAAACCCAGAGAGTATGGCCTCCTGACACCCTTTTAAGCTCAGTAATGAAGTCACTCCTGAGGTTCACACCCTTCAGCCATAGATTAGACAGGCCCATAAAACAAAATGCAACTAAATGGGCACACCAGCCCAGAGGCAAGGGTGAGAAGGCAGGAGGAGACAGGAAAGCCGGTAACGGGGAACCCAAGGTAGAGAAGGGGGGAGTGTTGATATGTCGTGGGGTTGGCAACCAATGTCACAAAACAATATGTGTATTGTTTAATGAGAAACTAGTTTGCTCTGTACACTTTCATCTAAAGTAGAATAAAAAAAATTTTTTTAAATGGGCAAAGGATTTGTATATACATTTCTTTAAAGAAGACATACAAATGGCCAGTAAGCACATGAAAAGATGCTCAATATCAGTAGCCATCAGGGAAATGGCAACCAAAGCCACAATGAGATATCACTTCACACTCAGTAGGATGGCTATCATAAAAAAGACAGACAATAACAAGTGTTGACAGGGATGTGGAGAAACTGGAACCCTCATACACTGCTAGTATGAATGTAAAATGGTGCAGCCACTTTGGAAAACAGCTTGGCAGGTCCTCAAAGGGTTAAACATAGTTACCATATGATCCAGCAAGTCTATTCCTAGGTATATATCCAAGAGAAATAAAAACATATGTCCACACAAAAACGCATACACAAATATTAATAGCACCACTATTCATAATGCTATGAAGTAGAAACCACTCACTGTCCATCAGCTGATGAATGGATAAATAAAATATGGTCTATATGAACGATGGAGTGTTATTCAGCCATAAAAAGGAATGAAGTTCCGACACATGCTACAGCATGGATGAACCCTGAAAACCTTACACTACATGAAGGAAGCCAGTCGCAAAAGACCACGTAACGTATGACTCCATTTATATAAAATGTCCAGAAGAGGCAAACTCATAGTCACGGAAAGTAGACTAGTGGTTTCCAAGGGTTGGGGAGAAGCGGCTGGGGGAGATAGGAAGTGACTGCTAATGGATACAGGGTTTCTTTTATCAGATGATGGAAATGTTCTAACTGTTTAAAAATCAGTCCAAAGCTGATTATGGTTATGATCACACAATTCTGAATATACTATAATCCACTGAATTGTACACTTTAAATAATTGTATGTTATGTGCATTATATCCCAATAAATCTGTTTTTTTAAAAAAACCATCGCCCAACTAAATAAGAAAATTACTAACACCTTTGCATCTGTCTATGTGCTCCTTCCCTATGCCAGTCGTCACACTCATGATCTGAATTTTCTATTTATCACCCCTTCACTGTTTTATAATTTTATTGTAGGTATATGTATCCCTAGGCCATATAGTTTATTTTTGTTTTAAAGACACTTAAAAGGAGGTAAATAATTTTAAACCCAGTCACTTGTTGCTCTAGTACTCAAGTTATAGGGCCACCCACACAATTACAGCAGGTGCCATCAAGTCGCTTCTGACTCATAGCAACCCTGTGTACAACAGAACGAAACACCGCCCGGTCCTGCGCCATCCTCACAACTGTTATGCTTGAGCCCATTATTGCAGCCACTGTGTCAATCCATCTCGTTGAGAGTCTTCCTCTCCTTCGCTGACCCTCTACTTTACCAAGCATGATGTCCTTCTCCAGGGACTGGTTCCTCCTAATAACATGTCCAAAGCATGCGAGACGTAGTTTCGCCATCCTTGCTTCTAAGAAGCATTCTGTTGTACTTCTTCCAAGGCAGATTTGTTCGTACTTCAGGCAGTCCATGGTATACTCAATATTCGTCACCAACACCACAATTCAAAGGCATCAATTCTTCTTCATTCTTCCTTATTCATCATCCAGCTTTCACATGCATATGAGGCGAATGAAAACATCATGGCTTGGGTCAGACACACCTTTCTCTTCAAGGTGACATTTGTTCTTTTGAACACTTTTAAGAGGTCTTTTGCAGCAGATTTACCCAATGCAATACTTTGTTTGATTTCTTGACTTCTGCTTCCATGGGTGTTGATTGTGGATCCAAGTAAAATGAAACCCTTGACAACTTCCATCTTTTCTCTGTTTATCATGATGTTGCTTATACTCACTAGTTCGATTAATTTTTATTTCTATTCATTTTCAGACTTTTGTTGCTTACATCCATGCAACTACATGAAGCAAACAGAAAATGTGATGATTTTTGACTCCGTCTAAGTAAGAAGAGAACTGCTGGATGTTGGCTCTCTGATTCCAAGAACGTTAAAATCATCTAAAGCTGAGGTGTATCAGGCCACCTTATATCTGATGGTGTACACCTCATCATCAAATCTGAGCTGTAACCCAGCTACTAAATACCATCATGGTAACGGCCTCCTTCTCACACCCGCAGAAGACCCAGGTGACTGTGCTACAGCCACATCCCCCAGAGAATTGCGGCCATGAGGTTTCTATGTGCTCTTTCTTTGCATCTTTATAAAAATAATAATCTTTAGTTTTTTCCCTCTTGATTTAGAATATAATCCTTTGTGTATTTTTCACATTTTCTAGGATGAGCAGAGACCGTAAAGAGAGTTTGATTACAGGGCAGGCTAACCCAGAAGGCTCCTTGAGGGTTGGTCTGCACAGGTGGCTGACCTGTCCAGGCTCCCATGGAAACTTGGTGGGGCTAACGTGGGGCTCCACGTGGGGCTCCTTGTGTAACTGGCAAAATGCAAGGGAGAGAGAAATACACCGATTAAAAACCAGAAACAAGAAGACACTCTTCATGCCGTGAGCCTGTCCCTGCGCAGTATTCTGCGCCGTGCACTGGCGTCAGCTGAGATTCAGAAACCCGAATTATCCCTGGCAAACACTAGGAATGAGTAATTTATTTTAGCATCTACATTTGAAACTCCTTAATATGTCTCCCAGTAAAGTGTGGGGCTTGGAATATTACAAAGAGAGAAAATAAGAGCCAGAGAAAAGTGAGAAATAATTTGCCTTTTCTTTTTTTTTTTTCCAGAGCATGAACTTTACTTTGGTCTCTGCAAGGAAATCAGAAAGTGAGTCTATACTGGTGCAGTATTTATCAGTAGGTAACCAATTTCTGGATTGGCACAATAGCCGGGAAGGACGGACTTGAACATGCCGTAGACCCTGAGGATGCTGCAGGACGGAGCAGTGTTTCATTCTGTTGTATATCAGGTCACCATGAGTCAGAGCTGACTCTTGACAGCA
The DNA here is from genome assembly GCF_000243295.1 of Trichechus manatus latirostris. NCBI lineage: Eukaryota > Metazoa > Chordata > Mammalia > Sirenia > Trichechidae > Trichechus > Trichechus manatus. Next base: position 147,209 of record NW_004444067.1, on the reverse strand, counting down.
GCCATCTCTCTGTCTAACCAATTTCTCGCTGTGTAGAACAAAAATATAAAGAGCACCCATTTGAAGCAAAGTATCAGCCTGTCCAGGTGCCCTGATGTCTTGGTCTGATTCCAAGTATTAAGAAGAAAATACAAATCGCTTGCAATCCAGCCACAACTTCAGTGAAAGTTTTGGTTTATCTTCTTTCCATTTTTTCCTAAGCGTATAAAATATATGTGTATATTTCTACAAAATTGGTACCATATGTACATACAGTTTTGTATCCGGCTTTTTTCCTTTAGCACTGTATCACAGCAATCACCCAGTATTTTCAAAGAAGCCACATATTCTGAAGGCAATATTCAAGTCTTTCGATACATGAACTGTAAATGATACTACAGAAGTAGCTTTAAATGGTAACACTGTCCAAATGGTCAGCAGTGACTCTAAAACAAAGGTAACAGGGTAAGGGGATGGGAAGCCAGATTACTGGAAGTGAAACATCCAGAAGGGAATCAATGAGAAAGTTAAAACATAGTGAAAAATGTAACCACTGTCTCTGAATAATTTGTGTAGTAATTGTTAAATGAGAACCTAATTTGCTGTGTAAACTTTCACTGAAAACACTATTTAAAAAAAAATTTAAAACAGTAACACTGTTTCATAAATACCATTTACTGAATTTATATATTATGTACAATCGCAGGTTAATGTATAAATAAACCACTTCTGAGTTGCATGTAATTTATACATTGTAATGTATAATTTTCATAGTATTATTATATACATATGCTACTATTTTTACTCTGAGCCAATAGAAACTGTGGCTAAAAGGATGATCTTTAATGACACACCTAGGTTTGCACGCTGGCTGTGTCATTTTCTAGCTGTGTGACCTTGGGTGAGTTACTTACATTCCTTACCCTCAGTTTCCTCATCTTGAAAATGGGAGTAATATGGTAACATGTATACATTGGACTGGTTTATTTGTTTATTTTATTGTGGTAAAAAATATATATAATTTTGCATTTTAGTCATTTTTAAGTGTGCAATTCCATGGCATTAATTACATTCACAATGGCAATAATTGGGAAAAGGCTGTCAGGAACGGTGGCACAACCTGAACAATGTAACAAATGTTACCGAACTGTCCAGGCAGAAATTACTAAAGTCACTTATGTTTTATTGTTGCATTCACAATGTTGTGCAGCCATCTCCACTATTTCCAAAATTTTTTCATCACTACAAACAGAAACCCTGTACCTATTAAGCAATAACTCCCAATTCCTCCCACTTCCCAGCTCCTGGTAACTTCTAATCTACTTTCTGTCTCCATTCCTTTGCCTATTCTAGATATTTCACGTAAGTGGAATCATCCCATGTCTGTCTCTTTGTGCTTGACTTCACTCAGCATAATGACGAAGTTCACGTATGCTGTAGGTAGCTTGTATCAGAACTTCATTCTTCTTCATGGCTGCATAGTATTCCATTGTGTGGCTAGACCGCATTTTGTGTATCCGTTCATCGGGTGATGGACACGTGGTTTGTTTCCACCTTCTGGCTATTATAAATAATGCTGCAACGAAAATAGGTGTACAAGTATCTGTTCTGAGTCCCTGTTTTCAATTCTTTTGGGACACTGGACAATTTTGAAGCTTATTATGACAATGTATGTAAAGTGCTTACCTATAGTAAGTACTCAAACAAGCAGTAACTATTTTTGTGGTTTTTATAATTTCTATACTCTTGCTAATTATAATACATGTAAGCATAATATAACATAAAACGTTAGTTATATAATTATAACACAAATTATATTTCAATTTATATAATTATAATATAAATTATAAATATACTATTTAACTCAACTCAGAAACGGGAGACAAAACCAGAGACCACAAAGGAAAAGGGTTATTCATACCCAGAGCCTTCCAAAGACCGCGGTGAACGTTCTCAGCACGAACCCCTCCGTGGTGAGTCACCTCCCACTCTACTTTCCCAGATGACGCTTCAAGAGTCACTGCTCCGCCAGCGCTGAGCTGGCAGCTTTAGGCAACACTGACGTTCCTCTTCCGAGCCTACGTGCCTAAACACAGCTCATGCTCGGGAGAGGGGCCTCGGCCACGGACTGGGGCGCTGAGTGACGGGAATGCCACAGAGGGAAGCAGGCTCGGGAGATGGGGTGGCCCAGGCCACCCGCCCCACGCCCCAGTGACCGGCCGGGCTTTTTGTCGCATCCTCACACTGGCCATCACCCGCTGGGCAGCAGTTCATTCCATTCACCGGGGAGCCTTCAAAATTCGGAGGCCCAGGCCCTCTTCCCAGAGATCCTGATTTCGTTGGTTTGGGGTGGGGGTCTGGGCACTCATACTTTTTAAAAGCTCCCCGGGAGATTGGAATGTGCTCTAAGGCAGTGGTTCTCAAGCTCCATTCTGTATCAAAATTACCAGGAAGGCGCCTTCAAACACAGACTGCTGCCCGCCCCCACCGCCAAGTTTCTGATTCAGTGGGTCTGGGGTGGGGACCAAGAATATGCATTTCTAACTAGTCCGCAGGTGATGCTGATGTTGCTGGCCTGGGCACCTACCCCGAGAAGCACTGCTCACAGACCAGAGGGGTTCACAGAGGGCGCCCGTGCCTGAGAAATCAGTACCAGGCGTGTGAGTTGCAGTAGCGTAACGGTGGTGGCGGCTGAGGTGCAAGCTCTAATTCTCTGCGCCACATCTGTGCCCCCGTGAAACTGCACCGACACCTGTCACCGCTGTTTCCTCATCAGCTGAGTACGTGGCCTGGCACATTATACATTATAGGGGCTCAGAGGAGTGTTTACTGAATGAATGAATGGAGTACATAACATGGGCACAACTGAGGCCATGGAAGAACTTCTTCACAACTCACAAAAGGTTGAGGAAAGTGTTTAGAGCAATCACTGCCTTTGGTAATTTAGATCAATTTATTATTATTTACTGAGCATTTCAGGAAGGTTCAAAGACTATAGCCTTTTGTATGGATGATGTCTGAACATGAAGAAAATGAAAATCCTCACAACAGGCCCAATAAACAGTATCATGATAAATGGAGGGAAGACTGAAGTTGTCAATGAGTTCATTTTACTTGGATCCACAATCAACGCCCATGGAAGCAGCCGTCAAGAAATCAAACAACGTACTGCATTTGGGTAAATCTGCTGCAAAAGACCTCTTTAAAGTGTTGAAAAGCCAAGGTGTCATTTTAACGACGAAGGTGTGCCCAACTCAAGCCATGGTTTTTTCAGTCACCTCTATGCATGTAGAAGCTGGATAATGAAAAAGGAAGAACTGATGCATTTGAATTATGGTGTTATTGAAGAGCACTGAATACACCATGGACTGACAGAAGAACGAACAAATCAGTCTTAGAAGAAATACAATCAGAATGCTCCTTAGAAGCAAGGATGGCAAGATTTCGACTCACTTACTTAGGACGCGTCATCAGGAAAGATCAATCGCTAGAAAAGGACATCGTGTTTGGCAAAGCAGAGGGTCAACGAAAACAAGGGAATCCTCAGTGAGATGCTATGACACAATGTCAGAAATGATGAACTCCACCACAGCTGTGATCATGAGGATGGCAAAGTACCGGGCAACGCTTCATCCTCTGGTCATAAGGTCACCAAAAACTGGAGCCAACTCGATGGCAACTAACAGCAACTAAGCATGTGGTTTAGTTCTGTGTCTGTGATGAGA
>NW_004444067.1:135840-141714 GCF_000243295.1 Trichechus manatus latirostris | reverse complement strand
GGAGGGAGAGGGAGGAGGGGAGCCGGAGGAGGGGAGCTGGATGAGGAGAGCTGCGGGGCTGGGGCTTCATCAGGATGCCGAGGTCCTTGGGGCCAGGCTGAGGAGTCGGGTCTTCATCTGCAGGTCTGAGAATGCAGACGGGGGCCCACAGCCGAACCTGGCAGAAGTGCTGTGTTCCATTCCTGTGCTTTTTTAAAAATTAGGAGATTTCATAGAAAAATGTAGAGATTAGACTTCTCTGGAAAAATCAGAGGAGTCTGGTGAAGGTGGGCCACATTTCCACAAGGTAGCAGTTGGCTGGAGCTGAGAAAACACTGTCCTCTTTACAGAGGTGTCCTCTGGCCATGATGCCCTTACACCCAGCCAGGAAGAGGTGCTGTGTGGGCCGAGGACTTTCGAGGCCCCCTCCTGCTATACCATCCTCAGAAGGTCTAGGGGCCCAAGGGGAGGTGTGAGCTGGAGCTGATTCCCCCATTCTTAGACCATGCTCCGGGTCCCTGAGCCTCAGGATTCCCCCCAAAACAACCCACACCCACGTCTAGGACCCGGAGGGTCTTTCCAAAGTCAACCTCCCGGGAGTGCCCTGCACCCCTGTTGGGCCCACCCTAGGCCTGAAGGTGGCCAAGAGGTGGCTGTTTAAGAGCCGCCCACCTCGCCAGCGCCAGGCACACTGAGGTCTGGGCTGGAGCCGGGGAAGAAGGAGCGGGCCGAGCGCTCTGAGTGTGATCCAGTCTCCCAGTCCGTGGGGAAGGCACAGCTGTCGAGGGAAGATACCAATGAGAAGCTTGGAACTCGGTTTACAATGTTTAACTCTTTAGACACAGGGCGTCCGGGCCACGGTGGTCCCGCTTCCAGGCCTCCCAGGAGTCTGGGCTGCTCGGGTGGGCGAGGCCCCTGGCACAGGACTATTTCAGTTCTGCCTCTGTCGTTAACCCCCGCAGGCCTTGGGTTTGTGATCCCCACTGTCAGCCTCAGGAAGCCCTCGATGGCCTTGGAATTAGGTTTTATAATCTCCCAATTAAATGGAGAGGAACCTGACACATACGAGCCAAGCCCAATCCTTGTTCTGATAGTCTCTCGATCTTCTTTTGTAATCATTTCGTGGACTAACAGGGCAGGGAAGAGCCTCCAACCCCTCCCCAGCACCCCCCCACCCCATGCTCACACTACTCTCCAGAATGCCCTGGACCAACAGGGAGATGTCCTTCTCCAAGTCCCCGTCACCCCACACCCTCTCCTGGGTGACCGTCCCAGTGTCTCCGCACTGACTGGAGAAGGAGGCTCTGGGGGGAGGTTTCATGCTGGGTAGTGGCACAGTATGGTCACATCTGGAGCCCCTCTGTACCCCTCTGCTATTTACATGTCACTCCATGGTGGCACAACAGCTAAGCACTCGGCTGCTAACAATGGTCAGTGGTTCGAACTCACCCAGCAGCACCTCGGGAGAAAGACTTGGCAATCTGCTCCCATAAAGATTATAGCCTAGAAAACCTTACGGACAATTCTTCTCTGTCACATGGGGTTGCCATGAGTTGGAATCCACTCGATGGCACACAACCACACCAAGAAATCTCTTTGAGGGAATCTCACAGTTTGCTGGTTTAGGGGCCATGCCCGAGAGGCAGTTCTCTCACCTTCAGGATGGAAATTTGTTGTTGTTAGGTGACATTGAGTTGGTTCCAACTCATAGAGACCCTACATACAACAGAACGAAACACTGCCCGGTCCTGCGCCATCCTCACCATCGTTGTTGTGCTTGAGCTCACTGTTGCAGCCACTGTGTCAATCCATCTCGTTGAGGGTCTTCCTCTTTTCACTGACCCTCTGCCAAGCATGATGTCCCTTTCCAGGGACTGGTCCCTCCTGATAACATGTCCAAAGGATGTGAGACGAAGTCTCTCCATCCTTGCTTCCAAGGAGTATTCTGGCTGACTTCCTCCAAGACAGATTTGTTCGTTCTTCTGGCAGTGCATGGTATATTCAATATTCTTCGCCAACGCCGTAATTCAAAGTCATCAGTTCTTCTTCGGTCTTCCTTATTCATTGTCCAGTTTTCACGTGCACGTGAGGCGACTGAAAACATCACGGCTTGGCTCAGGCGCACCTTAGTCCTCAAGGTGACATCTTTGCTTTAAAGAGGTCTTTTGCAGCAGACTTGCCCAGTGCAATGTGTGGTCTGATTTCCTGAATGCTGCCACCACAGGTGTTGACTGTGGATCCAAGTAAAACGAAATCCCTGACCACCTCCATCTTTTCTCCATTTATCATGATGTTGCTTACTGGTCCAGTTGTGAGGACTTTTGTTTTCTTTCTGCTGACGTGTAATCCATACTGAAGGCTGTGGTCTTTGATCTTCATCAGTAAGTGCTTCAAGTCCTCTTCACTTTCAGCAAGCAAGGTTGTGTCATCTGCATATGGCAGGCTGTTAATGAGTCTTCCCCCAATCCTGATGCCCGGTTCTTCTTCCTGTAGTCGAGCTTCTCAGATTATTTGCTCAGCATACAGATTGAATAAATGTGGTGAAAAGACACAACCCTGACACACACCTTTCCTAACTTTAAACCATGCAGTATCCCCTTGCTCTGTTCAAAGACTTCCTCTTGGTCCGTGTACAGGTTCCACACAAGCACAATGAAGCGTTCTAGAATTCCCATTCTTCGCAATATTATCCATAACCTGTTATGATCCACACAGTTGAATGCCTTTGCACAGTCAATAAAACACAGGTAAACATCCTTCTGGTATTCTCTGCTTTCAGCCAAGATCCCATCTGACATCCGCAATGATATCCCTTGTTCCATGAGCTATTATGACTCTGGCTTGAATTTCTGGCAGTTCCCTGTCGATGTACTGCTGCAATTGTTTTTGAATAGCCTGATATTTACGTTTCAGAAAAAGACCCAGTGTACTGAGGGCCTCTCTTCAAAGTTGCCTTTCATTCTCTCTCTCCTCAAATCTCCCAATTCCCAGGGAGTCTTTATTGGAGCAGAAATTGTGTCCATGATCCTTGGCTCGGATTTCTCCTCCTCCTGTGGGTAAGGCTGTTCCACTTGGCTGCAGTCCCTCCATCCCTGTTGGGACTCCACTTTAGCCATGAAGATTAGCTACAGATCTTTGGGAGGAGGTGTTTATCTCTCGTTTTTGTTCTGAATACAAAAGCAACACGTGCTTCATGCTTGTCGTTAAGAAAAATGAACTACAACAGAAAAGTATGTGTGTGTTCTTCTTCCCCCTCCATTTGTAACTGTTACTGCTTTCTAAAGAGGGTGGATGCCTCTGAATAGAAAGTTATTTCATTCGGACCTCCTGATGTCGTTAGCTGCTGTTGAGTTGACTGTGAGGCATGGCAACCTTACGTACAACAGAAGGAAACGCTGTTCAGTCCTGTGCCGTCTTCACAATCACCAGCATGTCTGACCCCTGTTCTTGTTAGTTGCTGTTGAGTCAATTCTGACTCAGAGCAACCCCACGTGTGCACAGTAGAACTGTGCTCCACAGAGTTTTCAAGGCTGTGACCTTTCAAAGAGGATTGCCAGGCCTGTCTTCTGAGGCGTTTCTGAGTGGGTCTGAACCATCATTTTGTCTAGTTGTCCAGTGTTAACCATCTGCACACCCAGGGCTGAACCCCTATTGTTGTTGTTAAGTGCTGTCAGGTCAGTTCCGACTCACAGCGACCCTGTGTACAACACAACAAAACACTGCCCGGTCCTGCGCCATCCTCACAATCACTGCTGTGTTTGAGCCCATTGTTGCAGCCACTGTGTCAATCCATCTTGTTGAGGGTCTTCCTCTTTTTCACTGACCCTCTACTTTACCAAGCATGCTGTCCTTCTCCAGGGACTGGTCCCTCCTGATAACGTCTCCAAAGTACGTGAGATGAAGTCTCGCCATCCTCCCTTCTAAGGAGCATTCTGGCTTTACTTCCTCCAAGATGGATTCGCTCACTCTTCTGCTGACCCTCTAGGTGGGCTTATAATGCAAGTTTGGTGATAGAAGCTAGAAGAGCAGGTCTGCTGGGGCTAGCGGGGGGAGAAAGTGGTGCCCCTGGGGGAGCGGGAGGAGCTGTGTGGGGTGCAGGCCAGCAAGGAAGCCCAGTTCTGGGAGATCACGGGGACAGGAAGAATGTCTCCGAGCAGTTTCAAGTAGCCTGCTGTGAACTCTGTGATGTGCAACCCTTTCTGATGATGCCAGACTTTCCAGGGAGTCCGCTCTCATCTTGGGTCAGCAAGCTTTAGGTTTTTGTGGAAAGTGAGGAAGGGGCTGAGTGTTGATCTGCGGTGATGGAGGGTAGACAGGGTCTGCACCCCCACAAGGGGGACCCCCTGGAGCAGCCACAAAATGCCCTCAGGCCATGGGTAAGGAAGGGTTCCAGCTGGCCCGGGCCCCTGCTGACATCTGGTTATGAGCACAAAGTAGAAAGTAAAAATGTTCCCAAACCCCAGCCCGAGAGAGCAATGTCATCAAGAGTTTGGATCATGTTCTTTCAGAGTTTTGCTAGGAATATATGAATATGCATGTTATTATTAAAGAAATGACATCATAATTTATACACTATTTTGCAACTCGCTTTTCTTCCTGTGGCAACAAATTCTGTACAGTCCTTTTGACTCAGCAGACATAGGTCTATCTCACTTTTTAATGGCTGCTCAGAGTGGGTGTGCTCATTTTCTTTATCCTGTTTCCTACTGATGGACATGGGGTTGTTTTCATCTTTTACTACTCTGAACTGTGCTACAATAATCACCCCTCTTCCATACGTACAGCTTTGTATACTGGTGAGAGCTCTTCTGTAGGATACACTCTTGAAAGCAGATTTGCTGGGTCAAAAACCGGGTGCCATCAAGTCAATTCTGACCCACGGCGACCCTATGCGTGTCAGAATAGAACTGTGCTCCATAGGGTTTTCTTTTTTTTAATTTTATTTATTTTGTTGTTGCTGTTAGGAGTATACACAGCAACACATACACCAATTCAACCATTTCTACACGCACAATTCAGTGACATTACATTGAGCTGTGCAACCATTCTCACCCTCCTTTTCCGAGTTGTTCCTCCCCATTGACATAAACTCACTGCCCCCTAAGGTTCTTATCTAATCTTTCAAGTTGTTATTGTCAATTTGATCCCATGTAGATAGTTCTTAAAAAAGCTAATACTCAAGGCAGGCATTCTTTACTAGCTAAGCTAAATTGTTGTTCGGTTTTCACAAGACTTTAGGGGACGTTTTTGGTTTAAGGTTTAAAGATTATCTCAGGGCAATAGTTTCAGGGGTTCATTCAGTCTCCACGGCTCCAGAAAGTCTGGAGTCCATGAGAATTTGAAATTCGGTTCTACATTTTCTCCCTTTTCATCAAGTATTCTAGGGAAGAATGTTCAGTAATGATAGCTAGGCACCATCCAGTTCTTCTGGTCTCATGGCAAAGGAGGAAGATGTTCTTGGAGGCAATTAGCCACACATTCCATTTCCTCTCCACAGGGTTCTCAATGGCTGATTTTTCAGAAGAAGATGACCAGGCCTTTTCTCTAAGGCACCTCTGGGTGGGTTCAAACTGTCAACCTTGCAGTTAGTACTCACAGTGCCTAATCTTTTGCACCACCCGGGTACCTCCCACCTCCTGCAGAACACTAACGAGGTTGAAAGATATGCACGTTTATTTATTTCATTCTTAAAAAATTGTTGCAGTTTAAGTGAAAGTTTACAATTCAAGTCAGTCTCTCATACAAAAATTTATACACACATTGTTATGTGACCCTAGTTGCTCTCCCTATACTGTGACAGCACACTCCTCCTTTCTACCCTGGATTTCCCATGTCAATTCAACCAGCTCCTGACCTTCTCTGCCTTCTCGTCTCACCTCTGGACAGGAGATGTGC
>NW_004444067.1:132636-135453 GCF_000243295.1 Trichechus manatus latirostris | reverse complement strand
TTTGGTGTTCTCCTTTGCTCCAGGAGGGCTGGGACTGATCGATGCATCTTACATGGCCACTCGCTACCTTTGAAGACCCCAGCAGCCACTCACCAAAGTGGGATGCAGAACATTTTCTTAATAAGCTTTGTTATGCCAATTGACCTAGATGTCCCCTGAAAGCATAGTCCCCAGACCCCTACCCCTGCTACTCTGTTACTCGAAGTGTTTAGTTGAGAAAAGATACACACATTTGAAAGGCTAACTGTTTGCTTTCTCTCTAAACATTCCAATGTCAAAGGCCCTGAGTACACCAAACACTGCAGGGTTACTGCTAACTACTCTGAGAGAGAACAGTCGTGTCTAGGATTCTCCTCATCAACTCTGCTTTCACAAACAGCTACTTAACATCATTCAGTCATTCACTCTTTCAACCAACATTTGCTGAGCATCCACTGCGTGGGTACTTAGTCAGCCCACACGTCCTGGCCAGCATTAGCCTTCAACTTACAGGACTAACTGGCTGCAATGACAAAAACCCATCAATATTAAGAAACGCTCCGTCAGCTAGATAGAAATGTAAACACAAGTACGCCGGGAACGGATGTGACATATGGGCCCTGCCCCAACATGATATTCCAGTGTCCCCAAGGAAAATATAAAGTGTAAACATAGAGGAGGAAACCTTGTTGTAGGTGAAATCAGCCATAGACTCCAGTCCCTTCTATAACATTATGTACATTGCAAACCCATCATTAGAAAAATGAAGAGTTATAAGAGCGGCCCGCAGGATGGCCAGCAGTGCCCACCCTGACATTGGGTAGTTAATGTCCTGCAGACAGTGGGAGCTGCGGGGAATTCTTTAGGGAGGGTTACAGTCTTGTATAATTTGGCTTCAGCCTGCCACACTGACTAGATTAAATCCCCAAGACAGCTATAATAACGTAAGAAAAATACAAATAATGTAGTCTTCGGGGGGCTGTTTTGAATTTCTGTGTCTCCCTCTTTTGCGTACCCAAGTGTTAAAATACTACCTTAGCCAGGCGCACTTCTTCAAGCAACTTCAGAGGGCAGGGGGAACAGCTACATCTTAATAGGAAGTGTTTCATTAACCATGGCAAAGCTTGCTTTTAAAAGCCGCAAAGCCCTGAAAACACTTTTATTAGAAACTGCCATAAATCTGACATGAAAACAAAAGATCAGAAAGTTCTCCTGTGCAGCTTCAGATATAAATTAACTCATAACTTGCAAGTTTATGCACTGATGTAGGACACTGTGGGTCCCAGGGACTTCAGAAAATGTCTCCAAACAGTAAATGTATTTTTTTAAGTGGATTAAAAACCCTGAAGACCATGTGATTTATAAAGACGTTGATTCCGGCATTGAAAATCCCTTTCCGGCAGTGGGGGCTTGAGGGGGGTAGAATTATATAACAGCCAGTGAAAACCTAACCACCACCACTTCGGTTTCTTTTTGTTTTTCTGTTTATAAATAATTGTCAGTGTCACTTTATACGTGTCTGACGGACTGACAGTCTTCCTAGATACTTTTTCTTCATCAGCAAGACTTGGATGGGCTGTTAAGCTTTTCCGTATCTTGCCAACAACATAAGTGAGAAAGCCTTCACTGACTGGTAGGTACTATTATTAACCCCATTTTACAGATGAGGAAGGAGTCCCTCAGTGGTACAAACTGTTAACGCGCTTGGCTGCTAACTGGAAGGTTGAAGGTTCAAGTGCCCCAGAGGTACCTTGGAAGAAAGGCCTGGTGATATGCTTCCAGAAAACCAGCCATTGAAAACCCTATAGAGCACAGTTCTATTCTGACACGCATGGGGTCACCATAAGTCAAAGTCAATTCAGGGGCAACTGTTTTTTTTATAGACGAGGAAACTGAGGCTTGGAGAGGTTCACTGACAAGTGGCCGCTGTCGGGATGAAACCCAGCCCCCTGACATAGGTACCTGTGTACTGACTCCTCAGACACTGTCCCCCTGGCAGGATGGCTTTGATCTGCAGCAGTCCTGAAACCACCAGAGAGGTGTCCAAACACTTACCCATAGGAGACGTGAGACGAAGGTCCACCTATGGCTTCTGCTGACTTTCACATGAACTTGAGCCTCAGACCCTCAGGCACCATACCCTGACAGAAGGCCCTCCCCACGGCTGGATTACTGATGGGGGCACCTCGCCTCGAAAGGCCTCCCCATCAAGTGACAATGCTTGGGGTCTGCTTCCCACTAACCCGGGAGAGGGAGAAAGTCCGAGGGTATGGACAGAACAGGAATCGATAACAGCTGAAGTTGAGAGATGGGTACATGAAGTTCATGATGCTATTTTCCCTACTTTGGTGTCTGCCTGGCGTTTTCCACAATAAAAAGTTAAAAATAAGAAAGAAGAAGCGCAGCGGGATGAAGTTCCTAGGCTAGAAGACAAAGGAACACAGGCTCTGGGGACATCTATGTCAACTGGTACAATATAGTACATAAAGTCAATGTTTTGCATCCTACTCTGGTGAGTAGTGTCTGGGGTCTTAAAAGCTTGCGAGCAGCCATCTAAGTTACAACTATTGGTCTCTTCCTGTTCGAGCAAAGGAGAGTGAAGGAGACCAAAGACTCAGCGGAGCACTTAGTTCAAAGGACTAATGGACCACATCAACCACAGACTACACGACCCTGAGACCAGAAGAGCTACATGGTGCCCGGCTACCACTACTAACTGCTCTGACTGGGACACAACAGAGGGTCCTGGACAGAGTGGGAGAAAAGTGTAGAACAAAAAAATCAAATTCACAAAAAAGACTGGGCTTGCTGGTCTGACAGAGACTTGGAGGAACCCCC
>NW_004444067.1:128213-129125 GCF_000243295.1 Trichechus manatus latirostris | reverse complement strand
GTTTAGAAGGCTAGAAGTCCGAATTCAGGGCACCAGCTCCAGGGGAAGGCTTTCTCTCTCTTTTGGCTCCAGGGGAAGGTCCTTGTCACCAATCTTTCCCTTCTCAGCGCAGGGACCCTCACATCCAGAGGGCGCTCTCAGCTTTAGGCACTACTTTCTTGATAGTATGAGGTCCCCTCTTTCTGCCTGTTTCTCTCTCCTTTTATTTTTTCCACACCCCAGGGAAACTCCCCTTACATAGATCAGGGCTGTGACCTAAGTAAGGGTGTTGCATCCCACCTGAATCCTCGTTAACATAAACTGACCTTGCCTCATTAACCACAGGCAGAGATTAGGATTTACTACTCACAGGAAAATCACATCAGATCACAAAATGGTGGACAACCATACAGTAGTGGGAATCACGGCCTAGCCAAGTTGACACATTTTGGGGGGGAACACAACTCGATCACTAACAGCCTGGCCCACAGGAAAGGCTCAGCAAAGAGTGGTTATAGTCATCACACACCTGAAAGCAACACTGATACGGACGGACCTACACCTCCTTACAAAGAGGGAGCCACAAACCTGCCCTTGGTCCTCCTGTCGGCCCTGGGTCAGAGGCTGGGGGAAGGAGCCTGGTGCGCTCCAGGTGGGTGAGGGCCCAGGAGCCCACTGTTGCCCCCAGCAGGGCCCTGTCTTCACCCCACTGCTGGACTCCGTTCGCAGGCCGTGGAGGCCGATGTCCAGCTGAGGGGCTGCCTCTCTGCAGCCTCCAGGCCGGGCCCAGGCCTCACCCTGACAGGTACATGGGCCAGGAGCAGGACCAGGTATCCCAGAAGTCACATGGAGGAGCCCCTCACCCCCGGGAATCCCTGAGGGGAAGGCTCACAAGAGCTCCTGGTTCTCTGGGACCAGTCCAATATAGGGCTC
>NW_004444067.1:126219-127360 GCF_000243295.1 Trichechus manatus latirostris | reverse complement strand
ATGTGGACAAACCTGGGTGTCTCCCAGGGAAGAAGTTCGATCTGCTGCAATGACAGTACTCTGGGCCCGGGAGTCGCTGCTGTTGTGTGCCATCGAGTCGATTCCGACTCATAACGACCCTATAGGACAGAGCAGAAGTGCCCCACAGGGTTTCCAAGGCTGTAAGCTTTATGGAAGCGGACTGCTACAACCAAGGAGCAGCTGGTGGGTTCAAACTACCGACCTCTAAGTTAGCAGCTGAGCGTTTAACCACTCTGCCACTAGGGGCTCGCTACGAGTCGGAATCAACTTGATGGCAATGATTTTCTTTTTTTTGGTTAATCTTTACAGGAGCAGATCGCCAGGTCTTTCTTCCCCCGTGGAGCCGCGGGTGGGTTCGAACTGCGTGCACTGATGAAAAGCACTGGAATGCAAGGGGATTTACCATCTTCATTTCGTCCCACAACTCATCATCAGTAGATCTAGTAGGAATTTTGTTTGTTGACTATTTAGGGTTTTTGCATTTCCTTCCATTACTGAAGCGATGAACATATTAAGACACCAGAAGCAGCAATGAAGTGCTAATTAGGTTATAATGATCCTTCGTCCCCACAACAAATTAAATTGAAATTCTCAGAAGTCTGGACTCCCGCCAGGCACAGGGAAGTGACTGGAAAGAAGCTGATGCCTTTTTTTTTTTTTTTAAATTTCTACCATTTCAGCCCCCAAGCTGACGGAGAAGAGGACAAAAATGAAAACCTGGGGAGACCGTTCCCCCTCCACCCCGGCTCTCACTTCCTCCAGGGTTCCAGGGAGCAGGCAGGTCTCAGGAGCCCAGCAGCCCCCCCTCTGCAGGCATGAGCAGGGTGGTCTTTGCAATGAGGGGGCTCCCCCCCTGTGCCTGAATCCCCTGATTCCCAGGATCCACGTGTTGAGGTCTCAGATTCAGAGCTGCAGCTGTGATCTGAGATCACCGCGGGTCCACCACGAACTCCACTGGCTATTTTTGTTCATAAAATAGCAAAAGAGGAGGCACTTCGATGTCTGCCATGAAAGAAAGCTGTGCCCTTGGGTTTGACTGGGAGCCATGAATCACATTTGCTCTTTTAGGAAACAAGGCAGCTCCCAGCTGTTTGTACACCACTTCTTAGGGGAGAGTGTT
>NW_004444067.1:117071-126003 GCF_000243295.1 Trichechus manatus latirostris | reverse complement strand
AGAAAGGAAATTACTGAATATCTAGCTCTGTGCTGGGTGCTTTGCATGTGTTAACCAACCTAATCCTTACAAGGATCCGATAAAAGTCCCTATTAGTATCTCCATTTCACAGTCAAGGAATCTAAAGATCAGAGATGTTAAGAAACCTGCCCTAGGTCCCACAGCCAGCAGCATAGATAAACTATGTCAATCTGATGTCAGTGTCCACGCACTTGTTCACATTCAACTGCAGACTTCTCCAGCCTGACCTTAGGCAGTAGGGTGGTTCAGTGGTAGAATTCTCACTTCCAGGCAGGAGACTAGGGTTCCATTCTCAGCCAATGCACCTCATGCACAGCAACCACCTGTCAGCGGAGGCTTGCGTGTTGCTAGGATACTGAACAGGTATCGGTGGAGCTTCTAGACTAAGGTGGCCATCTACTTCTGAAAACCAGTCAGTGAAAACCCTACGCATCACAACAGTCAGATCTGCAACTCATCACGGGATGGCGCCCGGCCAGGCAGCATTTAGCACCACTGGGCAGAGGGTCGCCCTGAGTCTGGGGCCGACTCATGGCCGCTAACAACCACCTGACACAGAGATTCTCACCTGAGGGCAGGTGGGGTGAGAGGAGTAGGTGGAAACACACGTTTACAGTAACACTCCTACTCCTTCAGTCATACACACTGCAGGGATTCGGGCGGAAGCTCTGGCTGGTGTGGCGTGAGACAGGATTTGAGGTGGGGTGAACCTAGGAGGCAGCCCACAGCTTTAACAGCAAGTGCCATCGGTCCACGTAGCTCATGGAGACAGTGGCTGCCGTTTAGTGGTGATCACCTGCCCACAGCAGGTGCTTTTGCTGGGGGGTGATCCACAGGAGGGGCTCAGTAAATCCCTGTGGGGGAAGAGGATCACCTCTCTAAGTTGTCCTGCTATCTAAGGAGTGGCAGGGGAACGCAAGAGCTTCCAGGGGTGACCACGTTCTGTCCAATGTCACTGTTGAACGTCTCTCATCTTCTGCTCACCTCCTCCCAATGACGACCACAGTGGTACCCCTTGCCGCCTCTCTGGCCCCTGACTCTCTGTCCTCACATATTTGAGGGACTTTCCTGAAATGCAAATTTGACGGGGCAACTCCTCAAGGGCCACCTGAGCGCACAGGCAGAGGTTCAAGACCACCTCGCCCAACCTTCCAGCTGCCCGCTGATCCCAAACCCAGCATGGCGCGCTCCCTGCCTTGTGCTTCTGGCACATACAGCGCCTTCCATCTGGCTGTCTTTTCCTCTCCTGTCCACCTAGCAGATCCCTAAAGATCCTTCCAGACTTAGCTCAGGCTTTCCGCAAGTAGCAACATGATTTCAGGTGGTATCGGTCACAGATGAACTTTTTAAATTTTTACTAGTTAGGTATTTAAGGTGCCCTGGTGGCGCAATCGTTAAACATGCGACTGCTAACTGAAAGGTCAGAGGTTCAAACCCATCCAGGGTCTCCATAATCCACAATCTTCATGCAATCTGCCTGCATAAAGATGACAGCCTTGCAAACCTATAGGGCAGTTCTACTCCGTCACAAGAGGTTGATGAGTCAGAATCGACTTGATGGCACGTAACAACATCAACAGGTACTTTCTTTCATGTGCATTACAATATATGCAACAAAAATATATAAAATATACATAATAAGCTCATCAAATCAATGACTGCCCTGAGAAAAACTTTAAAACTTAAACCACAAATATCCCCTGAAGTCTTCTTAAAACCAAACAATAGTTTAGCTTAATTAGTAAAAAAATGCCTTGAGCATTACGCTCTTTCAAGAGCTATCTATATGGGATCATATTGACAGCAGCAACTCAAAAGATTAGACGGGAAGCTTGGGGGGCAGTGGGTTTATGTTAATGGGGGAAGAACAACTCAGAAAAGGAGGGTGAGAATGGCTGTACAACTCAAAGAATGTAATCAGTGTCACTGAATTATACATGTAGAAATGGTTAAATTAGTGTACGTTTTACTGTGCATACTCTCAACAAAATACAAAAAATTTCAAATGTTAAGTTTAAAAAAAGTCATTTAAGAAAACCAAGGTGAATACTAGCTGGGATGATAAGGTGAATGTGACAAGAAGCTCTGGAAGCAATGCCTGCTTGTAGCTCAGTTCCTCCCTGTCTTTACATGCGGGCCCCGTCCCCCGCCTGCCCGGCTTGCCCCACCCCATGCCTGTCTCAGGCCTCACAGTCCCCTACTCTGGCTCACCTCTGCATCTCCCACACCAACGTGTCAGCAACCTGAAGATGAGGCCTGGGTCCTGGCTACCTGGGTACATGCAGGCCTTGCGCAGGGCCTGGCCCTCTTGGGTGTTCCACACCTGCCTCCTGTTGCTGAGTGACACTTGACACCTGTCTTGCGGGGCCAAGATTCCGTCCCCCTCACATACCTTAAGTTAATTTCCCACTGCACGACAGAGCGGTCATGTCCTCCTGCCGTGAAGGCGTAGCAGCCGTCGTAGGAAAGGGTCATCCCAGCCACCCCATTCGGGTGGCAAATGATAGCAGATGTCTTATGTGGATTGCCATCGACTGGTAAGATCTGGAGTCCGACCTAGAGAGAAAGCTGTAACTGGGGACTCGGAGTCAGATGACTAGGTCCCCCACTGTGCCTGCAGCTTTCCCATATCACTCCCAGATCTGTCTGCAGGAAGGACTTCTGTGTCTGAAACCCTTCCAGTGGGTGAATGCCACATGGGACTTGGCTGGGCCTCTACACATGGAGCCCTGTAGGGTAGTCCCTTAGAGACAACACCACACTCCAGCAAGGAGGGGCCCTTCCATGCTGGTTCAGTAGCTACGCAGGGAGGAAATTTTCCTCCATGTCTTCGTGGTCAGACGTCTAGGGCTTTCCAGAATAATTCTGACATTGTATGACTTCATGCTTTTCAACACAGAAACCGAAAAAAACCAAACCCATTGCTGTCAAGGTGATTCCGACTCACAGGGACCCTACAGGGCAGAGCAGAACTGCCCCATAGGGTTTCTAAGGAGGAGCTGGTGGATTCATACTGCTGACCTTTTGGTTCGCAGCCGAGCGCTTAACCACTGCGCCACCAGGGCTCCTTTCAACGTAGACTATTCATTGAATGTATCACTAAGCACGACTGATTTGTATGTCTTTATATGCTTTTTCCAAGGAGCCCTGGTGGAGTAATGGTTAAGCACTCGGCTACTAAATGAAGGGTTGGTGGTTCAAACCCACTCAGCAGCTCTGAGGGAAAAAGGCCTGGTGATCTGCTCCCAAAAAGATTACAGCCTAGGAAACCCCATGGGACAGTTCTACTCTGTCACGTGGGGTTGCTATGAGTCGAAATCAACTTGATGGCACCAAGCAAAAACAAAATATAATGTTTACATGGAAATAAATCAGAAATAAAAAAATCTTTTGGTGGCCATGTGTCTTCATTTGGAGTGCACAAAATATAGGAATTCTGTGCAGAAAGGTCTCCCAAGAGTCATCTCCACTAATCTATGGCTATCTTCAGCTTCACTATTAACCTGGAGGGAAGTACTCGGACTTGGATATGAAGCCAAGTGTCCTTGAGTCTTATAACACTTGGGACTTGCTGTTCCTCAATAACACTTGGGGTCATCCTATAGAACCAAAAAGCAGAAGTGCTGGGTACCTTGTCTCTGTTAATAAACACCAAGTAGCGTTTCTGGAGTTCACTAGTGGTTTTCACTGGGAGGAGCTGGATCTGTTCAATGGGGGAACCGTAAGTTGGCCCAAGAAGTGTCTTTCTGCATGATAAAAAAGAAGAAAAAACTTTAATTCCACAAATCTGAACAAAGATTTTATGATTTTTTGTTTGTTGTCTCAGTCATCTAGTGCTGCTATAACAGACATACCACAAGTGGCTGGCTTTAACAAAGAGAAATTTATTCTCTCACAGCCTAGGAGGCTACAAGTCTGAATTCAGGGCACCATCTCCAGGGGAAGGATTTCTTTCTCTGTTGCCTCTAGAGGAAGGTACTTGTCATCAATATTCCCCCATCGAGGAGCTTCTCAGTAAAGGGACCCCGAGTCCACAGGACGTGCTATTCTTCTGGCTCTTGTTTCTTGGTGGTATGAGGTCCCTTTGTCTCTCTGCTCACTTTTCTCAAAGGAGATTGACTTAAAACAAAAACCTAATCTTGCAGATTGAGTCCTGTCTCATTAATATAACTTCTGCTAATCCCATCTTAATAACATCATAGAGGTAGGATTTATAACATGTAGGAAAATCACATCAGATGACAAATGGTGGACAATCACACAATATTGGGAATCACAGCCTAGCCAAGTAGACACACATTTTTGGAGGACAAAATTCAATCCATAACAGTCATGACACCCTCAAACATTTCTAATTCTGAACTTCCTGTCTTGTTGCTTTTGGCCGCTGTGCTTGGATGCCGTAAATAAGGGGCAACCGCTCCAAAGAGCAAAAGTTCCTGGGACACTTGATTGTGTGGAATGCTTTCCGCAGTCCTGGTTCTCACTCTGCCCTTGTGAAGGGAACATTCTGCCTCAAGAATGTGTATGTGAACAAGAGGCAAGGAAGAAGCTGCAGGAGGTGATATGCATTGGCAGAATGAATGAAAACACCCCGTTCCCCAATGGTGGGCCAGGAGATTAGCATGGACACCATGCAAGGTTCTGGATGGCTGCCATTACAGGTGTGTGCGTAAAAGACAGACATCTGTCTGTGCATCAAGCTGTAACTGAATCATATTCCCACAAAGGTCAGACTTATTTATTTATTTATTTTTTATTATGCTTTAAGTGAAAGTTTACAATTCAAGTCAGTTTCTCAGACAAAAATTTATACACACATTGTTATGTGACCCTAGTTGCTCTCCCTATACTGTGACAGTACACTCCTCCTTTCTAGCCAGGATTTGCCATGTACATTCAACCAGCTCCTGACCCTCTCTGCCTTCTCATCTTGCCTCTGGACAGGAGCTGCCCATTTAAGTCTCATTTATCTACTCGAGCTAAGAAGCACACCTTCACGAGTGTCATTTTATGTCCCATAGTCCAGTCTAATCTTTGTCTGAAGAGTTGGCCTCAGGAATGGTTTTAGTTTTGGGCTAACAGAGAATCCAGGGACCATGTCTTCCGGGGTCCCTCAAGTCGCAGTCCGACCATTAAGTCTGGTATTTTTACTAGAATTTGAGTTCTGCACCCTACTTTTCTTCTGCTCCATCAGGGACTCTCTGTTGTGTTCCCTGTCAGGGCAGTCATTGGTGGTAGTCGGGCACCATCTAGTTCTTCTGGTCTCAGGCTGATGGAGTTTCTGGTTTATGTGGCCCTTTCTGTCTTGTGGGCTAGTATTTTCCTTGTGTCATTGGTGTTCTTCTTTCTCCTTTGCTCCAGGTGGGTTGGGACCAATTGATGGATTTTAGATGGCTGCTCGCTAGCTTTTAAGACCCCAGACGCCACTCACCAAAGTGGGATGCGGAACATTTTCTTAATAAACTTTGTTATGCCAACTGAAGGTCAGACTTCTTTAGCTCAGATTCTATCACACTCATTAGAAATCTGATCTGGAATTAGTAATCCCAGAGCTGGATTTTCCCTGAAGCTAGTAAAACTACAGTTTCAGCAACTGCCTCCTTTGCCACAAGATGAGAAGAACTGGATGGTGCCTGGCTAGCATTACTGAACATTTTGATCAAGGATTCTATACAAGAATCCTTGATCAAAAGGGTGAAAATGCAGAACAGAATTCCAAATTCTCATGGACTCCAGATTTTCTGGAGCCACGGAGGCTGGATGAAACCCTGAAATTACTGCCCTGAGATAATCTTTGAACTTTAAAGAAAAAGTATTTCCTGAAGTCTTCTTAAAACCAATCAACAGTTTAGCTTAACTAGTAAAGAATGTCTGTCTTAAGCATTGTGTTCTTTTAAGATCTATCTATATGGGACCAAATTGACAACAGCAACTCGAAAGATTAGATAGGAACCTTAGGGGGCAGTGAGTTTATGTTAATGAGGGGGGAACAACTCAGAAAAGGGGGGTAAGAATGGTTGCACAACTTGAAGAATGTAATCAACATCACTGAACTGTATACGCAGAAACTGTTGACTTGATGTATTCCTATTGCATATATTCTCAATAACAAAAAAACTAAAATAATTTATTTAAAAAAAAAAAAAGTTCAATTTCAGGCTGCCTCCCTTGCTTGGTGCCTTCTGAGGCCCTGGCAGGGGTCCTAGGCATTTGTTATTCTTAATTACGTATCCTTTTTCTTCAAGGGGGCCCATAAAATCGAACAAGCTTCAAGCCCGACTAAACCTGATCTGCCCGTGTGAACCCAGCAGCGATTTCTCTTCTTCTACTATGAGCCCCTGGGTGTGTGGATGGGTTTTCTCTCTGCACCCACTGCACCCGGCATGTCTGGCGGGGACGGCAGGCACTGGGTGAGTGTGGAATAAACAAGGAGCAAATTCCACTCAACAAGCATTTCCTGAGCACCTCTTCTGGGCCAGGCATTGTGTCAGGTGCTCGGGAGACAGGAAGGAGTAAGATGTATTTCTGGCCACTGAGGTGTTCACAGTCCAGCAGGGACAGCGGGCCTGGGAACAACATGAGAGAAGAAGGCTAACAACGCAAGCAAACCCAAGGTGCAGAGACCGCCCTGAGGAGGAGTGGTGAACTCCCGGGTGACGGCCGGGCAGAGGCTCTGAATGTGAGTGGGAGACGCGGGGAAGAACACGGGGGTGTAGGGAAGAGCAGCGTGGAAGCAGGAGGTGCAGAGGGATGGGGCATGAAGCACGGCGTTCAAACCTCAGAAACATATGATGTAAGGGCGGTGGGGGGTGGGGCGTGGTGATGAGGTGAGCAGGGGCCAGGTCAGGAAAGTAGGCTTTATCTGCTGGGTTATGGGATGCCCTAGAAGGGTGCGAAGCTGGGATGGTCCATGGTCAGGCTTATATGCACGCAGATTGGGTGAGATGTTAAAAATACTAAAATGACAAAATAGGCAGACAATGCATCAATTAATTATAAATCACCCTTATCTAATCATTCCAGTAGAAAATATTTAAGGACCTTCCCCATATATCACTGAGTGCACAGAGATAGGGTAGAGCTTGGTTAAGAGCAGACTCTGAGCCCTCGGTGCACACTGGTTAAAGCGCTTGCCTGCTAACTGAAAGGTCTGTGGTTTGAACCCACCAGCTGCTCCACAGGAGAAAGATATGGCGGTCTGCTTCCGTAAAGATTCCAGCCTTGGAAATCCTATGGGGCAGTTCTACTTTGTCCTTTAGGGTCA
Source organism: Trichechus manatus latirostris (assembly GCF_000243295.1). NCBI lineage: Eukaryota > Metazoa > Chordata > Mammalia > Sirenia > Trichechidae > Trichechus > Trichechus manatus. Next base: position 118,715 of record NW_004444067.1, on the reverse strand, counting down.
CTATGAGTTGGAATTGACTCAACGGCAATGGGGGTCTGACCCTTAAAACTTATGGGAGGTTGTGGAAAAATGGTAGCCCCCTGCATTGCTGGTGGATGTGAAATGGTGCAGTCACCTGGAAAAACAGTCTGGCAGTTCCTCGAATGGTTGACCCAGCAACTTCACTCCTGGGTGTAGACCAAAGAAAAATGAAAACATGCATCCACACAAAAACTTCTACACGAACATTCACAGCAGTGTTATTCATAACAGCCAAAATGTGGAAACAACTCAAATGTCTATCACCTGATGAATAAGGAACAAAATGTGGTCTATCCCTACAATGAATATTATTCAGCCATAAAAAGGAATGAAGTTCTGATTCATGCTACAGCGTAGACGAACCTTGAAAACATCATGCTGAGTGAAAGAAGCCAGACACAAAAGGCCATACAGCGTATGATTCCATTTAGATGAAATGTCCAGAAGATGCAAATCCACAGAGACAGAAAGCAGATTAGTGGTTGCCAGGGGCTGGGGGAGAGGAGGGAAGAATGGGGACTGGCTGCTAATGGGTACGAGGTTTCTTCTGAGGTGATGAGAATGTTCTGGAATTAGATAATGGTGATGGCTACACAACTCTGAACACACTAAAAACTACTGATTTTTACACTTTAAAAGGGAGAATTTTATATGTAAAGTATATCTCAGTTTTTTTAAATAATGATTTTTTTAAAACTCGACAAGTTGACAAGTTACTTAATCTCTCTGTGCCTCAGCTTCCTTATCTGTAAAATAGAGACAATGACAGCACTTACCCCTTAAGACTGTGATGAGCTTTTAAATGAGCTAATATATACAAAGCACCAAGAACAGTTTCTAGAACACTAGGGGCTATCTAACTGTTACCAGCTACATTAGTATATTACTAAATGTACCTAACAATTTTATAGAACTAGTATCTTTTTCTTCTGATTGCAAAAGTATTAAATTTTCCATTGTGTTCTTTTAAGATCTATCTATATGGGATCAAACTTACAACAGCAATTCAGAAGATCAGGTAGGAAACTTACGGGGCAGTGAGTTCATGTTAATGGGGGAGAAAAAACTCAGAAAAGGAGGGTGAGAATGGTTGCACGACTTGAAGAATGTAATCAGTGTCACTGAATTGTACACGCAGAAATTGTTGAATTGGCGTATGTTCTGCTGTGTATATTCTCAACAACAAAAATAAAATTTAAAAAGTATTAAATATTCAGTTTTCAAACATGTAGACACACATAAAGTAGAAAATCTACTTATAAGTCCACATGGCTGTGCTCCTTACCCCAAGATAATCATGGATAATGGTTTGGTATAGTTGAGAATTTCTTTTATGTGTTTTCGTAACCTATATTCTAACCTATATCATTATAGGAAGTCCTGGTGGCGCAGTGGATAAATGCTCAAGCTGCCAACCAAGAGATCAGTCGTTGGAATTCACCAGCCACTCCCTGGGAACCCTATGGGGCAGTTCTACTCTGTCCTATAGGGTCATTATGAGTTGGAATCAACTCGACTGCAATGGGTTTGGTTTTTTGGTATATCATTATAATTTTTACATGAAAATGGAATCCTACCATTCATTCTTACTTGGCAACTTGCTTGATCCTGTATTATGTCTTC
>NW_004444067.1:114332-116460 GCF_000243295.1 Trichechus manatus latirostris | reverse complement strand
ACATGGGGTTTGACTTTGGAGTGGCAGGAAGGTTTGGAACTAGACAGAGGCGGTGGCTGTACAACACTGTGAATATACTAAATGCCACTAACTTGCTCACTTTCAAACCGTTAATTTTATGGTATGCGAATTTCACCTCATTATTTTTTAAATTGTTTTATTGTGGTAAAAACATATATGACAAAACATTTGCCAATTCAACATTTTTTGTATGTACAGTTCAGTAACATTAACTACGGTCACCATGTTGTACAACCATCACACTGTCTGTTTCCAAATTATTCCACCAACATTAACTCAGTGCCCCTTAAGCAATGATTGCCCCTTACCTCTCCCTCCAACCATTGGTAACCACTAATAAACTTTCATCTCTGTGTGGGATGCTACTCTAACAGACAACTAAAATGTAGAAGTGGTTTTGGAATTGGGTAATGGGTAGAGGCTGGAAGAGTTCTAAGGTGCCTAATAGTAAGAGCCTAGATTGCCTTGAAGAGACTGTTGGTAGAATTATGGATGTCAAAGGCAGTTCTGGTGAGGGCTCAGAAGGAAGTGAGGAGAGCTATAGAGAAAGCTGCTGTCGTCTTAGAGAATACATACACCAAAAACACCCACTGCTGTCAAGTCAGTTCTGACTCATAGCAACCCTACAGGACACAGCAGAACTGCCCCATAAGGTTTCCAAGGAGCGCCTGGTGGATTCAAACTGCCGACCTTTTGGTTAGCAGGCATAGCTCTTAACCACTGTGCCACCAGGGTTTCCACAGAGAATACATACAGTGCCAGAAAAAGAACGTTGCTAGAAAAGTGAACGTTAAATGTGCTTCTGGTGAGGCTTTAAAAGAAAATGATGAACGTGTGACTGGACAACGGAAGAAGGGCGATGCTTTTCATGCAGTGACAAAGAACTTATCTGAACTACGTTCAAATATTTGGTGGAAGGTAGAACTTGTAGTGATGAACTTGGATATCTGGCTGATGAGACTTCTAAGCAAGATCTCAAAGGGGCCACGTAGTTTCTCCTTGCCACTTAGCAAGAAACATAAGAGAAAAGAGATGGACTTAAAAATGAACTGTGCAAAATGAAAACAGAACTTAAAGATTTGGAAAATTCTGTTGTACAAATTAAGGACACATGTCCTAGAATGTTCACCAAGGACATGTCTACACAATCTTCTGTTAAAGTGATTAAGTCTGTGAATGATGGATCTAACCAACTACCACAGCAAAAAACCCCTCAGCTTAGACTGAAGGGGTCAGAGAAAGAGCTAAAGGAAAGAATGCTGTCTGCCTCTTGGAATTCTACAGGCAGGAAACAGGCCCAAGGAGCTACATCTTTTGTCCTCCAAGAAAAGAAAAGAACCATCCTTTGAGCAGCTCAGAGATCAGCAGAACTGTTGCAAGGAGCATGGGAAACTCAGTTGCCTTGGTCTCAAAGGGTGGGGCCATGGCCTCTGGGGTTTCAAAGGGTAGAGCCATCGCATCCTAGGTTTCAAAGACTCAGATTTTCACCAACTTGTTTCTGGAGTGTGAGGCTGTCATTCAGTTTGGATAAGAGGACAGGGCCACTGCCCAAAGCTGAGGGGGCAGGGCTGCCATCCCGGAATGGGGCCTGCCAGGGCCAGGCGGGTGGGGTCACCATTCAGATGGACTACAAGAATGGGGTCACCCAAAGCTGAGGGAGCAAAGATGCTGTCCCAGTGGGCCTATAAGGTGGAGCTGAAGCCCTCCACTGAGGGGTCTCTCCCCTAGAATCCAGAGGGCATGCCAATACCCAGAGTCTGGAGGGCACAGCCCTTGCCCAGATGGTCTCAAAGAACAGAGGATTGTTTTCAAGCCTTGAGAACTAACATAAATTGTTTTGCTGGGTTCTGAACTTGCTTGGTGCCAGTTATCCCTTCTTTCCCTCCAACTTCTCCCATTTGTAATAGAAATGTCTACCTTGTGCCTGTTTTACCATTGTACTTTGGAAACACGTAACTTGTAGTCTAGATTTCACAGGCTCACAGAAGGAGAGGAATTTTCCCCAGGATGGAACATGCCTAAAGTCTCACTCATATTTGATTTTGATGATTCAGAAGATGAGATTTCGGACTTGGAGTCGATTTAAGACTTTTGGGATGATGTGATG
>NW_004444067.1:112974-113967 GCF_000243295.1 Trichechus manatus latirostris | reverse complement strand
AATGGACTCAACAGCAATGGGTATATGTTAATGAAGCAGGATCAGTGTGGGGTATTATCTTGACTCAGGTCACACCCTTATTCAAGCCACACCCTTACTCAAGTCACACCCTTGTTTGAGTTACACCTTTTATCTTACAAGAGATAAAAGAGAGAGAAGAGAGCAGAGAGGGGAGGGACCTTACCACCACCAAGAAAGAAGAGCCGAGAGTGGAGCACGCCCTTTGGACCCACGGTCCCTGCACTGAGAACCTCCTAGACACAGGGGAAGATTGATGCCAACACACAGAGATCTCCAAGGAACACTGGGCCCACAGATGCTGAAAGGAGACAACGACCTACCCCCAGAGCCGACAGAAAGAGAAAGCCTTCCCCTAGAGCTGGACCCCTGAATTCGGACTTCTTGCCTCCTAAACTGTGAGAGAATAAATTTCTGTTTGTTAAAGCCATTGATTATGGTATTTCTGCTATAGCAGCACTAGAAAGCTAAAGCAGTCTCTATATATTTGGCTATTTCATATAAGTGGGATCATACAATATTTATCCTTTTGTTACTGACTACCTTCACTCAGCATAATGTTCTCAAGGTATGCTCATGTTGTAGCATGTATCAGAACTTTATTTCTCTTTATGGCTGAATAATATTCCAGTGTATGGATCTACCACATTTTACTTACCTATTCATCTGTTGATGGACACTTGGGATATCTACCTTTTGGATATTGTGAATAATGCTGCAATGAATACTGATGTGCAAGTTCTCAATAAGTTATTTTTTTTAAAGATGCGTTATACTAATTTCAGATTGATGTCAGTGGGCAGAGACTACTAACTGTGGCCCTAAGCCCCTCCCACCTCATCCTATTTAACAATTGTACTTAAAGCCTGAGGCACCCCATCCCTACTTCACCTGCTCAGCAAACTCAGATTTCTTCCAGGGCTGGGCATATTTGTCGGATGTTCTTTGTTCAAAAAGTTTGTGCCCATTAAAAAC
>NW_004444067.1:91780-93326 GCF_000243295.1 Trichechus manatus latirostris | reverse complement strand
CCAAAAAAATCTTCTACCCCCAGCAGTCACTCCCCGTTTCCCCCCCGCAAGCCCTCTGCCTTGGTTTTAAATAAGGTTGCTAAGCCCCTGGGCCGACTCAGGGAAACCTACCGCAGTGGCCATATAGTGGGAGTCATGGGAGAAGCTTATATGAGTCACACCGCTTCTGGAATATTTGAAAGGCTCCGCGATTTCGTTTTCTAAGGACATTGCATCAAGAATGTAAACTGTCCCCTCTGTGAAGCCAACTCCGAGAATGGCTCCTGAAATCACAAGCCAGAGAGCAATGACTGAGAAGGTCTTTAGTCACTCCAGGCGCCAGGTCTTGTGCAGGTGCTGAGACAGCAATTAACATGGCAGACAGGGCCCTAGGCGGAGAAATAACCTGGGGCGGGGGCCCTGTAGTGCGAGGCTCAGAGCCCAGTGCGATTCTGAGGGAGACCACCCTCATCTAGCTGGTTGGGGAGGCTTGCGTGCTGCTGTGACGCCGAGTATGCTTCAGCGGAGCTTCCACACTAAGACAGACTAGGAAGAAAGGCCTAGCAGTCTACTTCTCAAAACCTGCCAGTGAAAACCTGAAGGATCCCAACAGTCCGATCTGCAACTGACCATGGGAAGGGCTTAGCTGGGAAAGCCTCCTGGTTTGGACAGCCACGGGCAGAGCCCACTGGAGGGCGTTTTCAACTGTCACCCTTGAAGGGCTGACAAAATGAAAATACCTTCCGGGTTGTAGGTCAGACTCTGGACGCCAATGCCCTTCTCAAAGACCCTGCTGAAAAGGTACGTTTTACTCTCGTAGTCCCACACTTTGATCATCCCACACAAGCTCCCAATGGCAAGGAGGGGCTGGTACGGGTGGCAGGCGACTGTGCAGATGGCATCCTTGGGCTCCACGAACAACTTCTCCAGTTTGGTCCCGTCTGCCGTTAGGTGATACACGGTGGCATCCGACGTTGCGATGACAAAGTTCCTGTTTGCCAGGGAGAGACCAGACTGCATCAGTGTTGGCAGGGGCACACCAGCCATTCTGCTTCTAATTGCATGCGAGCCGCCTCTGTCGTCTGTAATTTAGTGACATTATTAACCCAGCGTCTCCAAAAATACGCCATCAATACCCAACAGCTTCCATTTGCAAGTGAAAAAGCCCACGTTTCTACATGTAAATTGAGTCATTAAGTATGCAGATGGACAGTCAGTTGTACAATTAGCTAATCTGCACATGCAAATATTCATTTGTGTATGCAAATATGGAGCGGGGTGCACACATACAGATGTGCCTGTAAATATTGCAAGGGCAATTAAGCAGACTCGAAGACAATTTGGTCTTGAAATGTTATGGCTATTAATATCAAGTGCCTTCTACATGGTGGCTAGGACAAGCTCAGCTTCCAGAAAACACGGGAACCCACAGTGAAGAACTCCAGGCTCAAAAGAGGTCAGAGCTCAGGGATAAAGGCCTTTAAGCTTTGAGTTAGTAAGAGTCTTGTTAGGTGCCACCGACTCAGAACGCAACTCTATGTATAACAGAATGAAATGTTGGCCGGTC
>NW_004444067.1:88721-90689 GCF_000243295.1 Trichechus manatus latirostris | reverse complement strand
GCAGTGAAGCCAGGTGTACCGGAAGCCAAGTTCACTGCCACCTTCCTGCTCACCAGTCTCAGCCATGAGCAATGGTGTGGGGCAGTGACTACAGATGCCACCGCAGAGTCTCCCTCCCAGCCCTCAGAAATCACACAGGCCACGTCATGGGAAGGAACCGCTGTTGTCAGAGCAGTAGTAAAACCCTGGCCAGTCGGTCATCACGGCTGAGGGCAGTGCTGTCGGACAAAATGGCTTTCCTCTCCAGTGCTCGGATCCATCCCAAATGGGCCTGTTTTTTAAGAGTCTGACATAATTCTAGTGGCGGGGGGAGGAGAAGGGTGAATTTTCTCTCATATCTGCAGAGTGATTCAATGAGGCTTCTGATTAAGCAAGGCACGTGTGCAAAGAGTAATTGGCTAGAACATCTTTCACTGCCCTCTGCTGGACAGAAGCGGCAGTGCAGATCAAGTGTGTTCAGAGAGGCCTTTTTCTTCCTGGGCTCAGGGTCCTGGCTGAGTTTTACATCACTTGGAGAGAGGGGAACTGGAGCCTGGTCTGCACTGGGTTTCCTAATGCCCAACTAATTAAAGGTGGGCTGCATTACCAATTGCAATTTTACTTCTGTCCTTCTGCACTGCTCAGTGGGGATGACAATTTGCGTTTCTCTTTGCAAAATCATGCCTGGACCTCACTGTTACCCCACGTTAAAAGAAAGGATAAGGAATGCAGGCAGGCTTTTTGAAAGCAGATGGCGCGGTGACTCTAACTACATGGTCAAGGTCCTCTCCACCAGGCAATGTTCTCCATCACCTCTGGGAACTGCTCTAAGCCCACTCCTGAGGGCTGCTATTTGCCTGGAGCTTCATCCGAGCCAGGTGGTGTGCTAGCATTAGACACGCATTACCTCACTAAATCCTCAGAAAACCACGCTGAGATGGAGGGTACTGTTATGTCCATTTTACAGATGGAAAAACAGAGGCTCAGCAAGGTTGAGCTCCTTGCTCGAGGTCTCTCGGTAAGTAAGGGATTCAGCTGGGATGTAAACCTTGTTCCATCTGAGGCAAATGCCCCAACAGAGTCCCTGGGTAGAGCAAACAGTTAATGCGCTCAGCTGCTAATCAAAAAGTTGGAGGTTCCAGTCTACCCAGAGGTGCCTGGTGATCTGCTTCTGAAAACTCAGCCACTGAAAACCCTATGGAGCACGGTTCTATGACGACACACACAGGGTCATCCTGAGTTACAATCGACGTGATGGCAACTGGTTCGTGACTCCACAGTCTCTATAAATTCGTTAGCAAACTAATAAAGTTTTGTTGTATTCTGATCTTTTCTTAACAGGTATATGTTATTTTGTAAACAGAAAAAAAAACAACAATATAGCTATTCAGCTTATTTTTCTAATTTGAAATATGTAAAGTTTAGGGTACAAAATAAGTCTATTCGGACCAAAGGACAGGGAAAAAAGCTAAAGACCCAAGGGAGCAATTAGTCCAAAGGACTAACGGACCACATGAACCACAGCTTAGACGACCCAAAGACCAGAAGAACTAGATGGTGCCCGGCTACCACTACCTACCGCTCTGACTGGGATTACAACGGAGGGTCCCAGACAGAGCAGGAGAAAAATGTAGAACAAATTATCAAATTCACAAAAAGGACCAGACTTACTGGTCTGACAAGGACTGGAGGAACCCCCGAGACTATGGCCCCCAGACACCCTGCTAACTGAGACTTGAAGCCACTCCCGAAGTTCACCTTTCAGCCAAAGATTAGGCAGGCCTATAAGACAATAACACAAGTGAGGAACGTGCTTCTTAGATCAATCAAGTGTAGGAGATTAAATGGGCAACACCTGCCCAGGAACAAAGACGAGAAGGCAGGAGGGGACAGGAAAAGGACCTAGGATAGAAAGGGAAAGGGGGAGAGTGTTGACACAAAGTGCGACTGCAGCCAATGCCAGGAAACAACTTGTGTATAAATTTTTCA
>NW_004444067.1:82323-87727 GCF_000243295.1 Trichechus manatus latirostris | reverse complement strand
CTTTACAGAAGCAGATTGTCACATCTTTCTCCTGCGGAGCTGCTGGTAGGTTCGAACGGCTGATCTTTGGGTTAGCAGCTGAGCACTTAACTACTGCACCACCAGGGCTCCTGGTTCTTCTCCTTAGTGGCAACAGTGTTCCCAGTTAATTGTGACTCTCCCCAGAAATATTCTATGCATATACAAAATATGTGCATACATCCAAAAGGGCTTTAACACACTTTTATAATCATCTATAGCTGTTTTTTAATTAATTACCTATCAATTGTAGTGAGCACAGTGATGCCTTCCTTCTGCAAATGAACCAGTTTACAAGGTTTGATATAGGGAAAGCCCAAAAAGGTGATGGCAGATGGTGGCGGGCGGCGTATGTCCCAGACAACCAGCTTTCCTTCCATTGTTGCCGAGAGTATTTGTGTTAAATTCAGGTGAAAGACGGACTGGCTGAATTTTCCCACGAGCTTGTTGAATGTCTGCATTTCAAGAGGCAGGTTATGAGTTATTGTTGATAATAAATGTAAAACAAAGCATTTGTCAACACAATGTTTTATAATAGTTCACTGAAATAAATATAGGAGAAAAAAGAATGCAAAAAGCAATCACTAAAAAACCTTCCCTCGTGGGTTGCTGCAGTTCGGGCAGTTCTGACCGTCTGAAGGTTTGCTAAGAACAAATGACGGGCCATGTATCATGTTCAATTATTAAACTGTCTGCTCAAAGCAAATGAAATACTGATAATCACTGTGGACACCTGTTCAACTTCTCTTACCGAGGTTTCCAAGACAGATAAAGGAATTGATGTCTGTCGTGAGCGAAAGCATGCACTGGCTGTAAAATTATCACTGAATACTTTTCCCAGCCTCCCTTTGATCGTAAAGTAATTTTCCCATCAGTAGAAATTATTTAAGTACATAGAAATGCTCCAGAATGAGACGCCTTATGAAATTTGTGCTAGGTAAAATCAGACAACAGGCTGTCTTTCTTAGACAATGTCTTTGAGAAAAACTATAGAAAAAACCCAGTTCAGTGACCTGACGCCCCTCAGTGAATGTTTAGCGAATGAATGAGAGTGAACCTCAGCAACTTGCCACGTGACACAAGCAGGTCTGGCTGCCCGACTCTCTGATTCTGGCTTTGCCTCTTCTGACTTAAACACAGGAGGATCAGTCAAACAATACTGGGTCAAACAAGAACATCACGTTCTTTCCAAGAGCAGCACTATTTCAATACAAGGGCTCTTTTAGAATTTCAAATGATTCTTGTTTGATACGTTGGTTCATGAAAAGCAAATAGTGCACACAGAATAATCTTTCTTTGTGTCCATCTTTTTTTTCTTTCCTTTTGGCAAACCCTCTTAAAAAAAAAGAGCTATCTACAAATTATACCAAGAGTGAGAAAAGGGAGCAGGAAAAAATCACCATAAGGTGCTCACCAAGAGCAGACTACGTGGATATCAAATGCAGAAAATTGTGCAGGACACAAAAACTCGACATCCACCTCAAATGCAGTATCTTGAGGTAAACGGGGAAAATAAAATGGTTTTTCCAATGTTTCATCACCATTCCTATTGGCTCATAAGTATCTAAATACCCCATGTCATTTTTTTTTAAATTTGTTTTGCTGATGTTGTTGAGAATATATACAGCAAAACATACCCCAATTCAACGGTTTCTACATATACAATTCGGTTTCTACACATACAATTCGGTGACACGGATTACATTCTTCCGGTTGTGCAACCATTCTCACTCCCCGGTTGTGCAACCATTCTCACTCCCCGTATCTAAACTGCTGCTTACCTGTTAACATAAACTCACTGCCCCCTAAGGCTCTTATCTAATCTTTTAAGTTGCTGTTGTCAGTTTGATCCCATATAGATAGATCTTAAAAAAGCACGGGGGTCAAGGCAGACATTTTTCACTAGTTAAGCTAAACTACTCTTTGGTTTTAAGAAGATTTCAGGGGATATTTTTGGTTTAAGGTTTAAAGATTATCTCAGCCAGTGTCATTTTTTTATTGGTCTGAAACTGAGCAGCTTTATAAGGGATCCATTCATGTTCAACTATTCTATCTACGTCACTCCAAGTTAACTTTGATTCTTTGTCAATCTGCGCACATACATTATAAAAGCTATCGCCTTTTTGGAGGAGATTTTCTCATGATAGTAATTTTTTCCTCCATAATACTTTATTTTTAACAATACTGACATTATTCTCTACCAACAATTCAATAGGGATAAAGAACCCAAATCTTTCAAATTCCTTTCTCAATGGTTTAATATGAAGACATACAAATAATTGTCCAAGCCAACCAAGCTTAAAACAAACAAACAGAAAAACCCCATTGCCATCGAGTCAATTCTGACTCATAGTGACCCTACAGGACAGAGTACAACTGTCTCCTAGGGTTTCCAAGGCTTTAATCTTTATGAAAGCAGACTGCCACATCTTTCTCCTGCAGAGCAGCTGGTGGGTTCAAACCACTGACCTTTCAGTTAGCAGCTGGGCGCTTAACCAATGTGCCACCAGGGCTCCCCACTAAGCTTACACACATATACTTAGTCTCCACAGAATCTGATGTATACAAATGCAACAGACATACTCACTTTTTCTGTTAAAAGTGGGGCACTGTGAGCAAGTGTATTTTTCTCTTCATACTGGGAAGTGCAGAAAAAAAAAAAATCACTACTCAAAAAAGACCTGATTTTGAAAAGAGGAACTACATAACAAAATCCAAACAAAGGCATCTAAACAAGGCCAGGGCTTTGCAATTTCTACAGATAAGAGAACCTGCTGCCTCTGGGAACATCCAAACCATTCTGAGGGGAGAGTAAATACATTAAAAAAGCCACCAGTGATTGTGACTTTATATGGTAGTTAATCCAAATCTGAATTCTACATGAATAAGGCTCTATGATCGTTAACAGCTGAAGTAATAAACATCACTAAAAATCAGGGAGTCAAAGTTTTTTTAATCTCATGACCTTGCCGATGCTAGTGTACATATTCCTGATGTTTGCCCATTTCTTTCTAAAAAGAACAAAGTCCCGCACCCCCCAAAAACCCTAAATTTTAGACCTGAAAAGTACATTCAAATAAATATTTGCCTGATTACTTAAAAATTTTTCTAATTTAACTTAAATTATCTGCTTCTGACTTAATATGCTAATTTCCAGTGGGACTAAGATAAATACTATGATTAAATTAAAAACATTTTAAGATATATTTGCGGCTCCCTACATTGATACTGAGACAGCCAAAACTCGCCAGGACTGCCTTGTTTTCCAGGTCTCGCAGGTTTTCCACCTTTGACAGGGTGCAGTCTTACCACTTTTCTATCGCCCTCTATTAGAAAAAATGTATGTTTTCCTTCTCTGACAGGTTCCCGCTTTCACAGGTTTTCCTGTATATTGTTACACTACCAAAACATCTACGCTCAAAGGATGAGCATATACTTGTACCCACATTTAAGATAACAAAATATTTCTACTCACCCATGAATAATATATTGCCCGCGTTTTACTATTGCTCACCAATTCTTTATTATTTGTTGGATTAAAAATAAGGTAGTTCTGAAATATAAAGTATGGAAAAATATTACATTATCTGTTTTCTCTCTGGTTACGTTGAATATTAAATAATGTGTTTAATTAAAACAAATTACTGAGTAGGAATACAACACATAAAAGACAAGGCATTTGGTAAGCAAAAGGAATATAATTTAAATATTGATTGTTAACATTAAAAGTCCCAAGTCTGTTCCCTATATCTAGTCTTTATTATAATCCATCATCTGTAAATTTGAATTCACCAATAACTTTTATTCTTTGTCCTTTTGGACAAAGACTGTTGTGTATGCATTTCTAAATTTGACAGGGCCACAAGGTATCTTGGAATGAATGCAAAATATTGGAAAGGGATTCTGGTTCCTGCCAAGACGGTGTACTAGCATGGGCTTCTGGCTCCCTTCCCAAGAATCAGCTCTGCAGAAACTATAGAAGCAAAGGAAACATGAAATTCAAAAACTAAACAACAAAAATGGAAAAATCCCTGGGGAGATTGATTGTGTGTGTCTTGAAATGGTGTGTGTATGGGGAGTGGGTGGCTGTAGCCTGAGGTGAAAGGGTACAGGAAGCAGTATGGAGAGACAGGCGGAAGAAACACTCTTTAGGGTCCATTCCTGCTGTTTCTGCCCTATCTTGACACTGATTCCTTGCCTATTGCTTGCTGCCCCACTGCAGGCTGCAAACCACCAATGCCGGGGTCTGAGAATTAACATCAGGACAGCAGAAAAGCCCGGATGAGTTGAGGAACTGATAAAAGCAGGCTCATGGAACTGACCTCACAAAAACAGAAAATCAGCTTAAGTTAACTTGACCTCTGATTAGATGAAGGTGGCGTGCTCCTGGCCAAATGCCTGTCAGAAGCAAAATAAGTCTTCTTTGGAGGAAGTTATCATCCTGAGCCACAAATTATTTCTACACTTTCTAAATACAGTATCGGGCATTCGGTGAAAAATAACCAGGCAGAACAAAAACATCCAAATGACTGAAAACCAAGGGGGAGAAACAACTAACAGAAAGAGATCCACAGAAGATCCAAAGACTAGAGTTATCAGACACAGACTTGATAATAACTGTGATTAATATGTGCAAGAAAATACAGAACAAGATGGAGCATTTCAGCAGGTAACTCTATTCAAAGAAACAGTCAAATGGGAATTCTAGGTCTGAAAAAATTATTTTAAAAATTCAATCACTGGCTTAACAGAAAATAAGATATAGCCAAAGGCAGGATTAGTCAGTGGAAAATATCCAAAATGAAGCATATAGAGACAGAAGGATAGAAAATACAGAAAAGAGCATGAAAGACTTATGGGAAGAGACAAAAAGGTCTAACTTACATGTAATTGGAGTCCCAGAAGGAGGGGGAAAAATGTGGTAGAAGTAACATTTAAAGAGACAATGGCTGACAATTTTCTAAAACTAAGGAAAGAAATGACATCATATGTTCAAGAAACGCTAGAGGCCAGATTTTTTTTTTTTTTTATTGTACTTTAGATGAAGGTTTACAGAATAAACTAGCTTCTCATTAAACAGTACACATACTGTTTTATGACATTGGTTAACAACCCCACAACATGTCACACTCTCCCTTCTCAAACCTGGGTTCCCTATTACCAGCTTTCCTGTCTCCTCCTGCCTTCTAGTCCTTGTCTCTGAACTGTTGTGCCCCATTAGTCTCGTTTTGTTTTATGGGCCCATCTAATCTTTGGCTGAAGGGTGAACCTCGGGAGTGGCTTCATTACTGAGTTAAAAGGTTGTCCAGGGGCCATACTCTTGGGGTTTCTCCAGTCTCTGTCAGGCCAGTAAGTCTGGTCTTTTTTTGTGAGTTAGAATTTTGTT
>NW_004444067.1:72531-82003 GCF_000243295.1 Trichechus manatus latirostris | reverse complement strand
CCTTCTCATCTCGCCTCTGGACAGAAGCTGCCCACTTAGTCTCATGTATCTACCTGAACTAAGAGGCACATTCTTTACGAGTATCACTTTATGTCTTATAGTCCAGTCTACTCTTTGTCTGAAGAGTTGGCTTCAGGAACGGTTTTAGTTCCAGGTTAACAGAGAGTCTGGGGGCCACGTCTTCTGGGGTTTCTCCAATCTCAGTCAGATCATTAAGTCTGGTCTTCTTACTAGAATTTGAGTTCTGCACCCCTCCTTTCTCCTGCTCCGTCAGGGACTCTCTGTTGTGTTCTGTCAGGGTGGTCATTGGTGATAGCCAGGCACCATCTAGTTCTTCTGGTTTCAGGCTGATGGAGTCTCTGGTTTATGTGGCCCTTTCTGTCTCTTGGACTAATATTTTCCTTGTGTCTTTGGTGTTCTTCACTCTCCTTTGCTCCAGGTAGGTTAGGTCCCTTGTGTCTCTAGTTCAGATTTTTTTTTAATCAACTACATACACACAGACACACAGACACATCAATGAAAAACTGCTGAAAGTCAAGGAAGAGTAAAAAGAGGATTTCACAATGTTCATTTGATTTAGGAACAATAGTGACCATGACAAGCACAGTTTTCGTGAAGTCGTGGCGGGAGATGAATTTTGTAGAAGACAGATGAAAAGAACCAAAATGTCCATCAATTAAAAAAAAAAGAAACACCATGCTATCACTGATTCAGAGACCCTACAGGACAGAGTAGAGCTGCCTCACAGGGTTTCCAAGGCTGTAATCTTTACAGAAGCAAACTGCTACATCTTTCTCCTGTGGAGCGGCTGGTGGTTTCGAACTGCTCATCTTTCGGTTAGCAGCCCAGTGCTTAGCCACTGCACCACCAGGGCTTCGTTTTGTCCATCAACAGTAGGATGGATAAATAAGTTGTGTTATATTCAGACAATGAAAAACTATACTGCAGTGAAAATGAATGAATTAAAGCTCAAAACTTAATGAGGATGAATCCCAGAAACAATGCAGAACAAATAATATGAATCTAAATCTATAAAGGTAAACAACAGGCAAAACTAAATCAGATAGTATTGAAGAACGCATACATCACTGGAGAAAAGTATAAAGAAAAGTAAGGAAAAGGATAACACGAAATTTCGGATAGTGGTTCAGTTTTGGGAGAAAGGGAGGAAATGGGATTAAGAAGGAGCACAGGAGGGGGCTTCTGGGATTTAGGTGATATTCTATTTCTTGGTCCAGGTGGTAAGTACACAGGTACATTTTGTTTTCTTCTTTAAAATGTATACATTTTTGACCATATGCCTTATTACACAATAAAAATATAAGGAAATAAAACACTTCTTCAAAAAAAAAAAAAGTAAATAAAAGATGAAGTAGAGAAAGCAAGTGTAGACAGCTCTTCTGAGAAGTTATACCAAGAAGAGGAGCAAAGGGCAATCACTGTAAGACGTGGGTCAAAGGGAGTTCTTCCAAGCACGTTTGCATGCTGCAAAATGGAATAATGATCTAGCATAGGGAGGCTGACGGGTGCAGGAGAGGGCCCTGAGGAAGTGAGAGAGGTCAGGTCTAGCACCCCAGGCCCTTCATCACAACTGGAGGGAAGAAGAGAAGACAGTGAAGTTGAGAGTAGGATATAGGCTTGGGAGTGGGATTGGCGGGTATCTGTATCCCATACTTCCATTTTCTCAGTGGAATAGGAGAGGACGTGAGCCGAGAGCGAGAGCAGGGCTGTGGGAGGTGTGAGGAGAAGGGGTGAAACCGCCGTCTCTGGGAATAAAGAGACAGCCCACCAGCACAGGCAGGCAAAGCTGAGAGCTCACTTGAAATTGATGACTGAATTTGAAGACAAATGAATTGGCTCAGATGGGAGTTTCTCCCTAGGCGCATTCAGCCTGCTGAAGTGCAGGAGCAGAGATGGCTGGTGGAGTATACCCAGAGTCGGGGTGCTTCTGCAGCACTGTCCAACAGAACTTTCCACAGTGATGGAAATGTTCTGTAACGTGTGCCGTCTAATACGGCAGCCACGAGCCACATGTGGCTACTGAGCTCTTGAAATGTGGCTAGTGGAAGTGAGGAACTGAATTTGTAATTTTATTTCATTGTGACTGATCTGAACAGCCACATGTGGCTCGCGGCTACCGTATTAGGCAGTGCAGCTTTAAGAAGTAAGGACTTTTACGGGAGTGGGGAGGATGTTGGGGGCAGGAGGAGAGAAGATGGGCATAATGATACGTGCCTTGCTGAATTCTGGTCACTGGGAAACCAGGTGTGTACTTATCACAGTGCCAGGCACACAGCAGGCACTCGATAAATGCATCCTGAATGGAGGATACCGGGATGGAGGGGACAGTGGAGAACAGCGGAGAGCAGGGACCCTGGGGACAGCTGACGTAAACATTCTGGGAGTCCTTAGCAAGTCACCTCATGTAAATTGAGAATAAAAACAATAACAGTAACATCCCTATATAACTCACAAGTTAGTTATGAGGTTAGAAGCAGTTAAGAGCATGCTTCTAGAATCAGAAAGGCTGCTAGCTGGGTCACTTTAGACAAATTCTTTAATAATTTCAAAGATCTTACTGTCTAGTAATATCTCCTTCCCAGCATGTTTGCATGGATTATGTGGGATGATATGCGTAAAAAATTTAGCAGAATCTTATTCATAAGTGCTCAAAAAAAAAATAGCTATGATTATAAAAAAATGAGATTGTGAGTGTGAAAGTGTCTATCAAAAGCTCTACCACACCACAACAAAACCCCACTGGACAATAAGGGAGCTCTGGCCTGGTCTCAGTGTAACGTTAGCTTGAGCGTTACTGGCTCAGATGGAACTCACCTGAAAACCATACTCCTTGTTAAGGTCCAGAGTGCATGCAGGCGTCTCCACGGCTAAGGTCCACTTCCATATGCAAATTTTCTGTGACAGCAGAGAGAGGGAAATGAGACGCTCTCTGAAGCCTGCTGAGGTATATCCGGCCTCTTGTGGTGACACAGTAACTTTGGTTTGCTAAGCAAAGTCCCATGAGCTTCCCCTGAGAACATTATAGGTGCCGTGTGGTCTGCGCAGAGCTACCCATGAGGATACTCTTGACAGGATGGCCAGCCTTCTGGGCAGACCCCAAGGGCCCCATTACCTGGTCTTTACCATCTGAGATGGTTGCCAGATACTTGGCGTCGTGGGTGATGGCTATCGCCCTAATGCCGTTGCCTTCTGGGCAGCTGTCAAATATTGTGTGCACAGGGATACTGCAAAACAGGACAAGGAGGGACGAGCATTTGCTGAAGTAGAACTGGCTTCCCAGAGCAGCTCTATTCACGACAGCCAAAAGGTGGGAACAACCGAAGTGTCCATCAACGGATGAATGGATTGACAAAATGTGGTCTATGCATATAGTGGAATATTATGCAGACATAAAAAGGAGTGAAGTTCTGACATATGCTACAACATGGATGAACCTTGGAGACTATGCTGCATGAAGGAAGCCAGACGCACATACAGGTAGACGGGTGGGTTCAGGTGTATAGGTGAGAACAGATAGAAGTATGCATATGTATGTGTAAATACAGATACGTGTGGGAAGGCACATATATTCACTGAAGACACAACTATAGATACTGCTCAGACATAACCAAACACCTTCTGAGACTGGTTTTCTAGGTTTGAAAGTTTAGGACCATAGTCTTATGGGACAACTCAGTCAACTAGCATAATACAGTTCTTCATCCTAGTGACGTGAGTAGTGTCTGGGGTCTTAAAAGCTTGCGAGCAGCCACCTACGATACAACTATTGGTCTCTACTCATCAGGAGCAAGAGAGTAAAAGGTAACCAAAGTCTCAGAGAAGAAACAACTCTGTAGGGCTGACAGCCTACCTGAGCTGTGATCTCAACTCTCCTGAGACCAGAAGAACTAGATGGTGCCCAGCTACCACCAGTGACTGATCTGACTAGGGTTCATAATAGATGATCCTGGACAGAATAGGAGAAAAATGTAGAATAAAACTGAAATTATTTAAAAAAGCCTAGACTAACTGGACCACCTGAGACCAGAGGACTCCCTGAGACTATCGCCCTGAGACTCTCTTTAAAACTTGAAACAAAACAATCCTGAGATTACCTTCTAACAGAAAAGCAGAGTGACACACAAATGTATTACCCATTAGATCAATGCTCTACTAAAAAACCACCAGTATGAGTTCAAAAGGTCAACGTTTAATCTGAAGCAAAGATGAGAAGATAAGGGAGCGGGGAAACTAGAGTACTGGAAACAAAACAACCAGAACACAATTAAACAGAATGTTGACACATTGTGAAAAATGTAACTAATGTCACTGATCAATTCGTGTGGAAATTGTCAAATGGGAACCTAACTTGCTATATAAACTTTCACCAAAAACACAATAAAATATTATTTAAAAAAAAAAAAGAAAGAAGCTAGACAAAAATGGACAAATATTGTATGATCTCAATTATATGAGGGGCCCACTCGGCTGATTTGGCAACAGGGAGCCTCTGAGGGTTTTCAGTGGGGGAGCAAACAATTGATGTGCATCTGGGAAAGATCACAGTGAAAATGTGGGAAAAAAACCACATAATGATAACATGTATTTCTACATGCTAATATATGTGTACATAAAACAATAGGAAGCATTCTGGAAGGACATAAAGAACATAACTCAGGGCAGTATGCAAGCATGCTTTTCTCTCTCTTCAGAAGCTCTAGTTTCTCATTTGTTCTTGAGTCCTGACCCTGCGCCCAGCACTGTGCCAGGTATGAGGATGTGTGGGTAAAAAGGTGAACAGGACAAAATCCCAACTCTCAGGAAAAAAAAACAACGATGTCACTTTGACAACTAAGGTGTGTCTGACGAAACCCATGGTCTTCTCAGTCACCTCATATGCTTGCTTGCAAATGCTGGACAATGAAAAAGGAAAACAGAAGAAGAGATGGATTTGAATTGTGGTGTTGGTGAAGAATATGGATATACCGTGGACTGCCAGAAGAATGAACGAATCTGTCTTGGAGGAAGTGAGGATGGCAAGACTTTGGCTCCTTTACTTTGGACATGCCAGCAGGAAAGACAAAGCCATAGAAAAGGACATCATGTTTGGTAAAGTAAAGAGTCAGCAAAAACGAGGGAAACCCTCAATGAGAAGGACTGCCACGATGACCACAATGGACTCTAACACAGCAACGATCATGAAGACCGTGCAAGACCGGGCAACGTTTCTTTCTGTTCCACTGCACACAAGGTCGCCATGAGTAGGAGCTGACTTGACAGCAACTAACAACATCAAAAAGTGAGTACAACCTTTCCAGATGGCAAGTGAGCTGTATCCATGAAAATTTTAAACGCACAATGGTGCCCATCTACCACTATCGGCTGCTCTGACTGGGATTACACAGAAGGTCCCAGACAGGGCGGGAGAAAATGTACAACAAAAGATCAAATTCACAAAAAAGACCAGACCTACTGGTCTGACAGAGACGGGAGGAACTCCCGAGACTGTGGCCTCCAGGCACCCTTCTAACTCACACTTGAAGCCACTCTTGAAGTCCACCTTTCAGCCAAAGATTAGACAGGCCTATAAAACAAACAATAACATACGTGAGGAACGTGCTTCTTAGTTCAGTCAAGCAGATGAGATTAAATAGGCAACACCTGCCCGAAAACAAAGACGAGAAGGCAGGAAGGGACAGGAAAACAGGATAAATGGAACCAGGGAAGCCAGGGTGGAAAGGGAAAGGGGGAGAGTGTTGACACAATGTAGGATTGCAACCAATGTCACAAAACAATCTGTGTATAGATTTTTTAATGAGAAACTAATTTGCTCTGTAAACTTACACATAAAGCACAATGAAAAATTTTTTTTAAACGCAGACCCGATGACCCAGCAATTCCACCTCTACTGCGTTATCCTAGAGAAGTGGTAGCAAAAGTAAGCAGAGAGAAATGCAAATTCGTGTTCACTGTGACACTGCAATAACAGCAAAAAATCTGGAAAAACACAAACATCCATCAATGGTGGAATTTTTAAAAAATATTATGGCACAGCCACATAATGAAAAACTAAGCTGCCTTCAAAAGTAATGAGGGATATCTGGGAAAATGACCCAAATTTTGTGAAAAAAGTATATTACAGAACCGTACACATAGCATAAGGGGCCCTGGTGGTGCAATGGCTAAGCACCTGACGACTACTCGAAAGATGACTTCAAACCCATCAGCTGCTCTGCAGGAGAAAAGACCCAAGGATCTGCTTCCACAAAGATTATAGCCTCGCAAACCCTAGGGGGCAGTTCTACTCTGTCCCATAGGGTCACTATGAGTTGGAATTGACTTGATGGCACACAACATCATCCTGACTGTGTGCGTGTGTGTAGGGAAGTGTTTATATGTATAGAAAATGTCTAGAGGAAGAGACTCGGAACTATTAATCCTGGTTACTCTGGAGACAGGGTCTGGGTGAGGAGGGGCTTCTGTCTGTGGCTAACACATCTCTGTTCTGTGTTTCTGGCAAGACTTTAGGAATGCAAGAGTCAGACAAAGCCTTGACGGGAGAATTCAATGAGATGGTATTGAAAGACCCAGACAGCCAAAGAAATGCAAGAATGGAAGCCAGCTGTCACACTGGTGGGGCTGCGGAGTCCCGTGGGAAGAGAGGCGTGGGTGGTAAAAAGACTTCAACGAGGAAGTGGGCTATGTGGCCACCCACTTTTCTCATCACAGAGCCCTTGATAGAATGAATGTAAACTGGCCTCAGTATGTCACATCAGTGTCCCCATCGGCTGGAACCAAGTCTGTGTCCCAGTCGATGACCTCTCTGTCACTTAAGAAAATCTATCCAACTGAGAAACAGCCCCAAAATTCACCTGGGAAGGCAATCTCTAAATTGTTGAGAATGACATAATGGTAGCCTTAGAGGGAAAACGTACCTTATCCCTCAGGGTACTTAGAATTAAATACAGAAAAGATGAAGTCAGTCAGACCTGTACTATTAATATATGTGATTCGGAATTTGTTCATTTTTTAGAAATGTATAATGTTTAAGAGGATCTGACATATTAGAGTCTCTATCAGATTAGATTTGTGATTCTAATTTAAAATATGTCATTGATTTAGACTTGTGATTTTAAACTGAAATTGTATTCAGTTTATAAATAATACTAGAACACTGAAGAGAACTTAAGATGTGCCATGTTTATTTCTTATGCCAAATTTAATTGATATAGATTTACAAGAATTACTTAAGTGCTAGTAAAGAATTTGTTAATCAGACAACTAATGAACTTAAAAACGAAACTGAATATATTAAATTTCTGAATGCAATTTAAAATGTTTAAAAGGAGTTAATAACCAAATTTGTAAATGAGGCCAAACATTAATCAAAGCCCCCTTAAAGGAGACTGCAAACATTTGCTAGATTTATAAATAGAATAAGATTTGTAAGTTGAACAAGAAGCTTAAGGAAGAACTATGGTTTTTAATTTGTCACTTCAATAAAGTGACTATTCCTTCTGAAACCAGAGCAGTCTCAATAATCTTTTCTGGGTTCCTTTGGGGTATCGTAAAACTCCTACTGACATTGTGTTTGAACTGTTTACCACAGATGTGCTTTACCTGAAGTCTCTGGGAGGCACAGACGGTTAACACCTAGGCTTTTAACCTAAAAGTAGGAGATTCGAGTCCACCCAGAGGCACCTCGGAAGAAAGGCCTAGAGATCTACTTCTGAAAGATCAGCTACTGAAATCCCTATGGAGCACGGCTCTGTGCTGACACACATGGGTTCACCATCAGTTGAAGTCAACTTGTGATGGCAACTGGTACTGGTAAGCTTTGCTTTATAATTAAAAAAAAAAAAAGACTGCCCTCAAGTTGCTGCCAGTCTAGCAGGGAGACAGCTTTATAAACAAGAAGAAAGCCATGTGATAAACACCGTCTGTAAGGGGGCCAGCTCTGATGAGAGAAACATCAGCTAAGGCTTCAGGAAGAGACACCTCTTGGGCCCGCCTTTCCTGCTGCAGACTTTCCGCTGCAGGAGTTTCTAAGGAGCATCCCTCGCTGTGTAAGTCAGCTGTTCTGTTACTTGCAGCTGAAAGCATGGACGACTACAGAACACAACAAGGCGTGAAGACAGGGTAATTTCTCTGAGGAAGTCCAGAGGGATGTGGTGGGACGCAGGCACTGAGGGTTTAAGCAGGGGGGTGGCACGGCCAGATGTGCGTTTGGGAAAAGATCACACGAAAAATGTCACGGACAAAAACCACAGAGTGATGACATACATTTCTACGAGTCTGTGTATTTTCTGGATGGAAACACACCGAACTGCGATTACCTCTGGGAAGAGGCTACAATTAGAGACGCAGCCACAGGAGACGCTGTTTCCTCAAAATACATGTATTGTGTATCGCTGTTGTTAAGTGCCGTGGAGTCCATTTCCAGTCATGTATTATGTGTCTATTCAAGTTTATTTAAATGATTTTAGAAAATCAAAGTCATATATTCTGGAAAATGCAAATCTATAGAGACAATGAAAGGAGCAGTGGTTGCTAAGGGGCGGGGAGGGGGGATGAACAGGTAGAGCACAGCGTTTTAGGGCAGTGAGATTATCCTGCCTGATACTGTCATGGAGACACATGACATGAAGATTTGTCAAAACCCACAGGACTGTACAACTCACAGAGTGAACCCTCAGGGAGACTCTGGAGTTTAGTTAATAATAATGTATCAGTATGGGTTTATCAGCTGTAACAAATGTACCACGTGCTAACAACAAGAGAAACGGGGAGGGGAGGGGGCGGGGGGGCATACGGGGACTCTCTGTACTTTCTAAACAATTTTTCTGTAAACCCAAAACTGCTCTAAAAAAGAAAGCCTATTAAAAATATTGCCAAAGGGAAAAATCTAGAAAGAAATGAAAAAAAAAAAGAAAAAAAAAACCACCAATGTCACAGAGAATGGACTGAGGGTGCCGGGTGGGGGAAGGGAGACCAGGGAAGAGGCTGCTGCCCTGGCCCACGCACGCACGGGGCTGCGGCAGAGGCAGGGGTGGAGTCAGGCTGTCTGGGAGGCAGGTGGAGCAGGACTTTGGGATGTTTCGGCAGCTTCCTCTTCAGTAAAGAGAGGACCCACTGAGACAGTCTGTTGGCACCAAAAGAACACACAGACAGTGCGGCTTCAGAGCCTGGGTCTGCCCTTCCCAGCTGTACAGCAACGTCAACATCCTCCTCCTTCCTCATCTTGGGCCATATTTCAGAGTAGCCACAGGCACATGAGCCTGAAAACAGACGGAGAAGGGACAGACCGCAAGTAAGGGACATGAGATCAGAGAAGCTGTATGGATTGAATTGTGTCCCGCAAAAATGTGTGTCACCTTGGCTAGGCCAGGATTCCCAATATTGTGTGACTGTCCACCATTGTCATCTGATGTGATTTTCCTGTGTGTTGTAAATTCCACCTCTATGATATTAA
>NW_004444067.1:71052-72003 GCF_000243295.1 Trichechus manatus latirostris | reverse complement strand
GATCCTGCAGCTGGCTCCTTCAGTCTGACCTCCAGTTCCTGGGACTTGAACTAGCAGCTTACCTGGGGTCTTGCCTGCCGATCTCGGGATTCATGGAGCCTGTGAGCAAGAGCCCTGCTCTCTTACCTGCTGATCTTGGGTTCACCAGCCCCTGTGGCTACATGAATCAGGAGAAGCCTCTATCCCGATCCACAGACTTGGGACATTCCAGCCTCTACAACCACATGAGTCATTTTCTTGATATAAATCTTTCTATATATACTTATACACTTTACTGGTTTTGCTTCTCTAGAGAACCCAGCCTAAGACAATAACTAAGACATAAGCCAAAGGAAATGAAGGTGTTAGATCCCACTAGAAGGTCAGGTTAAGAAGAGGACCAGGACTGGGTGACATGGATGTACGGAGGCCACTGGTTACCTTGGGGAGAATGCTGCCTGTGTTCCCCTCCCAGACATTTTTTTTCCTTTTTATTGTGCTTTAGGTGAAGGTTTACTGAGCAAATTAGTTTCCCAGTCAATAATTTATACACAAATTGTTCCGTGACACTGGCTGCAATCCCTGCAATGAGTCAGCATTCTCCCCATTACCACCCTGAGTTCCCTATTTCCATTCGTCTGGTTTCCCTGCCTTCCTGCCTTCTCATCTTTGCTTTCAGGCCGATGTTGTCCTTTTGGTCTTATGTGGATGATTGTTAAAAGGAGCACTCTCCTCACATGCATTATTGGTTATTTTACAGGCCTGTCTATCATTGGGCTGAAAGGCGATCTCTGGGAGTTACTTCAGTTCCAAGTTAGAAGGGTGTCTCAGGGCCATACTCTCAGAGGTTCCTCCAGTCTCTCTCAGAACAATAAGTCAGGTCTTTTTTATGAATTTGAAGTTTGTTCTACATTTCCCAGAACATTCTTGTCCAGAACTTCTCCCTAATCTTGAACATCTGGACTGACTTGC
>NW_004444067.1:51044-56965 GCF_000243295.1 Trichechus manatus latirostris | reverse complement strand
TCCCTGCCTGTGTCAGCCCCCTGCTCCTCCCTCCCTGTGTCAGCCCCCTGCTCCTCCCTCCCTGCCTGTGTCAGCCCCCTGCTCCTCCCTCCCTGCCTGTGTCAGCCCCCTGCTCCTCCCTCCCTCCCTGTGTCAGCCCCCTGCTCCTCCCTCCCTGCCTCTGTGAGCCTCTCTTCGTGGCCATGTGCTTGGTGTTGCACACTCAACCAAGCCCCATGGGAAGCTGCCTGCTGACTGTTTTGTGGGCACTTCTCTGGACCTCTCTTGTAGAAAGCAAATTCCTGGAGTTGTGTCCAAGTGTCTTGGTTCCCTGGCCCAATGCTGGGTACTGACTAAGCTCTTGGTAAATATTTTGTCACGTTTTTGAGCAAGGCATAGACTGAGGAAGGTCCCCATCAAAGGACCTGTCAGCTGAAAAGGGTAGCATGGAACTGCTGGCCGGTCTAACAAGGGCAGCGGCAGATACCAAGAAAATACGACATTCGGACAGATCAGCTGTGAGGATGAGAGGGGCCCAGAATGTGCTGAATGGAAGAAGCGGAGGGTGTGGGGAGGGCAGGCCCAGGGAAGTGTGGAAGGCGAGGGGGGAAGGGGTGGTAAAGGGTAAAAGTAAGCAAAGCTGCTGAAAGGAGGGAGGGACAGGAGGACACCTGGATCTACTTCGTAAGTTCAAGTCAGGAGACCTAAATTCAAGACCTGCTTCACCATTTATTAAGGCAATCATGGGCAAGTCACTTAAATCCCTCTGAGCCTCCGCTTACTCTTCTGTAAAACGGGGATGCCAATACCTACTTCTCGGCAAGATTATGAGGATCAAAACCTCTTGAAAACTGGGATGGAGTGTAAGTGTTCATTAGCTCTGAGTCCCTGATGAACAAACCCAAACCAAATCCACTGTCATCTAGTCGATTATGACTCATAGGATCCTGCTGAATAGCTGCCCTTTATGTTCACCATAAGGAGCCCTGGTGGCCCAGTGGCTAAGCGCTCAGCTGCTAACCAAAAGGTTGGTAGTTTGAACCCACCAGTGGAGTGGCTCCACAGGAGAAAGATGTAGCAGTGTGCTTCCATAAAGATTACAGCCTTGGAAACCCTACAGAGCAGTTCTACAAGCGTCACTGTGAATTGGAATCGACTCAATGGCAGTGGATTTGGTTTCTGCTCACCATAGTTCTGTGTCAACAGCAGGATCGATCGTAGGAAAACCCTGTCCACATTTTTTATGGAAATGTCAAAAACACAGGTGTTTTAAATTTTTGTAACCACAAAAAGAATAGCAGTTGTATGTGAACTTATTCTGATTAGGTGAGAGATGATGAAAAATAAAATCTGTTTCTAAAGATGGGATTTGCTGTCGTTCAAAAGAGAGGCAGAAGAGTATGATGGTGACATAAGAAAGTTAGCCCTTGGAATACAAAACAGAACGCTCCGTGCAAGGTAAAGACAATCTCTGGTGCTTTCAGTAAGGAAGCCCTGCTTACCTGAAGGTGGTGCTGACTGTTCCTGAAAACGTCGTAGATGACCACAGTGTGCGCGCAGACGTACAGAAGAACCCTCTGATTCTCATCTCGAATACTGAAAACCGGGAGGGAACTGTTCCATCCAAACGCCCAAGTCATGGTCTGGAAGACAAAGGTCAACTAGCAAGATTCCAGTGTGCTGAGCCCCGCCCGCGAGGTCAGGCTCTCCTGGTCTGAGTCCCAGGAGAAGGGTTTCACCTCAAAAGGATTTCACACGGTCCACCGAAGAGGAACCACTTTAAGAAAGTCTCAGCAGCATGGTACAACACGGATGAACCTTGAAAACATCACCCTGGGTGAAAGCAGCAAGGCACAAAAGGCCACACATTATAGGATTCCATTTATACTAAATACCCAGAAGAGGCAAGTCCATAGACTGAAGGCAGATGTAGCTGGTTGCCAGAGCCTAGGGGGGAAGGAAGGAATGGGGAGTGAATGCTAACTGCATGGGGTTTCTTTTCAGGGTGATGAAAACATTCTGCAATTAGTGGTGATGGTTGTACAACCTTGTAAAAGATACGAAAAACCATTCAATTGTACACTTTCAAAGGGTAAATTTTATGAGATGTTGTTATGGATTGAACTGTGTCCCCAAAAAATCTGTGTTGTAAATCCTAACCTCTGCGTCTGTGGTTACAATCCCATTTGGGAATGGGCTGTCTTTGTTATGTGAATGAGACCAGATTAGTATCGCGTATATCTGGAGTCAATCTCTTTTGAGGTATAAAAGAGATTAAAGGCAAGCTAGAAGCAGAGATGGGGGAAGAGAGATGCCAAGCCATGTGAAGATCGCCCAGGAGCAGAAGCTAAAAGAGACAAGGACATTCTTTCAGAGCCAACAGAGAGAGAAAGCCTTCCCCTAGAGCTGGAGCCCTGAATTCCGACTTCTAGCCTCCTAAACTGTGAGAAAATAAATTTCTCCTAAACTGTGAGAAAATAAAGTTGCCCACTTATGGTATTTCTGTTACGGTAGCGCTAGATAACTAAGATAGATGTGTATTCTATCTCAATTTCAAAAGAAAAGAAAAAGTGAGGCTTGAAGTGAGCGCAGTAAAGTTTCTCCAGGCAAGCCGGCCTGGGGAGGGAAAAAAAATAAAGAAAGAAAAAAAAGTCTTCAGCAGTAAATAAACAACTTCCCATTATTCCATTTTCCAGGACCTGGACCACACTCAATACCAAACACACAGTGAGCACTAAATGCTGTGAAAATCAACTTACTTCATGAAACTACGTAAAAACAGGCAAGTTCTAATAAAACCACTAAGTAACTCCGTAAGAAAGGCAATTATTCAGTCTGCACATTTGGTTCTTAAACCCGGTTTTTCCTGGAAGAATAAAGAGACCAAATTCCCTTAGAAAAATTAAAATAGTCCATATTACCCATGATAAAGCCAAAATAGAAAATTTTACAAAACAAAACAAAAACTGTAGGTAATTTAAATCTGACTACTGCTTTTAATTCAATGGTACTTTATGTAGGATGTTTGTGTTCAAAGTCTTTTACAAAAATCGTGGTTGTTGCTGCGTGCCATCAAGTCGATTCCAACTCGTAGTGACCCTACAAGACAGAGCAGAACTGTCCCACAGGGTCTCCTAGGCTGTAATCTTTGCGGGAGCAGACAGCCAGGTCTTTTCATACAGGAACGGTAGTGGGTTCGAACAGCCAACCTTTCAGGTTAGCAGCTGAGCGCTTAGCCATTGCGCCTCCAAGGCTCCTTTTACACACGTTGACTGTTCTTGGTTGTCTGGTACTGTTGTAACAGAAACGCCGTACGTGGCCGGCTTCAACAAACACATTTATTTCCTCAGTTTGTTGTTGTCGTTAGGTGCTGCCAAGTCGGTTCCGACTCACAGCGACCCTGTGCACAACAGAACGAAACACTGCCTGGTCCTGCGCCATCCGCACCATCATTGTTAGGCTTGAGCCCACTGTTGCAGCCACTGTGTCAGTCCACCTCTTTTTCAATGACCTTCTACTTTACCAAGCATGATGTCCTTCTCCAGGGACTGATCTCTTCTGATAACATGTCCAAAGTATGTGCGACATAGTTAAGAAGCATTCTGGCTGTACTTCTTCCAAGACAGATTTGTTTTCACAGTTTAGGAGGCTAGAAATGCAAAGTCAGGGCACCAGCTCTAGGGGAAGGCTTTCTCTCTCTGTCAGCTCTGGGGGGAGATCCTTGTCCCTTCAGCTTGTTTCCTGGTTCCTCAGAGATCTCCATGTGGTTTGGCATCTATGCTCCTCCATCTCTGCTTGCTTAATCTGCTCCATTTACATTTTGTAAGAGATTGATTCAAAACACACTCTACACCTATCCTGCCTCATTAACATAACAAAGACAAATAGGATTACAACCACAGGCATAGAGGTGAGGATTTACAACACATATTTTGGGGATAGAGTGTTTAAACTGATGATTAAATGATTACTTACTAAAAATTAGTGAATTTTTTATGTATATATATTTTCCATAATGAATTTTTTTTTAATCAGTGAATTATATTGGGGTATAGAAACAAAATCTGGTGAGTTTCCTTTCTTATCTTGGGAGAATACTTACAAGGTAAAATTGATGTATCATATATTTCTCCCCAAAAGATTTAACAGGCAATGTGGCCAGTTTCTCGCTCCTCCACTCTATGTCCCATCCTCTCTGCTTCCATCTGCTCATTCCCTGTGACTTATATTTATATTTAGATCTCATGCTGTGTGGGTGTGAGTGGCAGAATTATGGAATCATAATTGTCTCAAGCTGCAACTTCTAGGAACAGAATTATTTAATATTCGGCTGGTTCTTAAAAGCCCATTTCTCCAAATGAGACTGTTCTTTTGGAAACCTGCTTATTCTGAAAGGCATTTCATTCATTCTGGAAATTTATTTTGCCATTTGACAAATAAGTTATGGAAAGGAAACAGTCCTAACCAGACTCCTGTCTTCAAGGAAAACAGATCTTCCAAAGTCAAAACTCAGCTGACTTCACTCAGGAGGGACAGAACCTCCTTACTCAAGCAGCAGTCACAGTGGCTGAAATCACCTAGCATTAATGGTCCTGTTTTGCACTATTTTTTAACAAGCATGTGTTATAGATTGAACTGTGCCCCCCAAAAAGATATGCTGAAGTCCTGACCCTGCTACCTGTGAACGTGACCTGGTGCGGAAGGAGGGTCGCTGAAGACGTTCTCCGTTAATGTGAGGTCATGCTGGAATAGAGCGGGTTCCAATCCAGTATGAGAGCTGTCCTTATAAAAGAGAAGAGGCACAGACAGACAGACAGGGAAGAAGGCCATGTGAAGGTGGAGGCAGAAACGGAAGTTACGCCACACTGCCAGCTAAGGAACACCTGGGGCTACCAGAAGCTGGGAGAGATGAGGAAGGATCTTCCCCTAGAGCCTTCAGAGAGAGCGTGGCCCTGCTGACACTCTGAATTTGGACTTCTAGCCTCCGGAACTGTGAGGCGAAACGTTTCTGTCGTTTGAAGCCACCCACTTTTCAGTACTTCATCACAGCAGCCCCAGGAAGCTAATAAAAAAGAAAAAAAAGTTGCCGTTGAATAGATTCTGATTCAGGGTGAACCCATATATGTGAGTGGTTAACACACTCAGCTGCTAACCAAAAGGTTGGAGGTTCAAGTTCACCCAGAGGCATCTCTGAAGAAAGGCCTGGTGATCTACTTCCCCCAAATCAACCACTGAAAACCCTAAGGAAAGGTGGCACAAATGGCTTGCACTCAGCTGGTAACCAAAAGCTTGGCACTCTGAACCCACTCCATGGCACTGTGGCACAGGCCTGCCTGCTGATCTGCTTCCATAAAGATCACAGCCAAGAAAACTCTAGGGAGCAGTTCTACTCTGTAACACATGAAAACCCAAACCCACAGCTGTGGAGCCAATTTCGGCTCACGGTGACCGTACAGGACAGAGTATAACTGCCCCATAGGGTTTCCAAAGCTGTAATCTTTACAGAAGCAGACTGGTACATCTTTCTCCGTGGAGCAGCTCGTGGGTTCGAACCACCAACCTTTCAGTTAGCAGCCGAGTGCTTAACCGCTGTGCCACCACGGCTCCTTTCCTGTAACACATGGGGTCTCCTAAATCACAAATCGACAACGAAAACCCTATGGAGCAGTTCCACTCGGACACACATGGAGTCGCCAGGAAACTAACATGTGGCAAACAATCGTGAAGACAGGTGCGTCTCACGTCATCAATTTTTTTCTAAAACACTGTGATCTGGAACACAAAACTTTGCTGTCCAAACCGGACTGCCCTCTATTTGATATGCATAACGGTTCCTTCGCGTATGCGGATGGTTGCCTGTTTCTTGGCTGGTGGTGGGGGCCTCGGTCCTGCCGATTTCCTGGGTGTGCTGTGAGTTACTGCAGGCCTAGGCCCTCAGGAAA
>NW_004444067.1:49440-50944 GCF_000243295.1 Trichechus manatus latirostris | reverse complement strand
GCGGGCACACAGACATATGGAGGAGCACGTTCCCGCGGCATCGTCTGTGACAGCTGGAAACCAGAGGCAACATAAGCAGCCACTGGGTAGGGAGCAGTTAACTTAAAAAAGAGGAAGTGAAGCTTTTACTTGCACTAATACAAAAAACCCCCCAAGACCCTCAAGTGGAAAAATAGTTTCCAGGAAGGCACAATACCTCGCTGGTAAAAAAAAAACAAAACTGAATGTGCATACTGTGTGCATGCGTGTGCACACACATGTGCAGATGACATGTTTGCATATGTATAGAAAAAGAGGTTTGGAAAGACACGCAGCTTTACCAAATTCTAACTGTCGTTACTTCAGGTAAATGGGATTTGGGTGGGAGTGTATGTGAGGAGGAATCTCTGCCTTCAAACATGTATGTGCTGTCTGAATTTTTCACAAAGACATATATTTGTTTTAATACAGACAATAAAGGTGAAAGAAAAGGAAGCGAAAGGAAAAAAAAGACGAAGAACGAAGGTGCACCCATGAGCTAAACCAATTTACAAAGGGGCAGGCTGGAAAAGTCTGTTTCTGCTGTGAGCCCAGCGCCAACAGGAGACCCAGCTTTGGGAGTGGTCATGTCAAATCCAAGCAGCTCGGGTCCTGACACAAAGCCTACTCACTGGCATTAGTGATGTTTCCCGATTTCTTGTCAGCTGGCTAAACGAAAGTTTTCATGAGCCCTTGCTGTTATTAAGTGCCGACAAGTTGATTTTTGACTCGGCGACCCCCCGTGACAGAGTAGAACTGCCAATAAGGTTTTCCTGGCTGTAATCTTTATGGGAGCAGATCACCAGGTCTGTCTCCGCGGAGGATTTCAAACCGTTAACCTTTCGGTTAGCAGCCAGGGCTTCTTTTATGAATGCTAAAACTCCATTAGTCTTTCTTTCAGACTGAACAACTGGTAAGCTATGGAGAGAAACTTTAACGCCGTTGCTCAAATTAAGCTAAATCTTCAGGAAGGAGGATTTTAGTTGTCTCTGTTTCCCACTAGGCATCCTTCCCCCGTTATCACCATCATCACCTGATTGTTAACCTTTATCAAGTGCTTACTACGTACTGGAACTACATTAAGTCCTTCAGATACACTGAATTGCTTCCATTATCTTCCAAAGGCATGAATCTATGGGGAACATTTTTTAAAAAAAGGAGATGAACTCTGAGAAACATTTTTCAGCAAGTAGCAGATGGAGGAAGAAGGGAAAAAAACTTCTCTTCCCTCTCTTGGTGAGTGAGAATATTTCTGTTCTCACAGATGGTGCCTCCCTAGAACACGCGCTGCAGCAGCAAAGACAGGTTCCTTTGGAAACTGGAGTGTTCCAGCAGCTGCGTTCACTTTTGCCACACCTTTCACTTTCTGATCCTTCAAAGGCTGGGATCGGGGCAGCTGTTGTCAGGTGCCATCGAGTCAGTTCTGACTCACAGGGACCTTACGTACAACAGAACGAAGCACTGCCCGGTCCTGCATCATCCTCAC
>NW_004444067.1:47337-49086 GCF_000243295.1 Trichechus manatus latirostris | reverse complement strand
CCCTATGCAACAGAAAAACTATATCCGGAATTTCCTGTCCACTGAGCAAAACTGTGGAACCCAGATGCGGCGTCCATGTTCATGTTCTGTCATGCAGGTCCAGCCAGCACTCCTAACTGAACTTTAAAAGACACCGTCTATTATTAGTTTAAAAAGGATCTTTGTGGTGTTTGTTTTTTTTCACATGCAGAAAATTCCCCTATTTCACAACACTCTTGAACAGCATTTGGGGGTGGGAGAACACGGGGCACTTACCAAGGGGAACACTCTGGCGCTGTCGTCCTTTCTAAACAAAGCATCTTCTGTGCTGGTGGACACCAGCGACTCCTTTGGGGCCGCTGCTTTGCCTTCTGGGTTGAGGTAGCATGAGACTCTCTTTCCTTTCCTCCACCCTCCCTTTTCTGGTCCTACTTCACGTTCGGGCGTCTGATCGGTCTTCTCCACAAGCTCATCCGAGGGCTGTTGCTCCTCAGAACCGTTTTGATCCAAATTAGGAATTTCAGATGGTGAAAGCTCAACTACTTCAGAACCCTCCGGTTCTAATAAATGCTCTGACCCGCCGCCACTCTGTTTTTTCTGAAAAGAGAAATGAAAGGAGATTGTAATTCTGATACAGTACACGTTGCTCCGTGCCCCACCCCCAGCCACTTCCCTTTTCTTCCCCATTTCTAATCCGTCTGTCTGTCTGTCAGCCTCACTCTGGAACTGCTGTTGTTGTCAGCTGCTGTCAAGTCAAGTCTGACTCACAGGGACCCCGTGCATGCAGAGTACAACTGCTCCATTGGGTTTTCAAGGCTGTGACCTTTCAGAAGGAGATCACCAGACCTGTCTTTCCAGGTTCCTCTGGGTGAGTTCAAACTGCCAACCTTGTGGTTAGTACTTGAGTGATTAACCATTCGTGCCAGCCACCTACTTTGGAATTAAAAAGGAGCCTGGGACATTCTGTATCTAAATAAAATGAATCATGGTTGTGTCAGGTTTATTCTCAGCCTACGAGCAGACCCACAACAGCAAAATCCTTCTTCTAAGTGGCACTGGTGGTCTCTGAAAGGCTGACTGGCCACAGTTATTCATTCTTGGACCAGAGCTGAGTTCTCCTGCAGGAACCAGTCTATGGGAAGCCTACATTACTATTACTGCACTGCCTCTCTTCTAAGACAAGTACCTTCGGTTAACCCCACCAGCCCTTTCAGCGTCAGCCACCACTACTCATCTCCTTCAGGAAGCTCTCCCTGACCATCCTCCAGGCCGAGTTAAGTAGCCGTTTTTAAATCACACTTGCGTCTCTCAATCACTGTACTTCGCATATTGTTTTATAATGTTCGGTTATGGATCTGCCTCCCTAGTACACACCCTAGAGCTCCTTGAGAGATGCACTGAGTCTTGGTATGTTTTGTATCCCCATAGCATGCTCGTATATTAAGCACTCAATTAATGATTCTCAATGAATACATGAATGAATCAGTGAAGATTACTACTTACGGGGGAAGCTCCTGACTCGATTGACCGGGAACCAGGAAACGTAAGTTGTTCAAAACTCATCATAGCCTGGGTGATTTCTTGGGGCACAGCGATTTCTTCCTGTTCTCCTGCAATCTCCTCCTCCTGACCTTCTCCAGCCTGTTCCTCCATTTCCTTTGCTATAGCTGCCTCTGTCTCCTGAGACTCCTTCCATGCTAATGTGTCCTCTTCTCCTTCTTCATCTTCTAGCTTTTGGTAATCTGGATTATATTCTTCTTCATCTTCTAG
>NW_004444067.1:27325-46977 GCF_000243295.1 Trichechus manatus latirostris | reverse complement strand
TTCCATTTCCGTTTCTCCATCTTCTGTTTCTTCTAGTGGGCTTTTTTCTGCATCTGACATTCTCTCCTATAGAGTTTTCTCTAGAAAAATTTTGGCAATAATCATCAATAGGCACCTCTGTTTCTCGTTTTGATTCCCTGGTGCACTAACCTATACATGAAATGTGCAATACCAGCTCTAGTTCCTTTCCACAGGGATAAAAAGAATGTCATATGTCAGGAAAGCCTGTCCTGAACCTTATAAAAATATTGATTCCCAGGGCCTCTCATCTTTCCAGGAATAACTTTAGAGCCCCCTAACTAATTTTTAAAATATCCATATTCCCACAGGCAACAAATGCATAACCCAGGCATTTGCAACAAATCTACCAATAGAAATAAGAGAAGAAGTAACATAGATTCATGGCTAAGCTTAGTGCTTTGCAGGCAGCCTTTCCTAGCTGAGAATCCCACCCAGTTCTACACTCACTTGTTCTCCGACCTTGGGCAAGTCACTTTACCCCTCAGAGTCTACACTTGCCCCTAGTCAAAATAAAATATGGGTTTGTTGTGATGATTAGATAACATATGCAAAGTGCTCAGCACAGTTCCAGGGTGTGGTGCTTAAGACATGGTAGCAACTGTTACGGGGATAAAAGCAAACTTGATTTGCAGAGAAATTCACAGTTTAAAAGCACTCTAACGCACACTCTCGTATTTATTCCTTACAACAAACAAACTTTGCAGCTCGAGGAGTTGAGGTGACTTATTCAAGATCACACAGCTAACAAGCAGCAGACCTCTCTGGCACTCAGTTCCCCCATCCGAATAATGGCGACTGTGATTTCATGTCTAGGGCTCTAACAGGGCTTCTTCCAAAGGGCCCAAACCTTGAAGGGGACGGGTCCAAGCCCAGTGGGACCGCGGGGCCGCGTGGGGGTGGCGAGAGTGTGGGTCTGTGGTGAGGCCCCTTCCCTCCCGCTGAGGTCCCCTGGGGCCACCCTACACCCCGCCGTGCCGCGACCCCCGCCTTGGCACCCCTGACTCACAGCTCGCCTTCCCCGGGGTTCAAAAGCCTGGGCCGTCCAGCCGCCTGAATCCCGCGATCTCCGGCTGCCGCCGCCGGCTCTAAAGGCTCCCTAGTTACGGTTGCCACCCAAACCCAGTCCCCATGGCAACCGCTGCCGCCGCCGCCGCGGGCTACTAGCCGTAAAGCGAGAGGGCTGGACGGTGGCTCACGTGCCAGAAGGGGCTTGCGAGCAGGCCCAGCACGCCCCCTGCCTGTGCCGGGGAGAAGTGCCGCCCGAGCCGGGGCCGGAAATTTAACTTAGCCGTTTTATCTTCCTCTCTTTCTTTCCTCACCTGACATTATCCCCCACTTTTTCCCACGGTGCCATCCCCTGAAAGGTCGCAGCGGCCAATACTGGGAAGTTAGACTTTCTGAAGACTTACTCTTGTAAGTGAAGAAACATGAACGGTTTGAAAACACTCTTTGCCAAAAGCAAACTAAAACAGGCTATTTCCAGGTCTTAGAGAGGCAGCACACATCTCGGCCCTTCCACCTCCTCACAGGGCACTACGTGTTGAGTACAGTATTTCAGTTAATTGGGGTTCAGTATTATACAGGTTACACGATCTTGCTGCCCCTATCACAAAGGCCTTCTGTAAAACCGGTCTGGTTAAATTGAAATCACTGTCACTGAACTGTACATGTAGAAACAGTTGAATTGGTGTATGTTTTGCTGTGTATATTCTCAACAACAATAAAATGAAAAAAAAAGTCTGGTTAAATCTATTAGGACCATTTCATGTCAAACTGAAGCTCAGCTAGAATCTCAGACCACAACATGTTGCCACTCTTAGGACTGGTAAAGGGTGGTCTACAGGAAACCAGATCTTAGCTCTGATGAAGAAGTGTCTTGGTGCTATCATTTTAGGAGAAAGTGAATGATCTCATGACCCCCACCCCCACAGGGTTGCCATTAGTTGGAATCAACTCAGTGACAACTAACAAAAAACAAAAAAACCCATGCCCCAATGCTGTAAGCTGATTAATATGTATACATCTCCAAAAAGGACAAAAAGGGATAAATCAGTATAATCTGTGTTTATTACAGTCTGGGGCTTATGAAAAAGACTGGAAGACACGGAATTTGAACACACAATTTAAACAGCAAACACTGGTAAACACAGTATGCCTCCAGCTAGGACGGGGGAATAGAGTTTAGGGGAACAGGAGGCCTTCCAAGTTGAGTGTGAGAACCCATAGCTGGGAGCACATCTCAGTACTGACTCCCATCAGAGCACGCTGTTACCTGTCTCTAACCCACTGCCAAGCCCACTGCCATCAAGTGGATTCCGACTCACAGAGACCCTAAAGGACAGAGAATTGCTCCATTGGGTTTCCTAGGCTGAAATCTTTCCCAGGAGCAGACTGCCAGCCACATCTTTCTCCTGCAGAGCAGCTGGTGGGCTTGAACCGCTGACCTTTCGGTTCACAGCCGAGCACTTAACCACTGCGCCACCAGCGCTCCTTTATCTGTCTCTAGCCCAAGTAAATCCAACCCCAAGGAACACAGTCATTCCTCCGCAGAAAGCTGTCTGTAAGAACTGTGGCAGTAAACACTGTGATACCCTGAAGAGAAGAAAGAGGAGCCACTGAAGCCCATTTAACAGGTTAAAAGAGAGAAAAAAACACAAGGAAGGAAAAAGGAAGCAAGCATTTCCAATCAACCAGATCTGCAAACACTGTGTTCTTATCAGCAATGTCAAGTACACCTCAGCAGTTCACAGAACAGTGCTGGTCTGAGAGCATAGCTGGGAGGGTCAATCACAAAAAGTTAAGTTACGAGCTAATTTGCGATTGTTAAAAAAAAAAAAAAATCCACTGTCATAGAGTCGATTCTGATTAATACCAACCCTATAAGACAGTAGAACTGCCCTGTAGGATTTCCAAGGAGTGGCTGGTGGATCCAAATTGCTGACCTTTTGGTTAGTAGCCAAGTCTTAACCACCGTGCAAACCAAAAACCAAACTCGTTGCCATCGAGTTGATTCTGACTCACAGTGACCCTACAGGACACAGTAAAACCGCCCCATAGGGTTTCCAAGGAGCACCCAGTGGATTCAAACTGCCAACCTTCTGGTTAGCAGCTGAACTCTTAACCACTATGCCACCAGGGTGGTTGTTAATTCCAGAAGGGAGCTTGCTGCCCTCTGGTGGTTACAGAAGGAGCCCTGGTGGCACAAGAGTTGGGCACTTGGCTGCTAACTGAAAGGTCAGTGATTCGAACCCACCAGCTGCTCCACGGAAGAAAGACCTGGCGATCTGCTTCCATAAAGAGTACAGCCTTGGAAACCCCATGGGCATTTCTACTCTGTCCTAAAGGTTGCTATGAGTCACAACTGACTCAACAGCAAAGGGTTTGATTTTTTTTTAGGTTTTGGTGGCCACAGAAGAACTTGCGGCCCTTTGCTGGATTACAGAAGAATAAGCCAACACCAATCAGTATCCCAGCTACCGGGACAGGCTCCAGGCTTTCCCTATTCTCCAAAGGGAGGATTTGTGGCCCCAGAGGCCCAGCTGCTGAGGATGCACAAACCTACCTGGCAATTTCTGTAATCAGAGCAGCCACGGCTCAGTGAAAACCTGACGTCACCACTATTTGCCAGTCTGTTCTGCCCAGTATGTTCCTGTGAGGATGCTCTGACCCCCAGCTTAGCTTTGGTTTGTGAGTTCATAAGAAATTCAGTTGGGGTGATACCACGGTCATATCAACACACTGTAAAACTGTATTTATTTGAATTTTTTTTTTCCTGAAAGAATAAAGTCATATAAGCACCTGCCAGAATTACTCCCTCCCACTCACCCACCATCAAGCGGATTGTCACTTAGGGCCATGGCCTGATTTGTAAAAGCCGCTAAGCACAAGTCAGGTTTGAACAATGCCTTAACGCAGACAGATTATATTGGTCGGCCACAGCGTTTCCGCCACCTAGAAGTTCAGGCTTCCGGCCGCTTCCAGATCCATAAACTTCAGGGAGAGATGAGAACCAGGGAGGCCCACTAGACCCAAGTCCAAGGCATGCGAAGATGCTTTTCTGTTACCGCTCCCCAGGGACGATCATCTTTGCCAAGGAATAATGTTGCAGCTGGAAGGAAAAATTAAAAAAAAGAACAGCTTGAGGTTTGGTGGCTCTATTCCAGAAGATCAGAGTTGAACCCTTCCGAGCTTTCCACCTATATTCTTTAATGCTTGTAAAACAAATGCCTAGTTAATGAAAGATCATTTTAATCAGACCATAGAAGACTGAGGAGAGAGACCAGGGCTCCCTCCACCACCACACCCACCTCATTCATACCACACGTTGCATTCTGGGGATTCCCACTATTCCCCACTTTATATCTAAGGAACACTCGCTGCCACCGTCATGTGAAGGAAAGGACATCGGCACTTTACCCCAGCAGTCCTTTTCCCGCCCAGCGTGTTGGGACAAGTCTAAGCTGCTGTCTCTCCCCTCTTCGGATCACTGTCACGTTCAGTGGCTTCTGAAAGGAAAACAGGCTCATTTTAGTCTCATTAGTACACCCAGAGATTCAGGCTAAAATGCTGGGATGATCCTTTTCACCCGTCATGTTGGTAAGGATTTTATCTTAAGTATGATCACAGCATTGGCAAGAGTGGGGGGGACGTGGGACTCTTGAAGTCACCAGGGGGACTGTGAATCCGTACCATCTTTCTGGAGAAATGTGTCCAAAAAAAAAAGAATCTTTAAAAGGTGCATACAAGATACACTGTTTTCTATTGTGGTAAAAAATATATGACAAAACATTTGCGATTTTAACCATTTTTACGTGCACAGTTCAGTGACATTAATTACGTTCACTATGCTGTGCAACCATCACCAAGATACATTCTTAACCGTTTGTACTACCGGGGCTCCTGTGTATATGTAAGTTTCTTTAATTTAAGAAAAAAATTAAAGGGAAGGGGAGTACACACAAAACAAATTAAAACAAGATACCATTTTCCACCTAGGTTTAGACTGTCAGACTGACAGTAAGATAAGTGGGGAGGGTGAAGACAGAAGCACTCGTAGACACTACGTGAGAGAACACGAACTAAGGCAGCTCTTTGGGGGACCAAAAAAAACAAACCCTTTGCCATCAGGTCGATTCCGACTCACAGCGACCCTACAGGACAGAGCAGAACTACCCCATAGGACTTCCAAGGCTGTAATCTCTATGGAAGCAGATTGCTCCAACTTTCTCCTGTGGAGCAGCTGGTGGGTTTGAACCATCGACTTTTCGGTTAGCAGCCAAGTGCTTAACTACTGTGCCACCGGGGCTCCTTATGCATATGCGTACAGCTTGTAATTCTACTTTTTAGTCTCTACCTAGAGAAGTACCTACATATGTGCATAATCGTTTTAAGTACACAGTACTGTTCCTAACAGTGTAAAACTGGAGAAACCTCACTGTCCAGAAATCAGGCAATGTACAAACTGCACTCCACTCAAGCAATGGAGTACTACGCAGCAGTGAAAAACATGAGGTATGTGCCAAAGGAAAAGATCTCCAAGAAGCCCTGTTAAGTGAAAATATCACCTACCGTTTATACCATCTATGTAGAAGGTGGAGCCCTGGTGGTGCAGTGGTTAAGGGCTCCTCTGCTAACCAAAAGGTCGGCAGTTCAACTTTACCAGCTGCTCCTTGGAAACCCTATGGGGCAGTTCTACTCTGTCCTATAGGGTCGCTATGAGTCAGAATCGACTCGATGGCAATGGGTATTCTGGTTTAGTATGTAGAAGACAGCAAAGAGCTCAAAATAAAACTACACATTTCTATATACACATTACTTGTATTTAATGGTATAAAAAAACAGCAGAGAAAATATAAATCAAATGGGAAAGGGATCAGAATTGGGGTTGATGGCCCAAGGGGAGTTTTATTTTATCCATACTGATCACAAGGATATATTATAGGTTATTTGTATAATTAAAACATTTAAAAAGAAATAAACAAGGACATACCCATACTACTGAATCTTAAGCAGCTATTAAAAAGAATGAAGTAACTTCAAGATGAACTGTTGAGTAAACTAAGCAAGCTGAAAAACCTCAGGTACATGATCTCATTTACCTTTTAAAAAAACTATACATATAATAAAAAATATGTATGTAAATCCAGATAAAAATGTACAGAAGGATATGCACAGTGTTAATCTCCAGGAAGAAATGTGATTAAAGAGGAAAGAGAATAAGTCAGACACAAAAGGACAAAATTGTGTGATCCCACTTATATGAAATGTTTAGAACAGACAACGGCATAGAGACCAAAGTTCATTTGTGGTTACCAGGGGGAGATGGGAAGGGAAAACACGGAGGTATTGCTCACCGGGCACTGAGTTTGTTAAGGTGATGAAAATATTTGGAAATGGACAGTGGTGATGGCTGCACGACATGGTGAACGTTATTAATGTCACTGAATTACACATGTAAAAGATGCTGAAATGACCAATGTTATTATAGATATTTTTACCACAATGAAAAAATAGAGTAAAACCAGAAAAACAAAAAAGTTGAAGGGAAACTCACTTTTGATTCTATCTTTGCTTAATTGAATAATGTAACATTTGTCATTTGACCCATTTTTTAGTGCGCAATTCAGTGACATTAATCACATTCACTAGGTTGGGCGACCATCACCATTGTCTATGTCTAAAAGTTCTTCTTCACCCCAGACAGAAGCTCAGTACCCTTCACTCCCCATTCTTCCCTCCCCAACCCCTGGTGACCATCCAGCGTTTGGAGAAATCACCAAACTGTTTTCCACAGCAGCTGCACTGTTTTACAATCCCACCAGCAACGCGTAAGTGTTCCAATTTCTCCACAGCCTGCCAACACTTGTTATTTTCCATTTTTTTATAATAGCCATCTCACTGAATGTACTTTATGTGGCTTTGAATTGCATTTCCCTAATGACTAATGATGCTGAGTATCTTGTCATGTGCTTATTGGTCATCTGTATGTCTTCTTTGGAGAAATGTCTTTTCAAGTCCTTTGGCCCTTTTTAACTGGATTGTTTGTCTTTTTATTGTTGAGTGGTAGGAGTTCTTTATGTATTCTGGATATCAATCCCTTATCAGATAGTTCATATGTATCTAATGCAATTTTAGAAAGTTAAAAAAAAAAGACATTAACGACAGGATGATTTCAAGTTTGTTAAGGATATTTAAATAAAACATATATAAATGTATCTACATAATTTGTAAGGAAACAACATAAGCCCAACAAGGACAGGGCCACATGTCCTGTGCGCCCTGTGACCAAGTGCCTGAGGAAGGGTCTGTGGGAAGCAGCAGGATGTCTTGAGTGAGAGGAGATTTTGGAGACAATCAGCCTGGGTCTGGATCCCCTCGCTGCCACTTATTAGTTGATACCCTGGGCAGTTACTTGCCCTTTCGGGCCCTCTGTTTTCTTAGCTGTAAAATGGAAACAACCACAATCCCTACCTCCAAAGCACTGAACAAGAATCTATACATACAGGGTTACCTGGAACACAATAAGCTTTCAATGCCTGGCAACTGTAATTATTTATTCAACAAACATTCCCTGAACCCCTCCTGTGTGACGGATTACGCTGTTGCTGGGGATATAGCAGTCACAAAACAGACACCGCTGGCCCCAGAGAGCTCACATCCTACCAGGAGCAGCCAGACAGACAAAATGTTAGATTCTGTATGTGCTAGGAAGAATAAAGCAGGAAAGGGGAAGGGAAGTGGGAGAGGGATATCATAGATGGGTTGGCTGGGAAAGGCCCCACTAGGAAGGTGTCACTGCATAAAGATGAGGGCGGTAAGAGGGGGCAGGGAAGAAAGCGTTCCAGGCAAGGGAACAGTCAGCGCCGGCCTGAGCAGGGCCTGTGCCTGGGAACCAGGACCATCGGGGCAGCACTCAGAGGCCCTAGCAAGGCTCCTTGGCCCAGGCGGCCAGGTTACTCACCCCCTCGCTGTGCTGCACCACACTGCCCACGTTCTGCAGCGATTGGAAGTTCTGGGCATTTACAGAGCCAAACTCCACAATCTCGTCATCCACTTGCAGGCCCTGAAGAAAACAGAAGGGAAAACCAGGCTAGCGGTGAACTGTGCTCCTGTTGGTTACCTTTCAACACCCAGTGTGATGTCAAGGTGAACAACTTGTTTCTTCAGGGGAGAACGGCAGGCTCAAAGGCAGAGGTCAGGGATTTAGAAACCTCGTGCAGGAAGAACTGGAGGACAACTAGGCCACTCCCTCCAGGGGTCCTTCTGGGGGGTCTAGTAAAAGATCCACTGAAGGTCTGATAGGTGGCAGTATGGAGGCCACCTGAAGGCCAAATGCAGCTCCCTAAGGTCCTGATCCAGGCAAGAACAGGCAGGCCAGCTTGGCGGCAGGGGCAGCGGCAGACACAGCTCTCCCTGAAGCCAGCAGCTCCACAACGGAACCACTGGTGCCCTGGGCGCCCATTCTGGCCGCGATCACAGCAGAGCAAGGGCAGTCAAGGTTCAGACAAGACACATGTTCGCCCCAGAAGCCCCCCAACAAGCAGCTGCAGGCACAAAGCTGAGCCTGGACTAGAGTGACCCTTCCATCTGAGTCCTAAGAACACAGATCAGCATTCACTCATCCCTTCAACAAATATTTGTCATATGCCAACTCTAGCACCGGGCTGGATGCTGCCGATACAGCGGTGAATAAAATGAAGCTCACGTTTAACTCAGGCTGAGCGCTTATCAGAGAGGACCGGGAGAACCTGGTGTAGGACCCAGTGCCCCATTATGAGTGACGTGTCCTGGCACCAGCTACTTCACGTCTTTGAGGCTTTTGCTCATGGGTAAGATAGGGTAAAGGTAAGTACCTACCCCAGTAGAACTCAAATTCTAGTAAAAAGAC
The DNA here is from genome assembly GCF_000243295.1 of Trichechus manatus latirostris. Taxonomy (NCBI): domain Eukaryota; kingdom Metazoa; phylum Chordata; class Mammalia; order Sirenia; family Trichechidae; genus Trichechus; species Trichechus manatus. Next base: position 38,069 of record NW_004444067.1, on the reverse strand, counting down.
CAGACTTAATGGTCTGACTAAGACTGGAGGGACCCTGGAAAGCACGGCCCCCGGATTCTCTATCAGCCCAGAGCTAAAACAATTTCCAAGGCCAACTCTTCAGACAAAGATTGGACTGGACTATGGGACACAAAACGATACTCATGAATAGTGTGCTTCTTAGGTCAAGTGGATACACGAGACTAAATGGGCAGCTCCGGTCCGGAGGTGAGATGAGAAGGCAGAGAGGGTTAGGAGCTGGTTGAGTGGACATGGGGAATCGGGTGGAAAGGAGTGTGCTGTCACAGCACAGGGAGAGCAATTAGGGTCATGTAACAATGTGTGTACAAATTTTTTTATAACAGACTAACTTGAAATGCAAACTTTCACTTAAACTACAACAATAAACAACAAATAAATAAAACAAAAAAAAAGGTAAGTACCTATCCCAGAGGGCGGCCGAGGAGGTTAAATATTAAATACACATCCGCGCAAACACTTGTACGCGAATGTTCATAGTAGCATTATTCACTGCCTCCAAATAGTGGAAACCACCCAAATGTCCATCGACTGGTGAATGGATAAATGAAGCACAGTCTATCCACACAGTGAATATCATCCAGCAATAAAGAGGAATGAAGTTCCGATACATGCCACAACATAGATGAACCTCGAAAAAGTATGCTGAGTAAAAGAAGCATACGACTCCACTTATATGGAATGTGCAGAACAGGGAAGTCCATAGAGACAGAAAGCAGTAAAGTAGGGGCTACCTAAGGCTGGGAAGCTTAGGAAGGTTGGGGTGACAGCTAAGGGGTACGGTTTCTCTTGGGGATAATACAATGTTCTAAAATTGATTGTTGGTGAGGGATGCACAGCTCTGTGAATGTACTAAAAACCAGTAAATTGTATACTTTCAATGGATGAGTTGTATCGTATAGAATTGTATCTCCATAAAGCTGTTATAAAATAAAGACACCAGGTGAGATGTGTATCACGTGTGGCAGGACGCCTGGCGCAAAGCAAGGCCTTGGTAAGTGCCAGCTGTTGCTGCCACTGTTATTTCTATCAGGCAGTGCCCAGCTACAAGCCCAAGAAGAGCTCCTCTCTCCCTCTCTTCAGACACTTATCACCCTGTGTCCCTGTCCTCACCATGGACAGGTCTCCTATCCACCAGTGTAGTGGGCGGCAGGGGCTGGCTCCCAGTCAGCATTTGTTGAGTGAGTATGTGAACTCAGAGCTGCTCCCTTCCGGCGTGGAGGGGGTGTGTCTGTTTTTCCACTGTCCCCCTGCCCCAAGGCCATGTAGCCCATGGAGCCCTCTGGATGTGGGTCTGGGTCCCGGGGCCGACTTACTGCAAGGCTGGCTGGGGAGCCGGGGCTGATGCTGTTCACTTTGGCGAAGGCCTGAAGGGGGCAGGGGCTCTTGCCAAGGCTCAGGTCCGGCCTGCAGCTCATGGCCTCATTCTGCGCCTCGGCCATGTCCCGAGCCTGCTTCTCCTTGTCCCTCGCGTGTAGCTGGTGCAGGGCCTCCTCCACCTGCTTCATCACCGCCTTGTGATCGTTCTGCAGGCCTGGGATGAGAACCACCGCGTCAGGGGTCAAGACAGACAGCTGAAGACCAAGGCTCCCACATTCATTCACTGGGTGTTAATGAGTGCTTCATCCACAGGAGTCCTTGCGTGGCAAAAACAGTTACGCACTCAACTACTAACCAAAAGGCTGGCAGTTCGAACCCACCCAGAGGTTCCTTGGAAGAAAGGCCTGGTGATCTGCTTTTGAAAGGTCACAGCCTTGAAAACACTATGGAGCAGTTCTACTCTGCACACATGGGGTCGCCATGAGTCAGAACAGACTCGATGGCAACTGTTTTGTTTTCTTTTCATCCGTGGCAGATGCTGGGCTGGAAGCCGAGGACAAATCAGTGAACAAGACAGAGCAATGTCCCTCATGAAGTCTACAGCCCAGCAAGGAAGGCAGACATGGGACAAGTCATTGCAGTGACAGACGGGGACTGCCATGAGGCCTCCCTGCAGGGGCCCTGCACTGGCTAGTCTTGGAGATCAGGGAAGGTGGGCAGAAGTAAGGCACTGTCTACCTGCACCCTCAGCCATAAACAAACACGTACATGGGACAGGTGTGGCAGGCATGCAAAGACTGAAGCGGGCTGGGTCTAAGGAACATTCCACTGATCTCTTAATTCATCCTGTTCAGAAAGAAACATGACATTTCAGCCCAGTAATAAGTGGCCAGGGACACCCACCTGGAAGAGGTCACAGGGAGCCAGGGGCTCCGCTGTGGTTTCTCGCCAACAACAGGCGCTTGGGAAGACAGAGCAGTGTCACCAGACCTGTGCTTTTTCAAGAAAAGCTGGAAATTAGGGGTTTTGTGGTGAGGTCCTCTGATTTTTTCCAACACTGACAACTAATTCAAAACACATGGGCCACAATGAACATGGCTGAACAGGTCGCATCTGCAGGCCTGTTCAGCATGTCAGCTGGCATTTTGCAACCTCAGAGACAACTCGTTTTTTTTAACGTAAAAGCAACTCCCTCTACTCCTTAGAATCCCACACTGCTATTAAACAGGTTACTGACACAACGCCCTTTGAGAAGTATGAACAGAAGCCTTCAGCAGGGCACCACTGTCAGCCCCTCCGTGCCCTGCACCTGAGGGTCACAGGCCTTCAGACTTGTCAAGTGCATTTAACAATGACCATATGCAGCCACGGGAGCTGGTTCCTTCGCCCCTTTCACTGTGGAGCCAGGGTGATGCCCTCAGGCATTATGGGACTTGGGGACCCCACCCCCAGCAGAAGATATCAACGTGCCTATAGCAGAGAATAAAGGAGCCCTGGTGGTACAAACAGTTGAGCGCTTGGCTGCTAACCAAAAGGTTGGCGGTTCGAACCCACCTAGCGACTCTGTGGGAAAAAGACCTGGCGAGCTGCTTCTGTAAGGATCACAGCCAAGAAAACCCTGTGGGGCAGTTCTACTCTGTCCCATGGGGTTGCTCTAAGTCAAAAGCGATCAATGGCACCTTGCAACCACCACCTGGTGGAGTACATTCCCAGCCTTTCTTGCAGGCAGAGGGGCCTATGAGATGAAAGCAGGAACTTTTCTGGGCAGAGGACAGGCAGGAATTTTCAAAGCGGATGCTAGCTGGCATAGAACGTTTTGCCCCCCTACCTTCTTCCCTCCCCTTCTTCCTGTGTAGAACATGGACGTGGAGACCTTCAAGACGGAAGTCATGTCCAAAATAGGCAAATGCACGGAGATCAAAGTTGATGAGTGGTTACCAGGGGTGCGTGGGAGGGGGAAATGGGGGGTGGTGTTTTGTTTAAGGGTGGCGAAAAGTTTGGAAATGGACAGTGGTGATGGTTCAACAATATGGTAAATGTGATCAATGTCAATGAACTGAACATGTAAAAATGGCTGAAATGTTTTGTCATATATATTTCACCACAATTTAAAAAAAAAAAAACTGGAAGCTGTGCCCTGAGGATGGCAGAGCAGAGAGGAGCCTGGGTCTCTGCCAGCCAGCCCGGCACTGCCTCCCTCCAAATGTCTTTTGCCGAAAGACTAAACCCTTTTATGTTTAAGTCACCGTAGTCATGTTGCTATCATTAACAGATGAACATGATTCCTACCAAATACATAATTGATTTGATCATGTTTCCAAGCAATCTTTGACTGAGGTTTCTGGTTTTGTTGTTTTTTTTTCTTTTCAATAAAGTATCCACAGTGAAATTCCTAAGAACAAAATAAAAATGAAACAATAAAAACAGAACCCTAGCTGGTCAGCGAAAAAGAGGAGACCTTCAACGAGATGGATTAACACAGTGGCTGCAACAAAGGGCTCAAGCACAGCAATGATTGTGAGGATGGCACAGGACCAGGCAGTGTTTCTTTGTGTTGTACACAGGGTCGCTATGAGTCACAACTCGACAGCACCTAAGAGCAACAGCGTCCAACCCATTCTCTTAGTTCTCAGTCCCTCAATGGGTACAATGAGATCATCCCGACAAGGCGGACGATGGGGGCAGATCCCATTAACTGCAGTAATTTGATTTGTGTGTTGACAGTCACTCACAGATGATGTTGTGCCTTGCAGTTCGGACTTGATACAGGTCCACGTCTGACCGGGGGTAGTCCTCGGAGTCCACCAAGGGCTCGTTCATCCCAATTCCTTTTTGCTGAAGGAAAGAAATTTTGTTAACAAGAATCCACAAAGTTCCTCAGGATCCCGTGCCCCCGGCCCTGCTCCTGTGCAGTAATAACGTTAACACTGTATTATTATAACGATAACTGCCGGATGCTGGTCATTCCACACACCAGATGCTTCCCCTCACCCCCAATTATCTCACAACTACCCTTAGAGGTGGGCACCGTCTTTTCGAATTACTGTTTAATAACACAAGTCATGTGTGAATACATTCTTCTTTTTTGAAAGAAAACCAGAGACTCCTTTGAGCATCATTCCCAAGGCCAGTCTCTTCCTGGACTCCTCCAAACCCTCCTTCCCCTGGGCAGCTGACACCTGGCTGGTGGCCTTGGAGGACAGAAGGGAGTGAAAACCTCAAAGAACATGCAGCTGGGGCAGGGCCTCAGTTCTTCTGAAAATAAAGAGAGATCTGAGAGGGCTTTCAAAGACCTTGTCATCTCCGGAAGGAGGCACTGATATCACTGGTGCCTCCAGGGAGAGGAACTGGGTGGTCAGAGGGCAGGGGAAGGAGGCAGATTTTTCATTTTCTATCTTTTTGTAGATTTTGAATTTTGGCCATGGGAATGTATTACCTACTCAAATCAATACATTTTTTTTTTTTTAACATTTTTAAGCCTTTTCCTATATAAGTCAAAGCATAATGCGCTAGGACTAATGGACCACAGCCACCACAGCCTCTACCAGACTGAGTCCAGCACAACTAGATGGCGCCCAGCTACCACACTGACTGCTCTGACAGGGATCACAACAGAGGGTCCCGGACAGAGCTGGAGGAAAACGTAGAACTAAACTCTAACTCACAAAAAAAGACCAGACTTACTGGTCTTGACAGAGACGGGAGAAACCCTGAGAGTATGGCGACCCCGGGGGCACCCTTTTAGCTCAGTATTGAAGTCACCACTCCTGAGATTCACCCTTCAGCCAAAGATTAGACAGGCCCATAAACCAAAATGAGACTAAATGGGCACACCAGCCTGGGGGCAAGGACGAGAAGGCAGGTGGGGACAGGAAAGGTGGTAATAGGGAACCCAAGGTCGAGAAGGGGAGAGTACTGACATGTCGTGGGGTTGGCAACCAATGTCATAAAACAACATGGGTATTAATTGTTTAATGAGAAACTTGTTTGCCTGTAAACCTTCATCTAAAGTACAATAAGAAAAAAAAAATCAACCAAAACAAAAAAAGAAATATACTATAAAAAAAAAAACAACATAATGTGCCAAAGCAATACAACATGTCATGTGGTGTAGGGCAGGGGCTCTGCAGTGTCAGACTCTGACGTAAATCTCACTTCTGCCTGTATAAGTTTCGTGTCCGCGGCTAAGAGCCTCACTTCTCGAAGGCTCGGCCTCCTCGATTATAAAATGGGAATAAAAGCCCTCACCCCTCTTCCTACCTGATGTGAGAAAAAAATGAACTGGCCTGTGCTTGGCACAGTACCCGGGACATAGGTAGTGGACACAGTGTAGTGGGCCGGATGGTGGCCCCAAAAAAGATATGCCCAAGTCCTAATCCTCGTACCTGTTAGCACGACCTTATTTGGGAGAAGGGTCTCTGCAGCTGTAATTACGGATCTCAAAATGAGAGCATTCTGAATTTTATAGGTTCTCTTTTCATGTTTGTTGTTGTTGAGAACATACAGTTTCTACGTGTACAATTCAGTGACGTTGGTGTGTAACCATTCTCACCCTTATTTTTTGAGTTGTTCCTCCCCCATTAATAGGAACTCACTGTCCCCTAAGGTTCCTATCTAATCTTTTGAGCTGCTGTTGCCCTCAAGTCAATTCTGACTCATAGCGACCCTATAGGACAGAGTAGAACTGCCCCATAAGAGTTTCCAAGAATCGCCTGGTAGATTCGAACTGCTGACCTTTTGGTTAGCAGTCATAGCACTTAACCACTAAGCCACCAGGGTTTCCTGATCCCATATAGATATCTCTCAAAAGAGCACAGTGCTCAAGGCAAACATTCTTTACTAGTTAATCTAAACTACTGTTTGGTTTTAAGAAGACTTCGGGGGATATTTTTGGTTTAAGGCTTAAAGATTATCTCAGGACAATAGTCTCAGGGATTCATCCAGCCTCTGTGGCTCCAGAAGTTTGGAGTCCATGAGAATTTGAAGTCTGTTGTGCATTTTCCCCCTTTTGATCAGGATTCTTCTATAGAATCTTTGATCAAAATGTTCAGTAATGGCAGCTGCCAGGCACCATCCAGTTCTGGTCTCGTGGCAAAGGAGGCTTTTCACTTCCTTGATTGTGTCCTTTGAAGCACAAGTTTTTACTTTTAATTTCAATGAGTCCAATTTATCCTTTTTTTTTTTTTTTTTTTGGTCTGGTTTTGTGCTTTGGGCATCCTATCTAAGAAGGCTCTGCCTAACCCAAGATCAGGAAGATTTTATTTGAAGGGATTTACAGTTTTAGTTCACCACTTCTTTTCAAATAAACAGAGAGGAGGGGTTCAAGATTAAAGCTTTCAGAAAGCAAAGTAGCTAGCTGGAGGCAATTAACATTTTGTACTGCCTTGCTACGCATTTTTACCTTATATATAAGGGAAAAGATTCTGGTTTTCCATATGCTATAGAAATATAAATTTTCCTTTTAAAATAAATTTCTCTAAAGAAAAACAAAATTTTCTTAAATTTCTTTAATATCAATTTTTAAAAAAATATCAAGGGGCTAACAGCAAGGAGGCCTACATATACAGTATCCTGGAGAAAAGTAACTGAAGTTTTGAAAAACTGTTGACATAATGCTGGAAAACACAGATTCTGGATTAAACAGGCCTGATGTCTGAATCCCGCTTTTTGACTCTGAGCAAGTGACTTCTCTTTTTGAAGCTTCAGGGGAACACACCAACCTCCCTGGGTAGTTGAGAGGATTTCACAGTTTAACTGCACACAAAAACCAGCACCCTTGAGGCATATAGTCAACACCAGCAAAATGGTACCCTGGCCTCCACGTGACAGTTCATCTTACTCCCACCACCTAAAATGCACCTCATCTTCTCCTATATAAGATGTATTTAACTTACTCAACCCCTGCAAATTGACTTGTGGTTTGGTTTTACACTGGGTGGCACAGCAAAAACTGCATCAGCTTTGGAGCCAGACAGACCTGGGAACAAGCTCCACCCCTGCCACTTCCAAGCTGCATGACTCTGGGCAAGGGTGTGCCCCACTTTGGGCCTGTTTCCTCCTTACTCCCTTATCAGGTGAGTACCAAAACCCATTGTCATTGATTAGGACTCACAGCAACCCTATAGTACCGAGTAGAACAGCCCCATAGGGCTTCTCAGGATGTAATCTTTACAGAAGCAGACTGCCACGCCTTTCTCCTGGGGAGCAGCTGGTGGGTTTAAACCTCGGACCTTTACTTAGCAGCCATGCTGCTTAACCACCTTGCCACCAGGGCTACTCAAGTGAGTACAGAATATGGCGCAGTGGGTTTTCTTCCTACTCAAAGTGCAGTCCTTAGACCCACAACAGTAGCATCCCCTTGGAGTTTGCTAGAAATGAAGAATCTACCCAAGCACTCCCCACTTCAGAATCTGCGTTTTGACAAGATCTCCATTAATGCTCATTAAAGTTTAAGAAGCCCCGATGGAAGATAGTTAACAAAGCACACCACCCTGGTAAACACTCAACAGGGACTGATGGTGGTAACCACTGCCCTCTCTGTAACTTACTAGTTCTGTGACCTCAGGCAGGTTTAAGTTAAAGAACACCTGTGTTTCCTCATTCCTACAATGGGAAAACTACTACTACCCACCTCAAAGGATACTATTATTTCACTTACTGATGAAAATCAAAGACTACAGCCTGAGGTACGAGATTACGCCTCAACATAAGGAAAACAAACATCCTCCCAACTGGACCAATAAGCAACATTGTGATAAACGGAGAAAACATTGAAGTTGTCAAGGATTTCTTCTTACTTGGATCTACAATTAACGTCCATGAAAGCAGCAGTCAAGAAACCAAAAGACCTATTGCACTGGGCAAAATCTGCTGCAAAAGACCTCTTTAAAGTGTTGAAAAGCAAAGATGTCACTTTGGGGACTAAGGTTTCGCCTGACCCAAGCCATGGTATATTCAATCGCCTCATATGCATGCAAAAACTAGACAATGAAAAAGGAAGACGGCAGAACTGATGCCTTTGAAGTATGGTGTTGGCTAAGAATATTGAATATACCATGAACTGCCAGAAGAACGAACAAATCTGTCTTGGAAGAAGTACAGGCGGAACGCTAGGTAGAAGCGAGGCTGGCCAGACTTCGTCTCACGGACTATGGAAACGTTACTATGAGGGACCAGTCCCTGGAGAAGGACATCATGCTTGGTACAGTAGAGGGTCAGCGAAAGGGAGGAAGACCCTTAACAAGACTGACACAGTGGCTGCAACGATGGGCTCAAGCATAACGATTGTGAGGCAGGCGCAGGACGGGCAGCGTTTCCTTCTGTGGTACTTAGGGTCTCTATGAGTGGGAACCCACTCGACAGCACCTAACAACAACAATAACCTCAAAGGACTGCTGTGGCCCGTAAACGACCTAACAAATGTAAAGCACTTAAGACAGCGCCTAGCACTCGGTAAGAGCTCCACAAGCGCTTGCTATACTATCTATCTGTTGTTAGGGAACGTTATTTGTCGGTGCTGCCTGCGGCCGACAGAGGCCGCAGTTGTGGCGCCTTGGGCTTCCCGGGGAGGGAAAGCTCCACGGCTAAGAGCCCGGGCCCACGCCGCCGTGGGTTGCGGGGGGCGGGGGTGGCAGCCAGGAGGCCTCGGGGCGCCCCCACGCCCGGCCAGGAGCGGGCCCACACTCACGCTCTCCAGCACGTCATAATTGGCCTTGATCTGCTCCTCGATCTCCTCCTTGCGCCGCATCAGCTCCTGGATGTCGCTGACTGTCACCGCGCCGGCCCCCGGGGCGCCTTCACTCTCCCCACATTCCTTCCCGGACATCTCGGAGCTTGGCCCAGGGTTCTGGACACCCCGCTTCCTGGCTGCGGACGCCTGAGGAGACTTGTAGCTACGGCTCAGCCTGCGGGCCAAAACACCGCAGCTGTCTAAGCGCGCGAGAGGCAAAAGATGCAGCTTTGATGGTGGGGCGGGGTCATAGGAAGCCACACCCTCGTGGAACACGTGGTCCTGTGGTGCCCCGGCGTGGAGCCGCCTGGAATTCCCAGTCCCGCCCCAACTCAGGCGGGGCGACGTCTGAAACATTTATTGAGCACCGACTGCATGTACGTGCCGGAGCACTGTGCAAGGCGCTCCAATTCAGATCTTCACATCTGCACAGTCCTTGACAACTGTGACAAAGTTCAGGTTCTTTATCTCCCATTTTACAATAGGTCTGACAATTTTGGGTTCAAATCCTGGTTCTTGCCACTTCCAGCAATCTGTGGGACCCTAGGTAAATCACCTCATTTGTCGGAGCCTCAGTTTCCTCATCTATAAAATGGTGCGATATTGATAGCAATCTATCTCAGCGTCGTCAGTCAGCCAACAATACTTATCAGATGCCTCCTATGCACCCTGCACTATTCCAGTCTACGTGCTGGAGGGATGAAGAAGCAATGAGAAAATATAGGTGGAGCGCGGGGCACGGCGCATATTAGGGTCTTCACACACTTTGGGAGGCGCTCTGCTGGTGCAAAGGTTAAGCGCTTGGCTGCTAACGGAAAGGTTGAACCCACCATTCGCTCTGTGGGAGAAAAGACCTGGCGATCTGTTCCCATAAAGATTACAGCCTAGGAAACCTGTGGGGACAGTTCTACTCTGTCACCTGAGTGACTATGAATCAAACACGATTTGCTGACTGTGAGTCTAAAATCAACTCGATGCACCTAATACAACAACATACAGTTTGGTAAAAATAGTAGTGTTGATAATAATAATGGTAATAATTTATTTATTGAATGCTTGCAATGTGCCAGGCACTGTTCTAAGTGCCTTAGATGTATTCAAAAACCTCATAAAACCAGTATTATTATTACTTATTTGACAGACAAGAAAACTGACTCACTAACCAACTTAACCAACTTGCCCAGCTTGTGAAATGTGAAGTCAAAATCCCAAACCAGCTTAACCAAATCACCAAATTTAACATCTTCACATGTGCCCCGTAATAGTTTGCACCGAAAGAACACGATATCACCTATATTCATACCAAATGTGTTTACCCTGAACCTAATCATAGGAAAACAACCCGACAAATCCAAACTGAGGGACAGTCGGCAAAACAACCGGCCTGCGCTGTTCACGGAGGTCCATGTTGTGAAATCCCATACACACACGGAGGCTTGGAAATCGCCTAGATTAAAGGAGACTAAAGAGACGCAATAACTAATTGGAATACGTGACCCTTGATTGAATTCTGGTTTCCTACCTTTCCCCCTAAAAAACATATAAAGAACATTATTGGGATAACTAGGGAAACTCTGAATTTGGATAGTACAGTATCAATGCCAAATTTCTTAATTTTGATACTTGTACCGTGATTATGTAAGAGAATGTCCTTAGAGAATACACCCAAATTATTTA
>NW_004444067.1:8597-9970 GCF_000243295.1 Trichechus manatus latirostris | reverse complement strand
GAACATACCATGGACTGCCAGAAGAACGAACAAATCTGTCCTGGAAGAAGCACAGCCAGAATGCTCATTAGAAGCGAGGATGGCGAGACTTCATCTCACACACTTTGGACATTATCAGGAGAAACCAGTCCCTGGAGAAGGACATCATGGTTGGTAAAGTGGAGGGTCAGTGAAAAAGAGGAAGATCCTTAACAAGATGGACTGAGATAGTGGCTGCAACAATGGGCTCAAACATAACAACGATTGTGAGGATGGCACAGGACCAGACAGTGTTTCGTTCTGCTGTACACATGGTCCCTGTGAGCTGGAACCAACTCCACAGCACCTAACAACAACAAAGATAAAAGGTGATGCATGCCACACCGCAGGGGAACTCCCCTTACATTGGATCAGGGCTGTGACCTGAGTAAGGGTGTTGCATCCCACCCAAATCCTCTTTAACATGACCTAATCTTGTCTCATTAACCACAGGCAGAGACTAGGATTTACCAAACACAGGGAAATCACATCAGATCACAAAATGGTGGACAACCACACAACACTGGGAATTGTGGCCTAGCCATGTTGATACACATTTTTGGGGGACACAATTTAATCCATAACTGCTGCTAATTGAAAGGCTGGAGGTTTGAGTCCACCCAGAGGTATCTTGGAAGAAAGGCCTGGCAATCTGTTTCCAAAAAATATCATCCAGTGACAACCCAGGAGTGAAGAGGGGGGATGTACAGACAGCCACACCCAGCCAGGGCTAATCTCTTATCTAACTGAGCCCAGCCTGAGCAGGGAGCTTCTGGGAGGGGATGGGAATCCAGAGTCTGGGCCCTGCAGGCTCCCTGTCCCCAGTCTCTGTCCACAGATGGGAGTGGCACCAAGAGGTGTATCCACATGTGACTGAGACCCATAGTGTTTTCTGGAAGCAAAGTCCAGAGGGTAGGAGGACAAAGCCAGCACCCCTGACCAGCTGAGCCAGACCCCTGCCCCACAGCCTTTCATACTCAGAGCCTGTCTATGATACACTCCCTCGATTCAGTAAACATTGACTCTGTGTGCTGGACACAGAGCCAGGATAGGTTCCGGGTGGACGGGTGAGTGAGCCACTGCAAGCAAGGGGACAAAATGTTCCTGCTGGCCGGGGGGGATGGGGGCCGGGCTGAGCCATCCTCCCCCCGTGGAACCTTTCTGACACCGTGAGCTCCCCTCCGGGCTACCTCCACTTCAGTTTTCTCAGTTGGAGACTTAGATCTGGGGGCTGAGATGGACACGGGGAGGCTGGAGAGTGGGCCCAGGAGGAGAATGGGGGAGTCGGAGCCCTGGCCTGTCTCCAGAAAACAGAAAAGAGGGAAGAAGCTGTCTGCACTGGAGGGATGAGGTCC
>NW_004444067.1:5531-8274 GCF_000243295.1 Trichechus manatus latirostris | reverse complement strand
TCTTCTTCTTACTTCTTTGGTCTTTAGTTAAGAATTTAGACAGCTTACATCCAGAGTTTTATTGGATTGAGAAATGGTGGCTCTAATAAGTCCCTTTATTTTGCAAATAAGAAAAACATGTCCTGCTAAATGGTTTGCTCAAAGCCACACAGCTAGTTAGAGAGAAAGCCTGCACTAGAATCCATGGTTGGTTTGTTTTTAATTCCAGTTCAGTGCTCTTTCATTCCCCCATATTCAGTGTACAAGTGTAGGTCAAGCCTTGGGAATGAATTGCCAGAAATCCATGAGCTTCTTGGTTCCTTCTGGAAGCAATTTAATATGCATTTGAGGGTCCTTCTGTACTTTATGTGGCCTCTTTATAGAGGCCTATTTGATATGGGCACAAGTATGTCTTCTGGAATGCATGATGACACTGTTAAGTAAAGCTTTGGCTCTTCCAGTGCCTTGTAACAGGAGAGATTGAATTCACAGGCCCACTCTGTATTAACGGATGTTATTAAAAAGTAACATCACCAAAGAGCCAAATATGCCACAGGTTGGCATTCACTGCAGCTCTGGTCTGCCCCCTTGTGCCTATCTCTATTAATGCATATCCTTAGGACAGCTAGGGGTGGAGCAAAGATTGGATTCTTCTTCCCCTTTGACATCACCTTTCATCCTCTTCCCCCACATGGCCCCTCCTGCTCCCCTTTGTCCATTTACAGTCCACATTACAGAACTGGTTCATGGACAACTTGGATTTTTGTGTGACTATGAATTCCTCCCACTCAGGCTGTGGCAATGCTAAGGCCACTCATTCTCGGCTGGCCCCCCCCCCCCCCCAAACCTCAAATAAGCATAATTCATCATAATCAGCATTAGCAGAGACCTTCCTAAGTGTCTGGCCTGATTCCCAGGATTTATGCTTTATGGCATTTCATCCTCCATGGCACCTTTCATTGCTCCTATTTTACAGATGAGAAAACTGAGGCTTAGAGGGCTATATGACTTTCCTCAGTCGCACAGTATGTAGCAGATCCAGGATTCCAGTTCACAAACTTGTGCCTTGAACCACTATGGTATACAACCCTTTCACCCTAAAGATAAGCTGCACACCTTACAATGAAACAGGACTTCAAGACCTGTCCCCGATCCCTCCACAACCCCCCCCCCCATAAATAAGAATTCTGGGGCCACCACTGCACTCAAGCTGGTCCTGGCTTCCAAGCATGGACTCTGGAGGGCAGAGATCAGAGTTCCTGCCCAGGGTCCCAGAGAGAATCTGCCCTTGGCTTGTATCCCTGGCTCCGCTCCCTACTTGCTAGTGATCTGCGTAAGTCACTTCCCCTCTCTGGGCCTGGCAGCGTGCCCCCTGTCAAATGAGACAGTGGCTGGATCAGAGGCTCCAGGCTGGAAACCTTTCAGGGGTGGGACCAGCTCCCCTCCAGCAGGAAGGCCTGGAGGCGGGGGGTGGGACCCACTCATCTAAAACACTTCTGCCCAGCACTCGCCAGGCCTCCTGTCCAGATCTTCCCAGCAGAAAGCTCGAACTATGGTAAGTGCCTGCCTGCCTGCCTCTGGGTGGTGCGTCTGCAGGCGGACTCCTGGAAGCACCTGTGTCCTGAGCCTCCATGTCTCCGTGTCTCACTGTGCTTTCCTTTCTCCTTAGACCACGTACAGCAACAAAGGCGTGAAGGTGAGCAGAAGAGGGGATGTGGGGCCTGGGGTTGGACAGGGTCAGGGTCCAGGGAGACCAGCATGGCAGCAAAGAAGAGCGACAGTGGACATGTGAAGTCCACGCTCCCTCCCCAGGACGGAGCTGGGCTGCACCTTGCCCTCCGAAAAAATGTTTACCTCTTCTTAGCCCTGCCAATCTCTGAATCCTGTCTGGAAGTTCTTTCTAAGGTCTAACTTAAATCTCTGTTGCTGCAGCATAAAGCTGTTTCCTTCTGTGGAAGCTGAGTAGGCCTCCTGAGGGGGCTTCCTGATCATGAGAAGCTTCTTTTGAGGCTAGGCAGGACTAGCTTCTCCTAAATTCTGGGGTTTGGGCTGAGACCAGGGAGGTGTCTGGGGGCCCTCGCCCTGCACTTGCACACTTTTCTAGATTACGTCCAGGGAGTCAAGCCCGCCCCTCTCTCCCTCCCGTAGCCTGAGAGAGGCCGGTTCCTGCACTTCCACTCGGTGACCTTTTGGGTCGGCAATGCCAAACAGGTAGAAGGGCTGGGGGGCTCAGGTGGGCAGAGGGCAGGCAAGAGGACCTCTTGGACAAGTCAGTCCTCTGGCCAGGGCTGTGATTGGCCCCTGGAAGGGGAGGGTCAGGGCCAGCCCTGGGAATGTCCCAGGAGGGAGGGACACGCTTTGGGTCTTAATTACACAATCAGGACCATGGACCCCAGCAGGAAGCTTAAACGAGGCCAGAATGAGCCAGGGGGCAGCCGTTCCTCCCGGGAGGGTCTCTGTGCCTGAGACAACGAAGCAGATGGGCTGAGCAGGCTGGGGGCTCTCAGCCAGGGGCACCTAGGCTGGCCCCCTGACCCTCATTAACCCGGCTGCGACTCTGATACAGGCTGCGTCGTTCTACTGCAGCAAGATGGGCTTTGAACCGCTAGCCTACAAGGGCCTGGAGACAGGCTCCCGGGAGGTGGTCAGCCACGTGATCAAGCACGGGAAGGTGAGCCCCACCCCAGGACCTCACCCCTCCCCAGGGAGGCTGGCGCTCTCCCCTGCGGGTCTGCAGCTGGGGCTATAGTCCGTGCAGTGCCTC
>NW_004444067.1:0-4651 GCF_000243295.1 Trichechus manatus latirostris | reverse complement strand
GGGGTGTGGCCGAGGATGGAGGCTGAGGGGGCCAAGCCTGGAGGGAGATGGAACCCAAAGACCGAGAGTACAGGTGAAGCGGGGAGGGACTCCAGTGCCCCTCACCCTTGCTGGCCACAGAGATGGGCGATCACCTGGCGAAACACGGTGACGGAGTGAAGGACATCGCCTTCGAGGTGGAAGACTGTGACTACATCGTGCAGGTGAGGCCCTGCGCGCCTCCCAGCCCCCACCCGCGGCGCCCTAGGAGAGCACACGGCAAGGCTCTGCCTGCCCTCTGTCGGCCATGGGGACCCCTCTTGGAGGCAAGCTGAAGCCCCCCCATGTCCAGTGAACAGTGAAGACCCCATACGTTGGTGTGACACACAGCTGAGTTCCAGCGATGCTCTGCCCCTTACTAACTGTGGGCCCTCTGAGCCTCAGTGTCTGCATCTATAAAATGGGATAGCCAGAGTATCGACCTCACTGAGTCGTAATAAAGAGGAAATGAGATTTTAATGATCACTTATGGAGCACAGCGCTGGGTTCAAGAGGCAGAAGAGAGGTTCAGAGCAAGGATTCCAGAGCCAGACTGCCCCGGTCTGAATCTTATTAGCTGTGTGCCTTTAGGCAGGTGACTTAACTTCTCTGAGCCTCAGTCTCCTCAACTATAAAATACAGATGACAATAGTACCTTCCATATAATGTTGCTGGGAGGATGAAAGAGGTCAATACCTAGAACAGGGCCTGACAGGTAACGGCACTGACGTGTAATAAGTACGGCTTGGTAAGTGCATCCATGGGAAGCACTTGGCACAGGGTCTGAGGCATAGTGGATGCTCATTAGATATCAGCTAGTATTGTTCGTATCCACCTACCCTGTTTGCGGATAGGGAAACTGAGGACTGGAGGGAGGAAGGGCCACCGAGTGAGTTAGTAGGGGCAGGACAGACATCCAGGCCTCTGGAACTACCCACATCCACCTGGTTTGTCTCCCATAGCCCCAACTCTGAGCCTGGGCCTCAGTTTCCCTACCTGCCAAATGAACACAAGGTGTGGGTATGGAGAATAAGAGCTGGAGCTGGCAGGGGTGCCTGCCAGGGCTGGGAGAATGGAGGAGGCCAGCAGCAGGCCCACACGGAAGGGTACCAGGCAGGAGCGGCAGACAAGAGCTCTGAGGGCCCGGCCCTCACTGCCTCCCCGACCCCATCTGCTCTGCAGAAAGCCCGGGAACGGGGCGCCAAGATCGTGCAGGAGCCCTGGGTGGAGCAGGATAAGTGTGGAAGGGTGAAGTTTGCTGTGCTGCAGACGGTGAGTGACTTGGTGCCCCCACCCCTCCTGCTTCAGCACCCTCTGGGTTGTAGGGATGCTCCCACTACCCCATTTAACTCCACTCCATCACCTCAGCCTGGCGACCCAAAGCACAGATGTTCTCCCTGGAGTCTCACCCCTGCAATGCTTGGCTGTGTGCCGAGGCTGATGGGAACCACCCGTCCCTTCCCATCTCTCCTTCTTCCCGGCGGGGAGTCATGCGATGGGGTGCAAGCTTTGGTTAGGGGCTTTGAAGAAAGGACACCTAAACAGATGGGGTCTGGGAAGCCACACCCCTCATAGGCTGTGTGACTCTGAGCAAATCACTTCACCTCTCTGTGACTCCATTTAAATGAGCAAGGACTCAAGTCGAAACACCTGCTTGGCCTTTCTGTGCCTCGGTTTCTTCATCAATAACCCCTCATTGGGTTGTTGTAAGGATCAAATGAGATAATCCATGTACAGGATGTAAAACAATAGCGCCTGGCATATCCTAAGTAATCTGGCAAATATTCTCAGTTCTTTTTAGCACCTGTATTATTGTACTAAGGAAACAATTATAGGACCTACCTCCTAAAGATTAAATCAAATTGAAAATCTATTAAAATGCCTGAAAGAGCTCTGCAGCATAATTTGATCCAATGCTCTCATTCACTCTCCATTCGGTCAACACCTTTTTATTGAGCACCTACTCCATAACAGGCACTGTGCTAGGCGCTGGGGTTACCACAACGAGCAAAACAGTATCCTGGCCCTCACGAGCTTCCAGTCTGGGGGCGAGGGAGAGACTGTCAAAGAAACCCCCAAACCAATGAGAAACTACAGATCATTTCAGCAAGGGGAAGTGACTTGCCCAAGGCCACACACGGAGGTAGGGTCACACCAGCTAAAACCCAGGGCTGTGTTGGCTCCTGTGTGATGGGGCCTGGTCTCAGTGGGGACTGGATCTCGGGGCTGAGCTGGGCTGTCTCCCGCCACAGTATGGGGACACCACGCACACCCTGGTGGAGAAGATGAACTACACTGGCCGCTTCCTGCCTGGATTCGAAGCCCCAATATTCATGGACCCCCTACTTTCCAAGCTGTGAGTGCCCTTTGGAGTGGCTGGCCCTGTGGTGGAGTGGAAAGCAATGTCCCCTGTCCCCGAGTGATGTTGGGGCAAAGCATCTGGGAGGCTGCTGGGGAACCCTGAGAACCCCAAGGGTGGCCTAGCGGGGAGCCATCAAGGCTAAGAGCATAGACTCTGGAACCAGACTGCCTGGGTTCAAATCCCAGCCCTGTCTCTTCACAGCCGTTTACCCTCCACAAGTCATTTAATGTCTCCATGCCTCAGTGTCTTCATCTGTAAAATGGGAATAACACAGTACACCCCTGACATGGTCATGGTAAGGATTCACTGAGTTCACACTTGTAAAGTGCCTGGCCCATAGTAAGTGCCACGTAAGTGTGAGCTAGTATCATTATTGGGGCTTCACTGGAAAGGGAGAGGACTGGGGGGTAACATTCTCCTCCCATTTCCCACCCCTTCCCTTTCCTCCAGGCCCAGGTGCAATCTTGAGGTTATCGACCACATTGTGGGAAACCAGCCTGACCAGGAGATGGTGTCCGCCTCTGAATGGTGAGCCCCTGGACAAAGCCCTCCCCCCAAAAGTGACAGGTCCCCACCGGGGACGGGCCCACTTCCCAGTTCTTGTCTCAGGACACTAAAGTGGAAAACAGAAGACAAGGAGGTGTGGGGCTAGGCTGAGGTCACTGGTGAATCCATTCACTCCCAAACTGTCCCCATGGAGCCCAGAGGATGTAAGGCCCAAAGTGATACATAGGTCTCCTTCAGAGGAACCTGGGGAAGCAAAGCGGGGATGTCACAGTCCATGGGGGCTTAGAGGGAGACAGTCACCACCCAAACAGTGCCCCTGTGCAAACCCAAAACAAGCGTCCCTTTGTCAAGGCGCTGTGCTTCTCTCTGCTGGAGGATGACCAGGCTGTACGTATTTTGTTAAGATGAAACACTTGACTCCCAGCTGAAGTTGTAATAAAGGATCAAATCCGTGGTGTCCGTGAAGGGAATAGCATTTCCTGTCTGCAGCCTGGGGACGAATTCTGGAAGGTGGAAACAGGCGAGGAGGCAGCCCTAGGCTGACGCTCAGAGCAGGTGTGCCCTCCCGGCCCCACAGGTACCTGAAGAACCTCCAGTTCCACCGTTTCTGGTCCGTGGACGACACGCAGGTGCACACAGAGTACAGCTCTCTGCGCTCCATTGTGGTGGCCAACTACGAGGAGTCCATCAAGATGCCCATCAACGAGCCGGCGCCAGGCAAGAAGAAGTCTCAGATCCAGGTGGGCCTGCCCCGTGGGAGGAGAGCAGAGAGGCTGGGGCTTCCTGCAGGGGCAGGGGTGCGGGTGGCCAGATCTAGGTGGGCCTGCCCTGGGAAAGGAGAGAGCAGGGGAGAGGCTGGGGCTTCCTGCAGGAGCAGGGGTGTGGGTAATGGGGTGAATGACAGTGGCGTCCTTGTTTCCTGCCCCCAGGAATACGTGGACTATAATGGAGGCGCTGGAGTCCAGCACATTGCTCTCAAGACCGAAGACATCATCATGGCGGTTAGAACCCCATTCCTGGTCCTAATCCACGTCTTGTGCAGCTCCAGGGGCAGCCCCTGCAAATGGAGGGAAGGGGAAGGACTCCCATACGGGTCCCTGCAGCTTCTGTGAAGGCACAGGCCTCCCACCCCGGAAGGCCCAGTCCCTCTGCAGCACACTCTTGGCTTAGAGACAGCAGGTGCCAAGGACTGGATGCCAGTCCTGGTTCTGCCCGTGACTTGCTGTATGTCTTTGGGGGATTCAGCTCACTCTCTGAGCTTCAGTTGCCCTACCATGAAAATAAGGCTATATTAGACTACAGCCAAATTATGTTCTTTCAGCCAAATTTAGTGTCCTGAGTCTGCGGATCTAGCCCTTGGGGAGGCCAAACCAAAAATGAAACCCATTGCCATCGAGTTGACCCCGACTCAGAGCAACCCTATTGGACAGAGTAAAGCTGCCCCACTGGGTTTCCAAGGAGCAGTTGGTGGATTCGAACTGCCGACCTCTTGGTTAGCAGCCTGAGCTCTTAATCACTGTGCCACCAGGGCTCATTCCCATGTGGCAGTATGGCAGAGCGCACAAGAGCCTCGACGCTGGATTCACCCTGTTCCCTCCAAACCCCAAGCCCTACCACAAATTCACTGTGTGATTTTGGCAATGACATCCATTCATCCATTCCTTCAGTAGATGTTTGCTGAGCACCTACTATGTTTCAGGCACTGTTTTAAGCACTTGGGATACATCAGCAAACAAGACAATAGTTTCTGCCCTTATGGAGATA
>NW_004444066.1:8337858-8343343 GCF_000243295.1 Trichechus manatus latirostris | reverse complement strand
AGCTATGTCCAGAACCCTCTATTGTGATCCCGGTCAGAGCAGTCAGTGGTGGTAGCCGGGCACCATCTAGCTCTACTGGACTCAGTCTGGTGGAGGCCTTGGTAGCTGTGGTCAGTTAGTCCTTTGGACTAATCTTTTCCTTGTATCCTGTTCTGTTCATTCTGTCTTGCTCCCGAAGGGATGAGACCAGTGGAGCATCTTTTAAAAGCTCACAGGCTTTTAAAACCCCAGAAGCTACTCATCAAAGTGGAATGTAGAACATTGTCTTTATAAACTGTCTTATGCCAATTGAGCTAGATGTTCCCCGAGACTATGGTCCCCACAGCCTTCCGCCCAGCAATTCAGTCCCTCAGAGATTTTGGATGTGTCTATGGAGCTTCCACGACCTTTCCTCAACAAGGATGATTTTGATGAAGGATATTCTTATGGGAGAGAGATTAAAGAACATGAATGAAAATTTTTAAAATGAAAAATTAGAGAAGTTATTAGAGACATATTAGGTCCCTGGGTAGCACAAAGAGTTTACACTAGCATACTAAAATTCAAGAAGACTGTACATGCAAGGTGATATACCAAATAATAGAATGGAAAAAGTTGAATATTTCTTATACATTTTTTAGAATGCCTTGGATTCAGAGAGGATCATCTTGGACAAATAAATTTAGGATAAAACCAAATCAATTGCCCTCAAGTTAATTCCAACTCATAGTGACCCTATAGAACAGAGTAGAACTGCCCCATAGGGTTTCCAAGGAGCAGTTGGTGGATTTGAACCACCGGCCTTTCGGATAGCAGTTGAATGCTTTAGCCATTTTGCCACCAGGGCTCCTAAATACAGGATAGAAAGCTGTAAAAAATGAACAAAAGTGAAAGAGAAAAGAAGAAAGAAAGGAAGGAAGGAAAAAAGGGAGTGAAGGAGAGAGCAGGGGAGGGAAGGAGGGAGGAGGGAGAAACTAACTGAATATGAGTTATCAAAAGTCACAGATTATTGAGTTTGGGTTATGACACTTGAAACCAACATGATTTTGACTAATATGAATAACCTGTGGCTATAGGAGGTGGCCGTATGCAGATTTTACATGATTAAATAAGAGTAAGCTGTACTGTCTTCCCTGAATTTGCATCTGAGACATAATTCTGAGACTTTAAGTCTTAAGAAACCCATCAAACCTTTCAGAGTTGTTGATTTATATAAGGAAATGAATGGAATGCTAGAGGAAACGGCAAATGTGTCACAAGTGAGGATAACTTGTTTTCTTTGCTTTCCCACTCTCTCTCCATTCCTTGGATAATAAAACCCCTATTTCTCTTGAAAAACCATCTCTTCCATGTGATTTGGGTGGGCCAACTCAATCCCTAACTAGGTGCTCCATGTGACCAAGGCCTATATAACCGTAACCACAAATCCCCAGGCCTCAGTGTTTAGTTTGAGAATGTTATCCAATTCTACTTTGAACTGTTGGAGAAGGAGATTCCTTTTCACTTTCTTAATTCAGAAGTATGAAAATGTATGTCTGGCTCTTCCTGAGGTCACCACTAGTAAGTATCACCTGAAAAGAAAGTTAACAGAGAACAGAGAGAAATGTAGAGCCATGTGACAAAGTCCTAATGTCATTGTGTGTGCATCTGAGACTGTTAGTGATGAATTTTCTCAGTCATACTTTGAAAATGTTTTATTTCACCATCGTTTTTTGAAGGATTTTTTACTGGGCATAGAATTCCATGTTACCAGTTTTTTTTGTTTTGTTTTGTTTTATTTTTGTTGTGGGTGGTGTTGGTGTTGGCGGAGGTGTAGTTTGTTTTATTTTAGCACATTAGAAATGGCCTTCCTTTATATTCTTGTTTACTTTATTTCTATTAGATAAAAAATTGTTAGTCTTCTCCTTGATCATTTGAAGCTAATGTATTTTTTCTCTCTACAGTTAAGATTTTATTTTAGTTTCTTCAGTTTGACTATATACTGTGCCTAGGTATGGTTTCTTTGTATTTATCCTGCTTGGGATATGCTGAGTTTCTTGAGGCTATGGGTTATTATTATTATTTTTTTAAATCAGTGTTAAAAAATTCACAGCCATTTGATCTCAAATGTTATTTGTGTCTCATTCTCTTTCCTCTTGGGACTCCAATTACATGTATGTTAGGTCTTTCCCATATATCTCTTTTCTCTCTATTTTATCTTTTCTTTCCTTGTGCTTTGGTCTACTCTCCATTTCACTAATAATACCAATTATTGCATTTTTAAGTTTTGGAATATCCATTTGATTTTTCTTTTTCATAGAATGCCATTCTCTATTAAAATTCTCCATTGTGTCACCTGTTTTTCTTGTAGATATTAATCATAGTTAAAGTCTATGACTAATATCTCAAATATCTGGGTTACCTGTAGGTTTGGTTTTATTATATACATTTTTTCTTAATCACTTTTCTTGTTATTCCTGGGTTTTTGTTTTTGTTTTTTTGTTGTTGTTGTTTAATTTTGTAATTAAATATTTGTCAGAAAAATTGTGGATGTTCTGGATGGTGTTATATTCCTCAAGAAATTTATTCACTTTCTCCTCTGGTTGTTATCTAGACTAGGATGTATATACTCAATACAGTCAGAGAGAATTTTCTTAAAGATTAGTGTACCTTTGGTTATAATCTATTCTTAGAGTGTAGGCCTCTAGGGGTCCCAGTTGAGAGCCTCAGGTACTTATTATAGCCCCTGCAACTTTGAATCCTGAACTCCAATTTTTGTTTCTCAGTATCATTCAACAACTGAAAAGTCTGCTCAGTTTCATATGCCCAGGATTCTTATTTCCAAAGGGCAAAAGTTGTTTGGCATTCAGTGGCTGCTTTCTTCTTTAGATGCAGTATGTACTTTCCACTCCACCACAGACTTTGCCACTCCCTATTGTCTTGAATCCAACTAGGCTCATTCATTTCCAATCCCTACATGGTCCCTGTCTGTAATCATTTGATTTCAATCTCCTAAAATTGTGTGAGAGAATAGGATATTCTCTGTTCTTCAGACTCAATAGAAAAAAGAACTTCAGTGGCAATAAAAGGAATTTGTGTTAGACATAAAGTAGGGCACAGCTTAAGAATTAGAAAATGCTTCAAAGTGAAACCTGCTGAGTTTTAGGTTAATGTCTCTACCTTCCCTCCTCTCAGGATCCTTGGTCCCTCACAATTCATAGCCTTGGTAGCCTCAAACCTCAAATTTTGTTTCCTCATTGCTGTGAAATTACCAAAACATTCTGCTGACTTTCTATCTCTTTGCAGCTTCCCCCTGCTTTTTGGCTTCTCAGCCTCAACTTCTGTGCCAAGAATCGGCAAATACCCATAGATGAAAAGTGCTGTGTTAAGAACGTACAGCTTACCTCAATGAGCTTCTCTTTTCTGAGATTTTGGCTTCCCAAATCTTGCTGCATTTGAGTCTTCACACTGTCTTCAAACAGTGTGTGTGTCTCTGTGTGTGTGTATGTGTGTGTGTGTATGTTTTATCTAGATTTCTAATTGCTATCAGTGAGACATGCTACTCCATCATAGCTTGAAGCAGAAGCTTACCTTCATAGTATTTTAGACACTGATACACTTCACATGAACGTTCTGATTTTTCTCTTGAAATATAACAAGCTATGGCAACACAGGATCCATATTCTTTTCAACTCAGCATATATTCTTCAGGTCACTTACCCATTGTCGTTGAGTTGATTTCAACTCATAGCGACACTATAGGACATATTAGAACTTACCCATAGGGTTCCTAAGGAGCTACTGGTGGATTTGAACTGCCGGCCTTTTGGTTAACAGTCGAGCTCTTAACCACTGAGCCACCAGGGCTCCTCAGGTTACATAGTCTTCACAATTCTATATTGTCACTCACTTTTCTAGTTTTACTCATTTCCATCACCTGCATGTGTTTCTGTAATTATTTGCTTTTGTGTGTCTTAAAGTGTATTGGAAGAATAGTATGGTCCCTGTTCCTGAGGACTATAGTAAAGGAAAGGAGTTTCAGTGCAATAAGAGGGGTTTTTGTTAGACATGAAGTATTTCTCCATTATAGGCATTTTCCAACACAGGCAATGAATTAAGGTGAAGTACACAGTTGTGGAATATATTATAAATAGATTAGATGTTCCATCCCTTGGGTGTGGATGGGACTATGCAAGGAGTTTGAAATTACTTAAAAATTAGACCTAATATGTGGACTTGAACTTGTTGCCATCAAGATAATTCCTACTCAGTGACCCTGTGAGTCGGAATCGACTTGAGGGCAACGGCTTTGGTTTTTTAGTTATGTGGGCTTGATGACTAAACCTTCATTAACCTCTGGTACAATGATTAAAAAATAAAAGTATACACAATAGTCATCCAGGGAGTTGGTATGAAGATCCATCTTGCTTTTCATGATTAATTTACTTAATATTTATTGCAAATCTACTATGTGCTAACCATGTTCTAAGCACTGGGAAGTAGAGCTGAGCTTTGATTTTAGCAGGATGAGAAAGACAACAAATAAATAATTTCAGATAGAATTAAGTACTTGTGGTAGGCAGAATAATGGTCCCCCAAAGATATCGATGTCCTAATTCCTGGATCTGTTATTTTGCAAAGAGGATTTTGCAGATGTCATTAAAGCTAATGACCTTGAAATGGGAAGATTATCCTGGATTGGCCTGGTGGTCCAAATCTAATCAAATGAGTTCTTAAAAGCTAAGAACCTCTCCTGGCATCAGTCAGATGGAGATGTGACCTCAGAAGGAGCAGAGAGATGCAGGATTGCTGAATTTAAAGATGGAGAAAGGAGGTCATGAGTCAAAGAATTTGGAATTTTTCTCCAGAACCTAGAAAAGACAAGAAAATAGATTCTCCCCTAGCACCTAAAAAAAGGAATGCAACCCTTCCAACCTGATCTTAGCTCAGTGAGACCCCACTGAACTTATGACCTACAGATTTGTAAGATAATACATATGTGTTGTCTTAAGCAACTAATTTTATGGTAATTTGTTACAGCAACAATAAAAATTTAATATAGTACAGTAGTCCCTCTTTATCCACTGGGGATACATTCCAAGACACCCAGTGGATGTCTGAAACCATGAATAGTACCAAACCCTATATATACTATGCTTTTCCAATACATACACACCTATGATAAAATTTAATTTATAAATTAGGCACAGTAAGAGATTAACAAAAATAAGTTATAATAAAATAGAACAATTATAACAATACACTGTAATAAACGTAATGTGAATGTGATCTTAGCAACCTCAGCATACGATTTTTTTTTTCTTATTAAGTAGAGAACTTTCACCTTTGCACTTAAAGAAAGCACTTTACAGCTTCTCTTTGGCATATCCAAACTGCCAGCATCACTACTGTTGCACTTTGGGGCCATTATTAAGTAAAATAAGCATTACTTGAACAAAAGCACTGCGATACTGCAGCAGTCTATATGATAACTGAGAGGCTACTAAGTTCCTAACAGGTGGGTAGC
>NW_004444066.1:8335663-8336836 GCF_000243295.1 Trichechus manatus latirostris | reverse complement strand
TATTTATTTAATTGAATTGAGCAATATATGTATTATATCAAAATTTTAGGTCGCCACTGTTTCAGGTTGAAAAAAATATGTATATATGTTAGTATATACTTTTAATGATGCTTATACCTTGGAAATCTTACTGTTTCTCTTGCTGTCACTATATCACTTAGGATTCTACTTTTTAAAAGCAAACTGTTCCTGATAAAGTTAATAGCCTGGTAGCTAGATTTGAAGAAGCAATTGACTGGTTTCTTCCAGGAGGTGGGAGTGAAAAGAGGATTGTAAGAGTGGAGAGGTTGGACTAGGGAAAGAATGCATCATTGAAATGACCCAAAACTGTAAACTGGATTTAGGAAAATAGAACAAGATTTGAAAGACAATGAAATCTGGAGTCGCCTTTACAAATCACCACCATATTAGGCCACTTTTTCCTGTGTAAACAGCCATCACATTTGATTTGACCTTCTTACTTCTTTAAGGACAATCCCACAGGGCTCTTATTATTAGATGCCCTCAAGTCAGTTCGGACTCACAGCGACCCCATGAACAACAGAATGAAAACACTGCTGTCCTGCGCCATCCTCACGATCATTGATATGTTTGAGCTCATCCTTGAAGCCACTGTGGCGATCCATCTAGTTGAGGCTCTTCCTCTCTTTTGCAGACCCTCTGCTTTACCAAGCATGAGGCCTTTCTCCAGGGACTGGTTCCTCCTGATAACATGTCTTAAGTATGTGAGACAAAGTCTCACTATTATCTCTTCTAAGTAGCATTCTGGCTGTACTTCTTCCATGACAGATATGTTGGTTCTTCTGGGAGTCCATGGAATATTCAATGTTCTTCGCCAACACTATAATTAAAATGCATCAGTTCTTCTTTGGTCATATTCATTGTCCAGCTTTCTCATGCATGTGAGACCATTGAAAACACCTAGCTTGGGTCAGGCACATTTTAGTCCTCAAGGTGATATCTTTGCTTTTTAAAACTATTTTCTTTTTAATTGTGCTTTAAGTGAAAGTTTACAGTTCAAGTTAGTTTCTCTTAGAAAAATTTATACACGTATTGTTACGTGACCTTAGTTACTCTCCTTATAATGTGACAGTACACTCCTCCTTTCCACCTCGGATTTCCTGTGTCCATTCAACCAGCTCCTGTCCCTTTTTGCCTTCTCATCTCGTCTAC
>NW_004444066.1:8316660-8317914 GCF_000243295.1 Trichechus manatus latirostris | reverse complement strand
ATCCACACAGTTGGATACCTTTGCATAGTCAATAAAACATAGGTAAACTTCTTTCTAGTATTCTCTTCTTTCAGTCAAGATTCATCTGACATCAGCACTGATATCCTTTGTTCCATGTCCTCTTCTGAATCCAACTTGAACTTCTGGCAGTATACTGTCAATGTACTGATGCAACCGTTTTTGAATTATCTTCAGCAAAGTTTTACTTGCATGTGACGTTAACAGTACCATTCAATAATTTTCACATTCTGTTTGAACACCTTTCTTTAGAATGGGCACAAATATGGATCTGTACTAGTCAGATGTCCAGGTAGATGTCTTCCAAATTTCTTGGCTTAGACAAATGAATGCTTCCAGCCCTGAATCTGTTTGTTGAAACATCTCAATCGGTATTCCGTCAATTCCTGAGCCTTGTTTTTTGCCAATACCTTCAGTGCAGCTTGGATTTCTTTCCTCAATACCATCGGTTCTTGATCATATGCTGCCTCCTGAAGTGGTTGAATATCAACCAGTTCTTTTTGGTACAGTGACTCTGTGTATTTCATCCATCTTCTTTTGATGCTTCCTGTGTCGTTCAATATTTTGCCTATAGAATACTTCAAAATTGCAACTTGAGGCTTGAATTTTTTTATTCAGTTCGTTCAGCTTGAGAAATGCTGACAGTGTTCTTCCTTTTTGGTTTTCTATCTCCAGGTCTTTGTACATTTCATTATAATACTTTATTTTTCCTTCTCAAGCCACCTGTTAAAATTCTCTGTTTTTCTCTTTTGCTTCATCATTTCTTCTATTCTCTTTAGCTGCTCTACATTCAAGAGCAAGTTTCAGAAACTCTTCTGACATACATCTTTTTCTTTTCCTTCTTTCCTGTCTTTTTAAGGACCTTTTGCTTTCTTCATGTATGATGTCTTTTATGTCATCCCACAACTTGTCTAGTCTTTGCTCATTAATGTTCAGTGTGTCAAATCTATTTGTGAGATGGTCTCTAAATTTAGGTGGGATATACTCAAGGTCATATTTTAGCTCTTGTGGACGTGTTTTAATTTTCTTCAGCTTCTACTTGAACTTGCATATGAGCAGTTGAGGGTCTGTTCCACAGGCAGCCCCTGGCCTTGTTCTTACTGATAATATTGAGTTTCTATATCATCTCTTTCCACAGATGTAGTCAATTTGATTGCTGTGTTTTCCATCCACTGAAGTCCACATGGATAGCCACTGTTTATGTTGTTGAAAAAAGGTATTTGCAATGAATATGTT
>NW_004444066.1:8314160-8315392 GCF_000243295.1 Trichechus manatus latirostris | reverse complement strand
TTTTTGTTCCACCCCTGACTTGGCTTTGGAATTGTGTTTGCATTTTTTCAGAGAAATTATCTTTAAGTGTCAACATTGAAATAGATGTGGATTAATGTTCTAGACTTGATAACAACTAACAACCAACAACCACAACCACAATGTTCTTATATAATTTTCAAAGGTTGTGCCTACGAGGGGGAGAATTGAGGTAATCATCCAGCTAACTCAGGCCCCGAGCCCTTTCTATTTTACTTGTGTGGTCTTAATGTCTGTGTGCTGTCCTCTGTCCATCGCACAGCTGTATTCATGCACCGTCGCAAACTCCTCAGTGTGTGTCTTTACAAACCTATCCAGGAGTTCCTGTTCCTGAGTACATGAAGGGAACCATAATATGAAGAGAATCAACATCAAGCTAGACAAAAACCAGTTATCCATAGCTTCTGTGAATAGCTATCTAATTCATACTCTTCACTATAATGGTCTCTCAAAAATATAAATCTGATCTTGACAAGTTCTAACTGAAAGTCTTCAATGGTTTACCCTTTTATGTGGAATAAAATGTAAATTTCTTACTTTTGAATGTTGCTGTTGTTAGTTATCTTCGAGTCAGTTCTGACTCATAACGACCCCATGTACAACAGAACAAAATATCGCCCAGGCTTGCACATCTTTACAATTGTTGCTATGCTTGAGTTCATTGTTGTGGCCTCTCCGAGGAAGGCACTCAAAGCCTTCTAACCTAGAAGGCTCATCTTCCAGCACTATATCAGACAATATTCTGTTATAGGGCTTTCATTGGCTAATTTTTGGAAGTAGACTGCTAAGCCTTTCTTCCTAGCCTGTTTTAGTCTGGAATCTCCACTGAAAACTGTCCACCATAGGTGACCCTGGTAGTATTTGAAATACTCATGGCAAAGCTTCCAGCATCATAGCAACATGTAAGCCACCACAGTATGACAAAATGAAATACAGGTGGTGGACCTTTGAATAGGGTGACCATATGATTCATTGTCCAAATTGAGACATTTTGAGAATAAAAGGAATGCTATGAATAAGTAAGCTTGGACAACAGACTCAAATCCATATATTGTTCTGGGCAAATAAGGACAAAAGGTCACTGTCTCAGTCATCTAGTGCTGCTCTAACAGAAATACCATGAGTGAATGGCTTTACAAAGAGAAGTTTATTTTCTCACAGTCCAGTAGGATCAAGTCCAAATTCAGGGCATCAGCTCCAGGAGAAGGCCCTCT
>NW_004444066.1:8311454-8312677 GCF_000243295.1 Trichechus manatus latirostris | reverse complement strand
ACTAATTAAATATGTGCCCCTAATCAGAGTTGGGTGGCTCAAGTTCTAGCAAAGCCCTGTCACTAACCAATGGTGTGGTAGTGGGAAAGTCATTTAGCATCATCAGTTGGCCCTTCTCTCAGCTTTGAAATGAAATAATTGATTGAGATGATTTCTAGGTTGCCTTCCAGCCTAAAATTCTGAGATCCTGCGACTGCCTGAAAAAGGATCTTTTTATCTTTTTGGCTAGCATTCAGTTTCAGACAAGTCTCTGGATAAAATGCTCTACTTCTAAGACAAATTCTTTAGGGCAAGTTTGTGGAGAAAAGGTTTATTATTATTATTATTATTTTAAAGAACTAAACATCATAAGAGGAGTGAATCAGGGCCTGAAGGAGACGGGTCTTTCAGAACCAGTGTTCTCTGAAGTAATGGAATTCTCTGACGTTTTACTGTGTTTTGTCTAGGGGTAAAAACAAAGAGGCAAATAGGCTGAAATGGCTGCTGACCTGATTTTTGTCCAGAAAGCTCAATTAGAGGACATGGCCAAGCTGCGGGCCAAAGTAAGAGTCGTTATTTTTATAGCAAATTAATGAGAATGGAGTAGAGAAAGCTTTCTGCTCCGTACATGTGTCACTTGCCGTCTTGTCATATAACATATGGCTCAACACAGAGTAAGGGAAGTTAAAATGGCCATCGAATGATTGACAAAGGCCAGAAACTGCCAGTGGAGTAATCTCAAGGAGAGTGAGGGACGTCCTGACCCACTTCCTTCCCTGCCTGGCATTTTCCGTAATGAGAAAGAGGACTCTCTGCCAGCTGCAGAGCAGCTTTCCTATGAACCTCTCTCTCTGAGAGGGTTCACAGCATCTGCTCACCACACTTTGATGGCACGAGCTATATTGCTTCTGGCACTGTCCTTTCTCAAGAGACGTGACCACACCGTGCTTCTTTCTAGAAGACTTTTGACAACACTCAACAATTCACAGACATTCAATAAGTACGTCTTGGTGGAATGATAGTTATTAGGACACCCACTAGCAGCTCAGTTCATGGGTATAATAAAAGCCTCTTGATCTTCTGGGTGTGCTCTGCTGTCGTTTTGGTTGGGTCAGGTTTCAATTATTTCTACTAATGAAAGGGAGTGGTTCATTTAAAATAGCAGGGTTTTCGACAATAATCTTGGCTTTGGTTTGAGTTTTGATACAGATATTTGAACAAAGGTATGCCTGATTCTATCAATT
>NW_004444066.1:8290929-8307573 GCF_000243295.1 Trichechus manatus latirostris | reverse complement strand
GATTTCCTTTTCGAGGTTCTCTTTGTTGGTGTAGAGGAATCTAACTGATTTTTGTAGGTTTATCTTGTATCCTGATACTTTGCTGAAATCTTCTATTAGTTTCAGTAGTTTTCTTGTGGATTCTTTGGGGTTTTCTGTGTATAAGATCATATCATCTGCAAATAGAGATACTTTGACCTCTTCCCTGACTATTGGATGCCCTTTATTCCTTTTTCTAGCCTAACTGCTCTGGCTAGGACCTCCAGCACAATGTTGTACAAGAGTGGTGATAAAGGACATCCTTGTCTGTTGAACCTTCAGTCTTTTGATAGTAGCTGAGCACGTTAGCTGTTTGCATTGCCCAGGGACTCCTGAACCTCAGTAGATCCTGCCTATTTTTCTGGAACACCTTGATTGCAGACTTAGCAAGGACCGAAGGTCAGTGCACAC
This sequence comes from Trichechus manatus latirostris, assembly GCF_000243295.1. Taxonomy (NCBI): domain Eukaryota; kingdom Metazoa; phylum Chordata; class Mammalia; order Sirenia; family Trichechidae; genus Trichechus; species Trichechus manatus. The sequence continues at coordinate 8,307,144 of NW_004444066.1, read as the reverse complement.
CTAGGATTCTGCTGTTGGTTGGAGGGAATGTTTGTGTACTTGGAAGAACACTTGGATTATGGGCAGCTAGCACTATACCTGTTTAGACCGTGTGCTAGGGAGTCTAGAAGTACTAAACAAAATTCTTCCCTGCTATCTGAAAGGCAGATTCCTGTCAAACAGTCCATTAACTGTTATTTGCTGAAAATGTTCGCTAATGTGATAAATGCTGTAGAGGATCCTGCTTCCATAACTTACTGGCTATGTGACCTCTAGAGACTTCGGTTTCCTCATCTGTAAAATATGAACAACCATACCAACCTCATGAAATTATTGTGAGATTACAACGAGTTAACATATATCCATAGAATGATGCCAAGAATCAAACTAGCTTTCAGGAAGTTGTCACCTTTATTCCTTATTATTATATATTTCACTTTATACACTGTACAATATATGAATCCTTTCCAGAGGAACTTACAGACTACTTCACAAGACAAAACATAAGCACATAAAACCAAAAAAACAAAAAAACCCATTGCTGTCAAGTCAATTCCGACTCATAGATACCCTATAGGACAGAGTAGAACTGCTCCACAAGGTTTCCAGGGAATGGCTGGTGGATTCGAACTGCTGACCTTTTTGGTTAGCAGCCGAGTTCCTAACCACTGAGCAATCAGGGCTCCAGACACATAAGAGAGGGCTAATAAGTCAAGGCAACAGATTGTAAGTGCAGATGAGACACACAGACAGAAAACGCTACAGAAATTCAGAGAACTGAGAAGTTCAGGGCTCCAGAGGCTCAGGGCTCCCTGAAGGGGGTGTATAGAAGTGAAGAGGGTGAGGGTGGGAGATAAAGCTGGAAACTAGGAAGTAAGACAGAATTTCAAGGAGGTTTTCATAACAGTCCTCCCCCATCTCACAGACTCCCAAGTTGTGATCATCTTATTCATGTCAGACTGTAGCTATTAATTTATGTAGCATGACTGCACTCCCTCACCCACCTCACACATAAACAGAAGTCTGGTTTTAAAAGTAATGTATGTTTATGGCAACAAATAAAGAAAATGTAGAAATCCATAAAGAAGAAAATACACTCTCCAGTAAGTAAGTAAGTACATACACTCAAGTAAGTAAAGTTGCCATCCAGTTGATTCTGACTCCTGGCAACCCCATGTGTGTCAGAGTAGAACTGTGCTCCATAGAGTTTTCAATGACTGATTCGTTGGAAGTAGATGACCAGGCTTTTTTTTCAAGACACCTCTGGGTGCACTGGAAACTCCAATCTTTTGGTTAGCAGTTGAGAACTTTAATTGTTTGCATCACCCTGGGAGTACCATGTGCTTATACTCCCTAGAGATAACTAGTATTAACATACTTGTGTATGTAATTCTAGAGTTCATACATAGATGTGTATATGTTTGTATATATAGTATCTTTTAAAACAAAGAATGATCTACAAATACAGTTTTATACTTTACTTTCACTTAAATACTTTTTTGTGTCTATCTTTCCATTTCAGTAAATATTTATATCATCATATAAAGTGACTGAATCATATTTAATCCAACCACATTCAATGAACGATAATTAACGTAACTGTCTTTTTAGGATGGGCATTTAGCTTGTTCCAATTTTTAATGACTGTATGTCACATTGTGGTGGATACACTTATGGCTAAATCTTTGAACAATATATAAAATGGATTTCCTTTGGATAAATTCTTAGAATGTGAATGTCTGGTTTGGAGAGTAGACATATTTAAAAGGTTTTGATACATATTGACACATTGCCATTTAAGATGATTTTCACGCTTATTCTTTCCCCCTCTCTTCTCCACTCCTGTGTCTCCTTAACTGCCTCTCAAAGGAAAGTCTGTTTTTCTAGTTACTGAATATTGAAGCCCTTTGCATTTCATGGGGAGGGTAGTAGAGGGCCTGTGACAAGGGACTTATACCTTCTCTACCTTTACAGGGGAGAGTCTCAAATTTCTTACTATGTGTGTTCTTAAGAGTTGAGACTATGTGCCATTCATCTCTGTGCCCTGGTGGCTACCACATAGTGAGTGCTCATCAAATGCTTGATGGATGGTGTTACAAATTAAATTGTGTGTCCAAAAAATGTGTGTTGAATTCCTGGCCCTTGCACCTGTGGATGCAATACTGTTTGGAAATATAATTTTTCTTTTGTTATGTTAATGAGTCCATTCAAGTATAGGGTAGATCCTAAACCTAATCACTTCTGAGTTTTAAAAGGATCAGAATAGACACAGACACACACATGGGGGAAGACAGACACCATGTGAGGATCATTTACAAGCCAAGGAACCCTAAATAACTAAGGGATGCCAAGAATCATCAGCAGATACCAGAAGTAGGGAGAGGCCCACAGAATGAATCCACATGGTTAGAGATCCTGATTTGACTACTAGACTCTAGAATTGTGAGAAAATATTTTTTTTACTTTTTAAAACCTCCTGTTTGTGGTATTTGTGTCACAGCAGCACTAGATAACTAAGAAAGATAGATATAAATATGATTGAGTTAGCATAAAGTGGTCAGGTATCTATCCTTGGCATCCAAGGATTACTTAGATAATATGAGACTTAGTTTAAATAAGTACCTACAAGTATGTTTACCCTTGTTATGTTACTTGTTTGAAGTTCACCCTTGGGGGGAAAAAAAGTCTTGAAGTCTCCAGACTGATTTAGTAGGAGTAACTCAATGGGACTTATTTTAAAAATACTCATGTCATCGACTTGGTTTACAGAGCTAGGACATGGGATTATTTGGCTAGCAACATAGAGATCATCTAACAAAAATCTCCCACCGTTAATTTTACAAATGAGAAATCTGAGGCCTGGGGGATTTGGGACTGTTCAGTAATCTCACTGCTACTTAGACGAGGAACAGGTACTAGAACTGAAGTTGTCTTGAGCTCAGCTCTTTCTAATTTACCAAAACCGTGTCTTTAAGTCTGGAATAATTAAGAAGTGTGAGAAATGCTTCAAATTGTTTGAGTACAAAATGCACTTCAAAGGTGAATTAGTATTCAGAGATCATTATTTCAGATCTCAAGCTGTTACTGAGCAAGGCTGCCTAAAACTCCAGCGTTAACAGATGTCTGCTAAATGCTTACTACTAATAATTGAAATAGTAACACAGTGTTGCAATTAGTCTATAAGAACACATACACACTTTTTTTGTATCCTCACTTTCTTTTGTAGGTATTAATACATCTATGTAACAACTTAGAATGAACATTCTGAATGAAGAAATTGAAGCAAAAACCTTCAAAAGAGAGTATGTGTGGGAAGATTCGTTTAAGCCATTTAAAACTCATTACTTAGATAGTACGTTTAGGTTAGGGGTTTGGGGAAACCATATATTTGTGAGTGCAAAGAAATAAAGCAAAGATGATTCTGAATTGCCTGCTTATTTACATGTAATTACTGGATGACAGCTCTGGAACTAGGATAAGAAAATGACATAAATACAAGTGACCAAGCATTTTCCCTCTAACCCCCCTTCACTATCCAGCATAATTTGGGACAAGATGTCTTATCTCTGATTCTGATCAAGGTTAGATATTTACTGGCTACCATGGATTGAATTAAGTCCCCTAAAAAGGTATGTTGAAATCCTAACCCCTAGTACCTGTGACTGTGACCTTGTTAGGAAATAGAGTCTTTGTAGACATTGTCAGTTAACCTGAGGTCACGCCTGAGTGTGATCGTTAAGGTGGTGTGTCAACTTGGCTGGGCCATGATTCTCAGTGGTTTGGCAGTTATGGTGTAGTTTGGCAGTTGTATAAGGATGTAATCACTTCCATGATGAGATTTGATATAATGTAATCATCTCCGCGATGGTTTCTGCTGTGAGTAGCCAGTCAGTTGAAAAGGAGTTTCCTTGGGGTTGAGGCCTACACCCAATACAGGTGGACATTCTGGCAAAGCTCACTGGTTTTTGCTCTGCTCCGGATCCTTCACTTGACACCTCAGCATCTGATCTCCAGTTCCTGGGACTTGGGCCAGCAGCCTGCTGTTTTACCTACCGATTTTGCATTTATCAGTGTTTGCAGTTGTGAGCCAGCAGCCTGCCATCTGACCCATGGATTTGAGCTCGTAAGCCTCTTCAGCTACATGAGTCAGGAGAAGCCTCCAGCCTGATGCCTGACCCATGGGCTTGGGACTTGCTAGCTTCTACAACCAGGTGATCCATTTCCTTGATATAAATCTCTCTCTCTTTCTCTCAATCTCTGTATAAATATACATACATGCACTTTACTGGTTTTACTTCTCTGGAGAATCTAGCCTGAGATACCTGAGCAAGGTGTGTCTTAATGAAATTTGAGTACTGTCTTTATAAAAGAGAAGAAAAGACACAGAGAAACAGACAGAAATGCACCACAGTCACCCGAAGACGCATCTTCAAACCAAGGAACACCTGAGGCTACTGGACGTGAGGAGAGACAAGAAAGGATCTTCCCCTAGAGCCTTCAGAGACAATATAGCCCCACTCACATCCTGAATTCAACAGCTGGCCTCCAGATTCGTGAGAGAACAAATTTAAGTTGTTATAAACCACATAACTTGTGAGAGTTGTTATGGCAGCCCTAGGAAACGAATATGCTGACCTACTCAAAAGCCTTTGTTTGTTCATTCATTCATTTATTCATTTCAAAAATATGTTTTGAGACTCTTTTATTTGCTACTTACATATATTCCATCAGGAAGGTAAACACATGGTTTGATCCTTGTGGTTAATTTATTTTAAACATAAATAAAAATAGCATTAAGCACTCACTATGTGCTGAGTACTGCACCAAATATTTTGCCTCACTTAAGCCTTGAAAACAAACTTATAAAGAATATTCTATAATTATTTTTTTATTGACCAGGGAATTGATATACAAAGAAACTAGAGTTTGACTCCAGAATGTGTTCTTCTAACCACTATAAGAGGTTAATAAGGTAGAATTAGAAAGTCAACAGTGACCCTAAAATTGTGACTGGAGGTTTTTTATGAACACTTTTCAGAATCTAACAAAAGAGAACTGTTGTTTCTTAACCCAGAAAAATATGATAGTGCACATATGCATGTACTTAAAATATATTTTTCTGTTTTCATGGCCTTTTGAACTGTTCTCAAGCCCTGTGTGGGTCGAGAGGAGAGATAGTTCTTAGATTCAAAGTTAAGGGTAACCTTTGAGCTCTCTTTTCAAACTTATAGTTCTTATATACAAGGAAAGTGAGGCACTATAAGCTCAAATACCTCTTCCAAGGTCCCTTGGGGAGACTAACTAGTGCCTTCCTCTCTCCACTACACCACTGTCCTCCCTACATCTAATCAAATGGGTGATTTTGTTCCTAATAGATAGATTATAACAAGTTTAAATGGATTTAGGTAAATGAATCATTAACAGGAAACCATAAATTAATTATTTTGGAAGGGGAATGAAAAGACATTGTGGGAAAAGTAAAATTTGTTTAGTTATCTTTAAGGATGAATAAAATAGAATGGGTTTAGATGCTAAGATTATTAGACTCTTTCAAAGGAGGAGCTAAGGTGTAAAAATTATTTTGATATTACTGTATTCCTATAATTTGTTTTTAGACATTGCAAAAATCCCAAGAAACTATGAAATCAATGTTAATATAATGCTTGCAATAATCCTAGTTGCTCCTGTTTAACTGTAATTACAAATAACCTAGAACTCAATGTGTTTCCCCTCTTCCCATGGCAGTCTTGGAGAGGGAGATTATTTGTATTCCTTAAACTTTGTACGGCCTTGAAAATAATCAATGATTCTGTTGCTCAAATTAGACCTTAAAGAGAATCTCTCTCTCTTTCCTTCTACATTAAATAATGTGTTAAGACTATTATTTTATGTGACATTTAGGGACTTTTGAAGACCTTGAAAGGAAATCTGTAAATTCTGACATTACCAAACGGAAAAATCAATTTGATGACTGCATGATTTGGGTTCATTTTATTTAGGGTGAAAAATACATGTGAAATATGGGCTTGTGAGTTTTATTAATCTTTTTATCCTTGGGGCCCAAATGCTGACACTTCTCTATTTGGTACTTGAGAAGTTACTGTGATGGACAATCTATCAGTAGGCCTCAGCCATGGAGTGTTTCTACTGGTCTAGTCATGTAGTGATCAATATGATATTTATAACCTTGTGGAGGCTCCTGCTGATTTTGTCATGACATTGTGACTGGCAAAGAATACAAATATAGCCAGTCTGATTTGCTATGATATTTATTTGCCCTGAGGTTCGCTGTTCTAGGAGCATGCATTTCCCTCCCCCTGCCCCAATGCCCAATAATATAGCTTGTGAAGTTTACACAAATAACATAACAAAATAATTACAATGTCAATAATTGGGATCATAAAAAACATCCCAGCTGTGTAAACTTATACATATTACTTAGGTATGAGTCTCTCTCTTTCTCTCTCTCAATATTTACTCATTATTGTAGCCATTAGATGAACTAAGACATGCAAAATACTTAGTGCAATGCCTGACTGACTCTTCACTGATGTTCAATAAATGTTATCATCTTATTATTTATCAATTTTCAAAAATACTTAAATGCCCTAAGGAGAACGCTTTGCAATGAGATAGATGGAAACAATATGTGAAATAGAAAGAGTTCTTGCCTCAGCACTATCATTGGTTTGTGGGCTAAAACTATAAATTGAGGATGATATGATGCAACAGTTTGTGCTTGAGTATGAACCTAAAAGTTGGAAGTTCAAACCCACCCAGTGGCGTGGCACCACAGAAGAAGTTCTGGCGATTTGATTCCATAAAAATTACAGCCAAGAAAACCCTACAGAACAGTTCTACTCTGTAACACATGGGGTTGTCATGAGTCAGAATCACCTCGGCAGCAATGGGTTTGACTTTTTTTGGTTTTATACTAGATACACTCATAAAAAATATACATAGAGCCCCTCTATGCATGAGGCATGGAACTAAACACTATATACACAGCTGTGAACAAGAAAGACTTGTTCTCATGGAGCTGTTACTCTTGGGGGAGAGACAGGTGTAAAATATGTAAATGAATACATAAATCAGGGAATTTTATGATAGACAGAAGGTGATAGCTGCTATAAAATAAATAGAATAGGAAAATGGGATAGAGAGTGACTACGGGCAAGGAGTATCTACATTTAGAGAGGGTGACATTCAAGCTGAAGCCCGAAGGATGAAGTGGTCTAGCCATGTAAAGACTCGAAGAAAGAGCATTCTAGGTAGAGGGAACAGCAAGTGTAGGGGCTCTGAAGCAAGTAACATAATAACTACTAATGTGACTGAAATGTAATGAGGAGAGAGGAGATGGTAGATGTGTTTGGAGACATGCCAAGTGTCTTTCCATGATTCCTAAGATCCCTTCCTGATTTAATTTTTGAATTTTCTAAGAATGGATGGTAATTCGGATTTTTTTTTATAGCTTTGGAAAATTAAAAAAAAAGAGAGAGAGAAATGGCATAGTCACTTATGAAAAGACTTCTCAGCTAACTTGAAGGAAAAAAAAATTCCTTTCTGTGCCTTGAAGAACAAAGATGGAAAAATGTGCACCATTTTGGAACCCTATTTTGATTGTCTTTGCACTATGTTAAATTATAATGTTTAAATGGCTCAACGAACAAGTAAGAGCAAAGAAGAATTGATTCATTTGAATTATGATGTTGGTGAAGAATATTGAATATACCATGGACTGCCAGAAGAATGAAGAATCTATCTGGGAAAAAGTACAGCCAGAATGCTCCTTAGAAACAAGGATGGCAAGGCTTCATCTCATATGCTTTGGACATGTTATCAAGAAGGACCAGTCCTTGGAGCAGGACATCATGCTTGGTAAAGTAGAGGGTCAGTTAAAAAGAGGAAGACTCTCAATTAGATGAATTGACCCAGTGGTTGTAACAATGGACTCGAACATAGCAACAATTGTGACCATGGCGCTGGACTGGGCAGTGTTTTATTCTGTTGTACATAGGGTTGCTATGAGTTAGAACCAACTCCACGACACCCAACAACAGATGTCTCAAATATTTCCATTATTGTATAGACTAAGAATGAAAGGAGCTAAGTACCAGGCTTCTTAAAACCTCAGGGAAGGACAGACCAGAGTAATTCTACATCGCCTGTAGAACCAAAATAGATTCCTTTCAAATACATTAAAAATAAAAACACTCACAAATATAAGTCTTGTTTCTACTATTTGGAATGTTGCTTCTTTTATACTAAGATTAATCTAGTGATGCCTACAGATACAGTAATAACTTCTTAATGAGATATTGATTTCTAAAATTAAAACCTTACTGGTATCATATTTTCAATCTAAATTAATGCTTCATTAAACTAATTAATAGCATAACAATAACTAGAACTTTTAGAGATAGTAATTAATCATAATCACATAATATTCCTATATCAACCCATAGGTATAATGTGATCTTTTAGAAATTAGAGAATTTTTGTGTACAATTAAAGAAAGCTAAGATGCCATTTTATTTTATGAGGCGTAAAGCTAAAACAATATAATTCATTAGTATTTTGTAGTATAAAGATGCTGTATGGCATTTGAAAGAGACGAGTTTTGATTCTCTTTCTCTGTTACTTCCTGCTCACACGGTCCTTAGCAAATCCCATCCTCTCTCTAGATGTAGAGTTTTTTTCATTTAAGAAATAGAGGAGTTGGACTAAATGGCTTCTAAGATCCCTTGTATTTCTAAAAATCTTATTTTGGGAAGATGGAGATGGAATTTCTTGGAAAGAAGGTGACTTGACATTCTTCTTATTTACTTTAACAAGTGATGGCCTATGATCCCAAATCTCTATGGATAATTCTTTCCTGATATTCAGTCTTTGCATCTAAATATCAACAGAATGTATAAACTTAGATGTGTTCCAGGTGCCTAAAGTGCAGCTTGACTAAAACTGAACTCATAGTCTTTCCCATCAAATTTACTTCCTTGAGCTCCCATCTGAGTAAAGGGTACCAACCGCCACACAATCATTCAAGCCAAAATATCTGGTCATTATATCCACAGTTTATCATCACTCAATCTTGTAGATTTTAACTCCCAAATATCTCTCTAAGCCACCCATAGTTCTCCATCTCACTGCCCTAGCATTAGGCTACAGTATTATCTTCTCTTAGCTGGACTACCTAAGAATTCTTTTACTGCCCTTCACTATGTTCCCCTACCTTCTCTTCACTAGCTCCAAAGCAATCTCTCTGGAATGCAAACCTAATAACGTTACTCTTCAGCCAAAACTCCTTCTCTGGCTCCCCACTGTCCCAAATGCTGTTCGGTCACCATCTGACTCTTAAAGTTCCAAATATTATACGTGTTCTTTCAAGGCCCCCACAACTTGGTCCCTGCCTACTCATCAGGCCAAGCCTTACATTCTACTACTTTCCCCTTAGCTATAGTGATCCATCCAACTTCTTTCTTGTCCGAGACTATGCATGGCCATTCTTTTGGGTAAGCTATTCTTTCCATAAGTCCCTTTATTTGCCTGGCGATTACAACTCAACTTTAAAATCAGACAAGCCCCATCCCACATTAAATCCTCTAATGGCTTTGCATTGCAATAAGAATAAAATTTATACGCCTATGGCACAGTGGTTAAGCATTTGGCTGCTATCCAAAAGGTCAGCAGTTCAAAAACACCAGCTGCTTCTTGGATACCCTATGGGGCAGTTCTATTCTGTCCTATAGGGTCGTTATGAGTCAGAATCAACTATATGACAATGGGCTGTTTTTGTTCATATTATTAGGGCAAAATCCATAGTCTCGCAATGGTCTGCATGATCTGTCCCTAGATTACTGTAAAAATTTAACATAGTGCACTTAGGAAAATACTTTGGGTGGGACGGAGAGGGGATGGTGCAGATGGCAAAAATCGTGTAAAGCACATTATTTGTGTAAAAATATAGTAGTTTCTGTTCTTGTCTCATGAAATATTCTCCCATAAAAAAACAAAAAACAAAAAACAAACTTGTTGCCATCGAATTGATTCTGACTCATAGGGACCCTATAGGACAGAGTAGAACTGCCTCATAGGTTTTCCAAGGGGTAGCTGATGGATTTTAATTGCCTACCTTTTGGTTAGCAGCTGAGCTCTTAACCACTACGCCACCAGGACTCCTATTCTCTGATAGCTAGGGTTACATGCTGTATTGTCCATACAAGGACATTTTTGAGAGTGAAAGGGATTTCCCAAATGATTATACTATCTGATTTTAAATTATTCCGTTACTGACCAACAATGTCATACTTTTGAACCTTTAAAAATAGTGTAATTCAAAAAATGTTCTCAAAAATAAAAATTGTGATGGAGAATATACCACAGAAAAGAGATGGTGGTCACTCTATTCCAAACTCATTGTCTTGTAGTCACAGAAGCCTTTATTATTATTTTTATTATTAATTCAGCAAATTAGTTCCTAATTAGGTCATCTTCTATGAACTCAGGATACATCAATGAAAAAGTACTAAAATTTCCTGCCTTCATGGGCTCTAATAAGAATGATGAGTCTAATGAGGACAAGAAAATAAATGAGAAAACAAATAAAGCCAGGCGGTGACAAGTGCTTTGAGGGAGATAAAGCCACTAAGAATAGTGCTGTTCAATAGAACTTTCTGTAATAATGGAAATGCTCCCTATGTCTTCCAAAAAGATGATCACATGTGACTGTTGCTCATTTGAAATGGAGCTAGCGTAACTGAAGAACTGATTTTTTAACGTAAATTAATTCTAGTTCATTTTAATTTAAATAGCTATATCTGGCTAGTGGCTATTGCATTGGATAGCACAAAGTTAGGCAATTAGAGGGCCCCTGGGAGCATGAGTGGTATTTTAATCACATTGGCCATGGAAGGTCTCTTTGAGGGGATGACATTTGAGCAGCATGTGTGAATGATGTGAAGGAATTAGACCCTTAGGGACCTAGTGGGAAACATTCCAGGAAAAAAGAACAATAGATTCCTGAGGCAAAAAACTGATTATTGTATTTGAGGAAATACAGGTCAACACAGCTGAAGTGTAAAGAGCAAGGGGAGAATGCTCTTTGAATGTGCCAAGTCCATTCTGGCCTCAGGGTTGCCAAAGTTCTCACTTTGGCAGAGTGTATTTATCCCAGATCTTCACTTGTTTGGCCCCTATGCATCATTCCGCTCTCAGCTGAAATCCAAACAACTCGTCTTTATGGTACTATAACAATCTGAAAACACTTTTTAAAAAAAATTTTCTTGCTTGTTTATTACTTTTTTCCCCAACTAAATTGTAAGTTCTCTGAGGGAAAGGACCTCCTCAGTCTTGTTCAATATCATCATTTAGCTTCTAGAATAGTTTCAGGCATATATTTGGAATTTAACTAATATTTGTTGACTAGTGACTGAAAGCCATCACTAATATTTTACTTCCTAGGGAAGGACTTCCTTAATTTCTTTGGCTAGAAAAAGAAGGAAAAAAAAAAAAACATTTTTCTAAAGTACTGAAGTATCACGTATACCTTTTATTATACTCATTACATTGTAATTTTTTGTTTATTATATGTATTCTTAGCTAGGCTATAGGCTTCATGAAGCTCCATGAGGCTGTGTTGTTCATCACTGTCTCTAATATACTGACCAACTCTACAGTTTTCCCAGGACTTCCTTGGTTTTAGGACTGAAATTCCTCTGTCCTAGGAAATCCCTTAGTCCCAGGAACACATTTAGTGACTTTAAGATCTAGCCTAGTGTCTTAAACATGATGTGTACTTAATATTTATTTGGCTAAACCTTTAGCAACTATACTCTTCTACTTATGATTAATATTAACTGGCTTAAAGACTAAACGGTCCATTTAGAGGCCAGTGCTGAGACTTTAAAACTAGGAAACTAGGAAACTGCAGCAGCCAGGTATAGGAACAGGATAAGAAGGTCCGTGATTCAGAGAGGGGGCACATGGCCGTTAAGAAGAAAGATAGAACCACTTTTTGTTGTAAATAATCATCAGATTTATGGAATTCAAATTTACACTAGGATCAGAATCCATTCAATTTAGCATCCTTAAGCCCAGAAATTAATATAAAATCTGTCTCAGACCAGTTAAATCTTTGGAACATCTTTAAGTTTCAAATTCCGAACCATTCTTCAGCAATACTTTGTAGCCCCGAATGCACAGAACCTTGATAACTCTGGTAACAGGACAAAAATCCTACCAGATATTAACACACCATAAATAATTCAAGACCACGCAAAGAATTCATTCATTCACTATCTGGAAGAGTCCTAAATATTTTCAAATAAAAGGGTACCATCCTAAGAATCTGAGATAGCAGGATAACCTGGAAGACTCTATAAAACCAGTTTATATATATATGCAATTTTAGAAGCAATTGAACTAGAAAAGAAAAAAACATAGAGATTGAAATTAAAAAGTCAGTGAAAGCATTAATCAGCAGATTAGATATAGTTGAGAAGAGATTTATATTAACTAGAAGATAAAACTGAATAAATTACCTAGAATGCAACTCATAAGAAATAAGAGAGAGAATGTGAGCGACTAAGATATATATGGGATAGAATGAGGAGATCCAATATTCTGCTTCTTAGGAGTTGTGGAAGAAAACAACAAAAATAATAGGAAATACTAAGCTTAAGGAGAGGAAATTGGTTACTGGGGAAAATATAGCAAATATACAGAGAGAGGTAGAGCAGGGAAGAGTGTGAGACATGTCCTAATGTCCCTTGGTTCTTGTTGGCTTTCTACTTTCAGTAATGTCCTACTGGACAATGGTGCATATATTTGACTTCATATGAGGTCAGATTCCTATAATAAGCCAATTCTGTGTGAGCTATTGTTCTGTGCAATGAATCAGCCTTTAACTATACGAAAGATTTGGTTTACTCAAATGGTTCTTGATAGAAAGATAAAGAAGACTCTAATGAATGTGCTAATTATTCTACCCAGTTTGGAAGTTAGCACTTGTTAAAAACAAACCCACTGCTGTCAGTGGATTGTGACTCATAGTAACCCTGTAGGCTAGAGTAGAACTGCCCCCATAGAGTTTCCAAGGCTGTAAATCTTTATGGAAGCAGACTGCCACATCTATCTCCCACAGAGTGGCCGGTGGGTTCGAACCCCCGATCCCTTGGTTAGTAGCCGAGTGCTTTAGCCAGTGTGCCACCAGAGATCCTCTTAATGCTTGTTAACTGACATATTTATTTTCTCTTTAATGTCTGTAGAGGATATTTTAGGATAGCTTTGCTATTTCAATAGTACAACACTAGAAGAACTGGATTCACAAATACTGACTTTTGTGAGTTTGCATCCATCTGGCTGAGTGGAATGTATCCAGCCTTCTGTTTGCATCACAGTTGTCATCTCTCAGAAAGCACTGGGGGCACCACCCTCATGCTCAGACTCCATCCGGTCTGAATTCTGAGTGTTTCCCACCGAGCTTTAGTTTGTCACTTTTTTAAGCTGTTTTTCTGCTAACCGCAGTGCAGCCTTTCTGCAGCTGCAGTCAACAGGTTGTTAGTAGCCCAAACTAATGTTTGCCTTGAAGTTCCTTTGAAATCTTGAAAATGCTTTCTTTTTAGGTATCCCATGCACTTTGCAGGCAAAGGCTATTTTTTTGGTCAGTTTTCTTAGACTAGAAAGAGATGATCTATCAATATCAGAAAGGAAAAACTAGGCAGGGGAGAAATAAAGTGAAATCATTCAACATTAGGTAGAACCAGAATGGTACAGTAGGTAAGCCCTCCACTGCTAACAGAAAGGCCAGCAGGGTTGAACCCACCAGCCACTCCATGGGAGAAAGATGTGGCAGTCCACTTTCATAAAGAATACAGCCTTGGAAACCCTATAAGGCTGTTCTGCTCTGTCCTATAGGGTCGCTATGAGTTGGACTTGACTCAGTGACAACCTTCATAATCTATATGTTGTCTGTATTCTAATTAAGTAATGGGAATTTCAATGCAACCCAAGCTCTGTCACTTACCAGCTATGTGACTTGGGGGAAATGGTGTCCCACCTTCAGCCTCACTTTCCTCATTTGTGGATTAATGATAATGAAATGTAACTGTCTCAAAGAGCTTTCGTGAGGATTAAATGAGATAATGTATGTAGACCATTTGGCATAGGACCTAATACACATTGAGTGCTGAAAAATATTTTCTATTACTATGGAAAGAGTGCATAACATGATAAATGGTTTATTAAACTTTAGTCAAATCAATTAGTAATGTTCAATAAAAAAATAGAGAAGTAAATGGATTATGGAGATAGTTTTAGTAAAGTAAATAAATTCCTAGCACTTTGCTTTGCAAAAATAAATAAATAAAATAAAATAGAATACAGTCTTCAATTAAATGGTGTTAATAAAGTAATTATACAGAAACAGTTACCTACAAAAAGTTATTCATTTAACAAATATATATTGAGTACCTACAATACCTCTCGATGAAAACAAAGATTCTTAGCAGAGTTTGCATTTCAGCTTGGAAAGACTGACAGTAATCTTAATAAAGAAGTTATTAGTAGAGTTTGAGAGAAGGAGGTTAAAAAAAAAAAAGCAGATTAGATGAATGCAGTTTGAAATAGGGAGGTTAGCTAGGCCTCAATGAGAAGATGTATTGGAACAAAGATTCGAATGCAGTGAAGAAATTAATCAGGCAGTCATAAAATCAGAGATTCATTATGTGTTAGATACCCAATCTGCTTATTTTGATCCTTGGAATAGTAATAGGATTAGAGGAAGAGTAGGTATAAAGCATTTCAGGTGGGGAAGAATATCAGGGTAGAGTCTTTGGTTCATCTATACATTCATTAAACAAGTATTTATTGAGTGAGTATTGAGTGCCAACTAACAGAGAAAGATTTAAGGGGAGGGAAGTATCCAGAACAAGAGTGTAAAATGTGGCTCATGTACCACCATGCCGTCTTCCCCTTTACACACCAAAGATAAAAATCATTAATAGATTATACCTCAGAATCCTTCTCAACACAACACTCTAAAAAATCTAAACCATCATATCACAGTAAGCATGTAAGAGAATGTTTACATTTAAGCTCTGTGCTATGACACTGCAGGGAGACCTCATTCACATTTAGAACAGATCTTGTCTCAAGGATCTTCTGTCATTCTGGTACAAGTAGATATTTTCAGCCTTCTTTCCCTAGTGTTGGAGTGCCTGGGTGGTGTAAACCCCTGCTTGGCTGCCAGACAAAAGTTTGGGAGTTCAGTCTATTCAGAGGCAATTCATAAGAAAGGCCTAGTGATCTACTTCCAAAAATCAGCCATTGAAAACCCTATGGAGCACAGTTCTACTCTGACACACATGGGGTTGCCATGAACCAGAATTGACTCCACAGCAACTTATTTATTTTTCCTTTGTATTTATTCTTGTTGTATTTCCCAAATTCTCACCTTCAGCCACTTGTGACAGCAATTTTAGGCAATGAGATACTTTTCTTCACTGTAGATTAGAGCCTGGGCATAAATGTAGTAGGTAGCTGCCTACGACGATATGATGAATACTCATATCAAATGATCTGCACCATGGATTTTTTTTTTTTTTTTTTTAGTGATAACCAATAATTCCACAATGATAGTTCTGTTTATTTGTATTGGAACATTTAACATGGTTCAGTGTCTGCATGATCTGATACTTCTCTCCATCAATATACCCAACCTTGTAATACTATGCTTTTCCTCCACATGCTCCAAACCTGGAAGTTCCTTTTGGTTCCTAATACAATGATGTTTCTAATACAATGAGGAATGGAGAACTAACTATCAGGGTCATGTCTTAAATTCTTGTGGCTTGGAAATTATCCAACATCTGTGATTGACAGCATTACTGAATGTATGGCATAAGGAAGTATAGTTTTCCAAATGCAAGTTGGTTAGGCAGGCAAACAGCATATGCTTACTACACATATGAAGTTACTTATGTATAATTTACTTATTTCCAAAAAAATGTTTGAAGCCCCTGGGAATAGTGATGAAGATAAATAAATTAAGGTAAAGAAAACAGAATAAATCAAAGCACAAAGATGGAGGAAAATGAGCTTATTTGCTGGACATCAGAGTAGTATCAATGGAAACTAGAAGAATGAAGCAAAACTGGTTGAGTCAATGGATGGAGACTTCAATATTCTGGCAGAGATGTTATCAAATTAATCTGAGTCAATCAAATGGCAAAATGTTAT
>NW_004444066.1:8284661-8290829 GCF_000243295.1 Trichechus manatus latirostris | reverse complement strand
TATATATATATGTCTTCTCCTTAGACTAGATTAGCTTACACTTGTTCTTTCTCTCTCCACTCAATTCCTTTTTTCAAACACAGGTAAACACACTTGCTTAGAAATAGCTATTATAGAAACTAGTTTGAGATCGAGTGTAAACCACAAGGAAGCACTAAACACAAATAGTTATGCATGAGGATCACAGTTATGATTACAATATCATCACAGCTTTGCTGTTCTAACAGTAACCAACAAATTGCTGGACAACAGGTTTCCTAGAAGATGATGAAGATGGTAACTGTGTTTTAAGGAGATAAAGATCTGGATGCTTGTGAGGCCTGGAAAACCAAGTGAGCAAAAATATTTCTGGATTCAGTCAGTCTCATTTACAAATCAGCTTTAAAAGTACTATTACTTAAACAAGTTGCCATTGTTAATGCTAGTATGTCCTTTTCAGAGATGCTGTTGCTCCAAAATTGAAAGAAGTGCTTCCTTTAGGGCTAATTAAGCAGATGAATGATACTTCCGAGGATCGCACAGTTAACATGTTCGGTCTACAGCAAAGGTAAGATGCTGGATATGATGGCTTTGAGTCTGCACTTACAGAAATAACTACTACTTTTACTCTAGGAAGACACTGGCAGAGAAAGGAAAACTACTTCATTAACATTTTTATTTTGTTTTGTTTCTGTATTTACCCATTTCCTACCAAAAAAGAAAAATGAAGGTTTGTAAAGGGCATTTGTATGTTACATCAATGACATTCATTTCTTCATTTTTTTCTGCCAAACAGTACTTTGTTTTTCTATTAAAAATTCACTCTACTGTTAACAATATAGTTTCGGTGAGGTTGATGCCATTCTAAGTTCCAAGGATAGGTCTTGACTGGCTTCAGGCAATCCCAATAAGTGTCAAGGAGCCAATTAGAAACTGGGGACTCCAGGAAAAAGAAAACTTAATTCTTTAGAAGGAGCCCTGGTAGCACAGTGCTTATACGTTCAACTGCTAATCAAAAGGTTAGCAGTTCAAATCCACCAGCCACTTCTTGGAAACCCCATGGGGCAGTTCTACTCTGTCCTATAGTGTCACTGAGTCTGAATCGACTCAGTGACAATGGATTTGGTTTGGTCTGGGAATTCTTTAGAAGGAATTAGAACACTGTTCTTCCTCTTTCCTCTCCCAACACCTGGCAGGCATCTTTTGACCATGAGGTGAGATTATTATCTATGAATGAAGCAGAGTCACTAAATGCAGAGTTAGAAATTTAAAAAAAAGAAAAAGACAGAGCCAAAAACCACAAACCTAATTGTACCACAGATTCCCTGGGTGGTGCAAAAACTTGGCTACTAACCAGAAGACTGGGAGTTTGATTTCATGCAGATGTACCTCGGAAGAAAGACCTGGTGATCTACTTCTGAAAAATCAGCTATTGAAAACATTAGGGAGCACATTCTACTCTGACACCCATGCGGTTGCCATGAGTCGAAGTTGGCTTGACAGTGACTGGTTAAATTCTGATCCCTGTGGGCCCTAAATTAATCTCCTCTGACACAAACTGCCCCTGAACTATTAAGATCCATGAGCCAGTAAATTCTTCTTGATGTGGATAGTCTGAATGGACTTAAAGGGGCAGGAAGTGTGCTAAAGTAATTAAGCAATAAATGTCTGAAGAAGAAAGTGAAAAATTACACATAACTCACCCATCTATATAAATTAATCATTCCATTGATGACGGGAATTTAGGTTGTCTTGAATTCTTCCAGATGGATTAGAAAAAAAAAAAGGTAATTATTTCTGTATTCTTGAGATAAAGGAGGACTTCCTCAGCATTTCATCAAAACTAGAAAGTATAATGAAACAGTTCAATCTCACTAAATAAAAGTTTAAACTTTTTATATAGAAAAACAGTAATAAAGTTAGAAGATATGGTGAACTGAAACTGTGTATACATATGTATATATCCCTGTTGCCGTCAAGTCATCTGTGACTCAACATGCAACAGCATGTTGGATAAAGAATTAATGCTTCTGGGAGGGAGAAAAGATGGCTGCTTAGGCAGACACACCATGCTGTCCCTTTAGAGCAAAGACTCGAGAAACCAAGTGAAACAGATGTAGATGACAATCCTAGAACCCTGAACATCAAATGGAAGGTTAAAGAATAGAATCAAACACTGACTTAAGGAAGAAATTGAAAAAATGCAGCAAACAAGGAGTGATACGGAGTGGAGGTGCTCTGCCAGCTGTCCTGGCTCAGCAGAGCCATCTGAGACAATGCCAGTGGCAACCCTGGGAGAAGAACACAGAAAGGCAACTTCATGGCATTCCCAATAAGAGACAGAGAAACTGTGTAGACACTCCTGGAGGGAAGCAAGGTGAGCAGAACATAAGCTGGATCTAAAGAGGAAAACCACAGGAAGGAGCGTAAGAGTTCTAGGGATCATGACATCCACAGAACAGGGAGGGAGCCAGGATCCAGAGTCAGCTATATTCATGAGCTATGGACTGTGACCATTAAGGTGGGTAGTGCACAGGAAGCAATAGATCCATAGAGTGTCAACAGGAGGTCCCGCACCCAACTGGACTCCAGACAGCTCCCCCCCATTCCTTGAACTTGGTTGGAGGCAGGTCTTGTGCATCCACTCAACTTCCAACCAACCCCCTGACTAAGCAAGCAGCAGCAGAAGTGCTTCAGTGAGTCCACTCACCCACCACTCACCCCCTAACCTGGGTAGCAGTGGTGTCCTTCCCTATGTTTGCTTGTCTGCCTCCCATCCCCCCAACCTGGTGAGTGGCAGCAACTGTGAACTCCTGTGTGCTAGCCTGCCCACCACCCACCCCACTGACCTGGCAAGCAGCAGCACCTGCATTTATACACTCCCACCCAGTCCACCTTCAGCCACCCTGCACAACCAGTGAGCAGAGACCTGCA
Source organism: Trichechus manatus latirostris (assembly GCF_000243295.1). Taxonomy (NCBI): domain Eukaryota; kingdom Metazoa; phylum Chordata; class Mammalia; order Sirenia; family Trichechidae; genus Trichechus; species Trichechus manatus. The sequence continues at coordinate 8,287,916 of NW_004444066.1, read as the reverse complement.
CTCAAACTGCCAGCTGCTGCCATGCCCACCCAGAGACAGGTGGTGAGTGCTCCAGCGCTGCCAGACTATCAACCAGCATAGCATGCCTGTCTTACTCACCCAGCTACATCAAAACAAAACGAAACAAAAAATTAGGACAAAGCAAACAAACATATAATCAATCAATAAATAAAATAATACCTTAATGTCTCAGAAACAACAGACAATATTGAATCATATAAAGTGGCAGGACAAGATAGCTCAAACAAGAGACCAAAAGGAAAAGCCAGAAAACCTTCCCAAGGAAGAAATGGTAATACAATTACCTGATAAGAAATTCAAAAGACTTATATATAGGATCCTCCAAGACATCAAGAAAGAGATCAAAGAAACCACAGATAAAACCAAAGAAAATGGATGAAACTCTAGAATAATTCAGGAAACCAACAGAAGAAGAACAAAATGAATAAAAATAGATCATTAGAAACCATACAAAAACATCAGCTAAAAATCCAGATGATTAACAATAAAATTTCAGAAATAGTAACAGGAGGAGACCAAAGAAAAAAAGAAAAGCACAGAGAGAATTTTTGAAGATTTTCTGGCAGAAAACTTCCCTAGTTTCATGAAAAATGAAAAGATATCCATCTAAGAGGCTCAAAAAAACCCATACAAGTTAGGTACCAAAAGAACATTACCAAGACATATCATAATCTAACTTTCCAAAACCAAAAATGAAGAAAGAATCCTGAGAACGGTTCAGTAACAATGAAATGTTACCTACAACAGGGAACCAGTAAGACTAAACTCTGATTTCTTGGCAGAAATTATGCAGGCAAAAAGGCAATGGGATGACATATATAAAAACCTGAAAGAAAAAAATTGCCAACCAAGAATTATATATCCAGCAAAACTCTTTCTCAAATTCAGTGGTGAAATTAGGAGATTTTCAGATAATGGAAATTAAGGGAATTCATAAAAACCATACCCAACTTACAAGAAATATTAAAAGGAATCCTTTGGACAGAGAACCAACAACATCAGACAACAACCTGATATTAAGACACTTGACAGCATCAGCCAGATACTAACTCAGACAAAGAATTTACAAAAATAAAATAAAGCTACAAGACTGAAAACAGGAACCAGGGACACCAATCTGTAAAAGAAAACAACTTCAAAACAAAAAGAGGGAATAAATGATGTAGTTATAGAACTTCCATATGGAAAGAAAGTCAAAGTGATATCAAAAAATAGAAGACTTTTTTTAAACTTAGGAAGAGAAAGGTAAATTTCAGGGTAACCACAAAGAAAATTAACAAACCTGTTCATCAAAATAAAAAAGAAGAAAATCATAAATACTTAGTAAACACAAAATTAACAACAATGAAGGAAATTAAAAGCAAATTTATAAACAAAAAGAACTCTGTACAGAAAATTAAGCAGAACAAAGAAATCATCAACATCATAAAAAAAGCATAACAAAATGACAACAGTAAATTCACACCTATTGTCATGGATTGAATTCTGTCCCCCAAACATATCTGTCAACTTGGCTAAGTCATGATTCCCAGTATTGTATGACTGTCTACCATTTTATTATCTGATGCGATTTCCCTATGTGTTGTAAACTCTTATCACTACGATGTAATAAGATGGATTAATGGCAGTTATATTGATGAAGTCTACAAGATTAGGTAGTGTCTTAAGCCAATCTCTTTTGAGATATAAAAGAGAGAAACAAGCAGAGAGTCATGGGGACCTCATACCACCAAGAAAGCAGTGCCAGGAGCAGAGGATGTCCTTTGGAGCTGAGGTTCCTGTGCTGAGATGCTTCCAGAACAAGGGAAAACTGATGCTTCACAAGGACATTTCTCCAAAGCTGACAGGGAGAAAGCCTTCCCCTGGAGCTGATGCCTTGAATTTGGACTTGTAGCCTACAGGACTGTGAGAAAATAAATTTCTCTTTGTTAAAAGCCATCCACTTGTGGTATTTCTGTTATAGCAGCACTAGATGACTAAGACACCTATCAGTAATCACACTGAATGTAAGTGGTTTAAATGCAGCAATCATGAGACAAAACACTACTGCAAGAAACCAAAGGAGACCTAGATAAATGGAAAAACATGCTCATGAATAGGAACACTTAACATTGTGAAAGTGTCAATACTATGCAAAGTGATCTATAGATATAGTGCAATCCCGATTCAAATTCCAACAAAATTCTTCAACAAAATGGAAAAACTAATCACCAGGTTTATATGGAACTGAAAGAGGCCCTGGATATGTAAAGCATTATTGAAGAAGAAGATCAAATTAAGAGGCTTCATACTACCCGATCTCAGAACCTACTATACAACCACAGAAGTGAAAACAGTCTGGTACTGGTACAGTGGCAGACACATAGAGCAATGGAACACAATTCTGGTTTCAAACAGAACTCAGAAGAAAATTCATCCACCTATGGACAGCTGATCTTCGACAAAGAGTCACAGTCCATTAAATGGGGAAGAGATAGTCTCTTTAATAAATGGTGCTGGCAAAATTGAATACCATTTGCATAAAAATGAAACAGGATTCATACCTCATACCGTACACAAAAACTAACTCAAAATGGATCAAAGACCTAAATGTAAAACCAAAAACTATAAAGTTCAAAGAAGAGAACATACAGAAAAAATTAGAGGGCCTAATTTATGGTATAAATATACTATAAAAAATAACTAAAAATGCACAAACTGCAGAATATAAACTAGATAACTGGGACCTCCTAAAATTTGGATACTTATTCTCATCAAAAGACTTCACCAAAAGAGTAAAAAGAAAACCTACAGACTGGGAAAAAAATTTATAAAGGACATACCTGACACGGGTCTAATCTTTAAAATTTGTTAAAAAAACGACTTTGGAGACTTCCAGCAAAATGGTGCTCTAGGCAGAAGCACCACGTGATCCCTCCACAGTAAAGATCAGAAAAACTAAGCCAAACAGAGAAAACAGCAATCCTGAAACCCGAAAACATCAAACGAAGAGATAAAGAGCTCAGCCAAGCACCAATGGAGTGAGAAAACTGACAGAGAATGGAGAGCAAGGAGAATTCATGCAGAGGTTTCCTAGCAGCTAACACATCACAGATCCACCATCTTGGACCCCTATCAGAGACCAGCAAATAGGGGTATGAGAAAACAGCTTCACGGAGCTTCAAGTGGGAGACAGAACAACTGTTTCTAGTCTCTCTATACCTTTTTTCTCTTTCTGTTCCCTGAATACCTGGC
>NW_004444066.1:8259975-8277881 GCF_000243295.1 Trichechus manatus latirostris | reverse complement strand
ATAAAACAACATGTGTACTACTGTTTCATGAGAAACTATTTGTTCTGTAAGCTTTCACCTGAAGTACAATAAAATATAAAAATATATATATATTTTATGAATAAGAATAATTAGGTTTAGGAAATGGCCTTCATAGTTATTCAGGTGATTTCCTTACCTCTCTCATTAATTTTGCTTGCGGAGGATTTAAAAAAAAAAAAGAAAACCATGATTCAGAAAGTTTAATTTCAACTTTTGATGTTGAATATGTTGCTTGCTAAGATGTTGATCACATCACATCCCACTTACATCAATGAATTTGACAACCAAAATAATTAAACGACAACTAAAATAATAATTTAACATGAAAGTGATTGATACATTGCTATAAAGTAGTCATGGCCAAGGCTAGAGAGAAAAATTATTATAATTAATAAGGGCTTATTCTAGATAACATAATATTTGAAATACTTTATGTCATGGATTGAATTGTGTCCCCCAAAAAATGTCTGTCAACTTGGGTAGGCCATAATTCCCAGCATTGTGTGATTATCCATCATTGTGTCATCTGATATGATTTTCCTGTGTTTTGTAAATCCTATCTCTATGATGTTGATGATGTGGGATTAGTGGCAGTTATGATAATGAGGCAGGACTCAATCTATAAGATTAGGTTGTGTATTAAGCCAATCTCTTTTCAGATATAAAAGAGAGAAGTGAGCAGAGATACACTGGGGACCTCATACCACCAAGAAAGCAGCACAGGGAGCACAGCGTGTCCTTTGGACCCGGGGTTCCTGTGTTGAGAAGCTCCTGGACCAGGAGAAGATTGATGACAAAGACCTTCCTCCAGAGCCAGTAGAGAGAGAAAGCCATCCCCTGGAGCTGGCGCTTTGAATTTGGACTTCTAGCTTCCTAGACTGTGAGAGAATAAACCTCTGTTTGTTAAAGCCATCTACTTATGGTATTTCTGTTATGGCAGCACTAGCTAACTAAGACACTTTACAATCAATATCTTATTTAATCTTCACAACCACTCTATAAAAATCAGAAAACCAGTTGTCTTGTGGTGACTCTATGTGTGTCAGAGTAGAATCATGCTCCATAGTGTTTTCAGTGGCTGATTTTTGGAAAAAGATCACCAGGCCTTTCTTTCATGGTGCCTCTGTATAAACTCGAACCTCCAACCTTTGGGTTAGCAGTGAAGCACATGAACTATTTGCACCACTCAGGAACTGCAATCATTCTCTAAGGGTTTTACAAAACCGTGAAACCTAATTTTTGGAAACTGATGCTCCCAGAGATCAAGTAAATCACTTTTCTAATAAAGAGCAGAGTCAAAGTGTAAACTCATACCAGATTGACATGCTCAAGCTGCCCACGCTTGTAACCCTTACTTTATATTCAGGTAGCCATTTTAAAGTCCCACTAATACTACAACAGTGTGATAAACACAGCATTTTCCTTTTGTTTTCTCTTCTGTTGAGTATATACTGGTGCTGCCCCCACCCCAATCCTATTCTAGACTGAATATTGGACAAATATTTGAGAACCTAAAGAGTGTGAAGGATTGTGCTTATAGCACACCCTGATTTGTTGTGGGTACTCATTGAATGTATCAATATTTGTAGTTGCCTTATTAACCATTCTAAACTCAGGGCTTTGAAGTTTCACACTCTTAGATTCAAATCCTTGATTCTCAACTTGTTAGCTGTGTAATTTTGTGCAAGTTTTCCCATCATCACTATTTGATAGCATCAGTGTGAGATTTAATTGAGATAAGTTATATAAGGCATTGTATTAGTTTACTAGGGTTGCCATAACAAATTACCACAAAGTGGATGACTTTAAAGAAGAGATATATATTGTGTCATAGTTCAAGAGGCTGTAAGTTGGAGATTAGGGTATTGATTTTGTTGATTCATTCTGAGGGCTCTGAGAGAAAATCTATTCCTTAGCTCTCTCCTAGCTTCTGGTAATAGCCTTGGCTATCCTTAATGTTTCTTGGCTTGTAGATGCATCAGTCCTTGCCTCTGTCTTCACATGGCCGTCTTCTCTCTCTGGGTCTCTGGGTCTCTTTTCTTCTTTTGTAAGGACACTTCTCATATTGAATTAGGACTCATCCTACTCCAGTATGAACTTCTGTTAGCTGAACTGATAACACCTTCCAAGACTCTATTTCTAAACAAGGTCATATTCACAGGTACAGGGGTTAGGACTTCAACATATCTTTTTAGGGACACAATTCAATCAGTAACAGGCACTTATCAGAGGGTCTGACACATACTGACCTTTAACCAAATGATCAATTTTTAGCAATTATTATGGCTGATTTCCCTATTGAAATCTGAAGGTACAACACTTGGATAGAATTCCTCGACCTATTTTGGTTTCATAAAAAGAAATGATGAACAGCGTTGACATGTCATGGGGTTGTTAACCATTGTCATAGGGCAATATGTGTACTAACTGTTTAATGAGAAACTATTTGTTCTGCAAACCTTCATCTAAGGTACAAAAAAAAAAAACTGTCTATGTGAGATCAAATTGACAACAGCAACTCAAAAGCTTTGATGGGAAGCCTAGGGGGCAGTGAGTTGAAGATAATGATGATGGAATAGTTTGGAAAAGGATAGTGAGACTAGCAGCACAGCTGGAAGAATGTAACTGATGTCACTGAATTGCACATGTAGAAACTTTCGAAATGGTGTAGCTTTGGCTATGTATATTTTCACCAAAAAAAAGGTCCTCAAGGTAGAGAAAGGTGAGTGCTGACACTTAGTGGGGTTCTTAACCAATGTCATAAAACAATATGGGTACCGACTGTATAATAAAAAATTTAAAAAAAAAAGAGATGATGAGTTGAACCAATGTAGCTCGATAAAGGGAAGATGATGATTTTCAGTTTGAGGACCCAGGGACCTTTTAAAAGTTTCATTTTTTGAGATTTTCCAAAGAACAATGTGTTTAACTGAGATCTTCCACCAGAGAGCTGAAAATTCTCGGGAACTCTTGCTGGGGCTAAAGTGCACATGGACTTCTTAACTTGGGGCAAAGTCAGCAGCAGCAAACACACAACGAGAATTAGAGCTCCTAGATCATACATAGGACCCTCTAGGGTCACTATGAGTTGGAACCGACTGGATGGCACCTAACAACAACGACAAGATCACAGATTTTAAAAAATCCTCATAGTCCTTGACATTCCACATTACATACATTTTATTTTCACATCAAGTCCTCTGGTAGCCCTGGTTCACAGAGGATTCTACCAAAGGTAGAAGAGTGTCACATTGCACCTCTTCCAAATATGAAAATGCCATTATTATTATATCAACATGCTATTGTGGGAATTTGCATATTTCAAATACATACCAATTTGCATAATACTTAGAAAACCATCTTTCCATGATGCATCAAGCTTTCTAGCCACCACCACCCCTCCTTTAGTGCTGTCATTGGAGGCTGAAGCACCTCAGGCAGAGGAGACCTACTGTGCAAGTCAAATATGGCTGTTGAGCAGTTGGAGTCCTCTTGTTGTTGTTGTTAGGTGCAGTCAAGTAGGTTCCAGCTTACAGCGACGCTATGTACAACAGAAAGAAACACTGCTCGGTCCTGTGCCGTCCTCACAATCATTGTTATGCTTGAGCCCATTGTTGCAGCCACTATGTTGGTCTATCTTGTTGTGGGTCTTCCTCTTTTTTGCTGACCCTCTACTTTACCAAAGTCCTTGGTATGGACTTTAGTTCTGGCTGGATGGAAGCAGTTAGATGGTCTCTCGCACTTGATAGGATATTTTGTTTACTATAATCATTCATTTCTTCCTGTGCATTTCCTATTCATTTCCCTACTTACTAAACCTTACACACTTCTGGTAGAACTTACTAGTATATTATAAATTACTTTTTATTGTTTTTGTTGATGGTAGATTTTTTGTTTAATTAAATCTTTCAAGATTTTTGCCTTAAGTCAGTTTTTTCTGTTCTAGGTACAGCCCTCAGATTGTTCACTTCCCAGACTGAAGCTGTTTTTAGATGGTTGGTTGAAACCTCTGGGAAACAGACCTTAAGAGAGAATTAGTAATGCAAATGGTCTCCTGGGGAGTATGACCTATGGAAGGAAAGAGGAGAAAGTAGGATTTGGAGTGAGACCTGTTAGTCCACAATGCAGGTCTGACAGTCTCTAGCAGGGCAGCGAGGTGCTCCAGAGTGAAGATTGCCCATTAAAGCAGTCCTGTGTTGGACAGAAATGACTTAGACCTTGTACCAGTGCTTGGCTCAGTCCTGGTCTACCCAGAGAAGAATCTAACCTTGACTGAAAATTTAAGGTGAACCCCAAAGGGCTAACAGCTGGAGTCTGTCAGCAAACCACGGTACTCATAGCTGAGCAACAAATCCTTTCTTGATGTGGGCTCTGAGTGTACATCTTCCGGTTTGCCACACCAGACTTAGCTGCTATCCTTCTGCAATTGTTTTCCCTAAAGGCTGGAGGTATGGAAGACTGGGAAATATGGAAACACGATTCTCTTCCTGATCTAAAATATCATTGTAGTTGCAAATGCCTGTTGGTCTAATTGTGAGCTGTTGGAGAAAAACGTGTAAATATATATAGAGATTTATATCAAGGAAACGGCTCATGGGATTGTAGAGTCTGGAACATCCCAAATCCAAGGATTATCACTGGCAGCTTGCAAGTCTTCTGGAGGCATTGTCTGCATAGGCAAAAGTGTTGAATTTTCCTTCTATCTTTCAACCCAGAAATACAGGCACAGGCATGAGAACCTCTTACTATTCCAAAAGACTCACCAACCAAATTATTTCCACAGTTCATAGAGAATTTGCTGCAGAATAATACTTGTGTTGTCAAAGATATTGAAACTACGCCCATTGGCCATGCATTTCAGGGAGCCAATTAGCCACACTATTACCCAATCAAGAATTCCTGCTGAGGGATGGAATTGAAAGCAAGGAAAACTTCACTCTCATTCAGAGGATAAATATGCATTTATCTGAATTCTTTGACTTACGACACTTTCCTCCAACACTTCCTCTTCCCATTTCAATCCCTTGTCCTAAACAAGAAGTTGACTATACATGTGGATATTACTCGAGGGATCACATCATGGGATCAGTGTTCTGTGTGGTCAGCTAATGTTTTTCATTTTCCAGAGACAGTATCTGTTTATAGTTGCTTCCCATTACATTTCACTAGGTGAGTTGGGCTAACTCACTGACTGATACTCTGCAATGTGTAATGTTTTATTAATTAACTACAGACATCACGAATGTCTTAGGCTGGGTTCTCTAGAGAAGCAAAACCAGTAAAGCACATAAATATATATAGAGAGAGATTTATATCAAGGAAACGGTCACGGGATTGTAGAATCTGGAACATCCCAAGTCCGTGGATCATGATAGAGGCTTCTCCCGATTTCATCTAGCTGCAGGGACTGATGAACCCCAGATTGGCAAGTCAGAGAACAGCACTCCTGCTCACAGGCTGTGAAGATCAACGAGTCCAAAGATCGACAGGTAAGCTGACAGCTCAAGTCCCAAGAAATGGAGGTCAGATGAACAGGAGGCAGCTGCGGGATCCACAGTGAGCAAAAGGCCAGAACGTCTGCTTATATTTGGATGCAGGCCACACCCCAAGGAAACTCCCTTTCAACTAATTGACTACTCACAGCAGATTCCATCATGGGAGTGCTCACATATAAATACTGAGAATCATGGCCCAGCCAAGTTGACACACAATCTTAACCATCACAGTGAGGATGCCTAAAATCCTGACATTAAACAAAGAATAATTTTAAGCATAAAGCCTTTGCCTCCTGAGCCACCCTCTTCTCTCCTCTCCATATTGGAAAGGGCTCTGATAATTCCGTTAGAAAAGTGTGTGCTTCCCTAGAAAAGTCCTTTTCTACCCAAGGGACTCATTCTTCATCTGGAAAATGATGGCATTGGACTAAGGAATCTTTAATGTCTCACTTAGGTCTGTGCCCATGTGTTTCAGAGGAAATGGCTTTCCTCCCTGAAGAATAATATAAAGCATAACTAAATTGCTTCTGCTAGACAGTGACTGCTCGTTGAAATGGAGAAAATGGTACAAGTCTATAGCAGAGAAAGAGATAGGCTTTTTCTCCAAAGGCCTATGGAGAGGCTTGATAATGTGACTCAACTAAAGGAGTCTGTAAATAATAGTAGTTACCCCTCACTTAGTGTTTATCATGCATTCAAAACAATGACTAGTGTTTTACATTATTACATTTGTGACAACTCTGTAAGAATGGTGTCATTGCCTCCATTTTATAGATGTTAAGAATGAGTTTCACCAAGAGTAAGTAGCATGGTCATTGTCATCGAGCTATTAGTAGGCTGAACATCTGACTCTATTGCTCTCAGTCATGATGTTATTCTGTTGATTTATTGATCTATTCATTTGGCACAGAGTTATTAAGGGCCTACTTCATACCAGGATTAACCAAATAGAGGGTGGACATTTGGTGGAGCTGATTCTGACCTTGGGATTAGGAAGTTATTTGAATTTGATTGTTTTGCCTCTGCATTGTGGCTCCTCTCTGATTGTGACACAGTGAAGCACTTCCATCCTGACAACCCTGGAGCCAGTGCCTCACCATGGATTCCTAGGGTGCTAGACTCTTGAATGCAACTTTTAATTTGCTAATTCATTTGCTGGGGGGAAGCGTTGGGGATTGCCAATAGGTTTGGTGAAAGCACAGTTTCTCTCCCTGGAACATCCTAAGGACTATAACATGTAGCACAGGGTAATACAGGGACACAATAGGACGTAATGTAAGGAGGGTACAAAATAAAAAACCATAGGTCACATTTCTCCTCATTTTTTCAATATTGCTTTCAAGTAACCATTTCAAGGTGATTTTTTTCTACGTAAGATGGAAATCCATCTTTGAACACAAGAGTGCCACAATATAAGTAAAATTTATACAGGTTGCTGTGTTGAGAGTAAAATAAAAGAAAACAAGGGGGAAGCAGGGAGGCCAGTTAGAACACTACTGTCCAATAGAAATATAATGTGAACTACAAAAGCAAGCCACATATATAATTATAAATGTCCTAGAGTTGTGCTGTTGTTGTTAGGTGCCGACTCATAGTGACCCTATGTACAACAGAACGAAACACTGTCCAGTCCAGCACCATCCTCACAGTCATTGCTATGTTTGAGCCATTGTTACAGCTACTGTGTCAATCCATCTCATTGAAGGTCTTCATTTTTGAGGACCCTCTACTTTACAAAGCCCATACGTCTGTCAGTTTGTCATGCTGTGGTGGCTTGTGTGTTGCTGTGATGATGGAAGCTATGTCACTGGTATTTCAATTACCAACAGGGTCACCCATGGTGGACAGGGTTCAGAGGAGCTTCCAGACTAAGACAGACAAGGAAGAAGAACCTGGTGGTCTAATTCCGAAAACACTGGCCAGTGAAAATCTTCTGAATAGTAGTGGAACATTCTGGTGTAGTGTCAGAAGATAAGCCCCTCAGGTTGGAAGGCACTTAAAATACCACAGGGAAAGAGTCCCCTCCTCAAAGTAGAGTAGACCTTATTGAAGTGGATGGAGTAAGTCTTTTGAGACCTTCATTTGCTGAGCTGACATGACTCAAAATGAGAAGAAACAGCTTCAAATATCTATTAGTAACCAGAACATGGTATGTACGAAGTATGAATCTAGGAAAATTGGAAGTCGTCCAAAATGAAATGAACCGTATAAAGATTTATATAGTAGGCATTAGTGAGCTGAAATGGACTAGTATTTCCCTTTTTAAATCAGACAATCATATGGTCTACTATGCCAGGAATGACAAATTGAAGAAGAATGGTGCCACATTCATCACCAAAAAGAACATCTCAAGACTTATCCTGAAATACAACACTGTCAGTGATAGGATAATATTCATACACCTAAAGGAAGACCAGTTAATATGACAATTATTCAAATTTATACAGCAACCACTAATGCCAAAGATGAGGAACTTGAAGATTTTACCAACTTCTGCAGTCTGAAATTGATCAAACATGCAATCAAGATACATTGATAATTACTGGTGATTGGAATGCAAAAGTTGGAAACAAAGAAGAAGGATTGGTAGTTGGAAAACATCACCTTGCTGATAGAAATGCGATCCCATGATAGAATTTTGCAAAACCAATGACTTCTTCATTGCAAATACTCTTTTCGGCAATGAAAACAGTGACTATACGTGTGGACCTCACTGGGTAGAAAACACAGGAATCAAATTGACTACACTTGTGGAAAGAGATGATAGAGAAACTCAATATCATCAGTCAGAAAATGCCAGGGGCTGACTTCAGAATAGACCATCAATTGCTCCTAAACAAGTTCAAGTTGAAGCTGAAGAAAATTTCAAGAAGTCCACAAGAGCCAAAGTTCAACCTTGAGTATATCTCACCTGAATTTAGAGGCCATCTCAAGAATAGATTTGATGCATTGAACACTAGGAACCAAAGTCCAGATGAGTTGTGGAAAGACATCAAGGACATCATACATGAAGAAAGCAAGAGGTCGTTAAAAAGACAGGAAAGAACAAAAAGACCAAAATGGATGTCAGAAGAGTCTTTGAAACTTGCTCTTGAACACAGAGTAGCTAAAGTCAATGGAAGAAATGATGAAGTAAAAGAGCTGAACAGAAGATTTAAAAGGGCTGCCTGAGAAGACAAATTAAACTATTATAATGAAATGTGCAAAGACCTGGAGTTAGAAGACTAAAAGGGGAGAACACTCTCGGCACTTCTCAAACTGAAAGAACTGAAGAAAAAATTCAAGCCTTGAGTTGCAGTATTGAAGGATTCTATGGGGAAAATATTGAACAATGCAGGAAGCATCAAAAGAAGATGGAAGAAATACACAGAGTCTGTGTACCAAAAATAAGTGGTCAACGTTCAACCATTGCAGGAGGTAGCATATGACCAAGAACCAATGGTACTGAAGGAGAAATTCCAAGCTATGCTGAAGGGAATGGTGAAAAACAAGGCTCCAGGAAATGCTGGAGTACAGACTGAAATGTTTCAGCACACTGAAGGTGCTCATACTCTATGCCAAGAAATTTGGAAGACAGCTTCCTAGCCAACTGACCCAAAGAGATCCATATTTTTGCCCATTCCAAAAAAAGGCAATCCAACAGAATGCAGAAATTATCAAACAATATCATTAATATTACACGCAAGTAAAATTTTGCTGAAAATCATTCAGAAGTGGTTGCAGCTGTACATTTGGCAGAGACCTGCCAGAAATTCAAGCCATTTTCAGAAGAGGATACGGAACAAGGGATATTACTGCTGATGTCAGATGGCTCTTGGCTGAAAGCAGAGAACATCAGAAAGATGTTTACCTGTGCTTTATTGAGTATGCAAGGCATTAGACTGTGTGGATCATAACAAATTATGGATAACTTTGCTAAGAATAGGAATTCTAGAGCACTTAATTGTGCTCATGAGGAACCTGTACACAGACCAAGGCAGAGTCATTCAAACAGAACAAGGGGATACTGCTTGGTTTAAAGTCAGGAAAGGTGTGAGTCAGGGCTGTATCCTTTAGCCATCTGTATTCAATCAGTATGCTGAACAAATAATCTGAGAAGCCAGACTATATGAAGAAGAACACCAGCATCAGAATTGGAAGAAGACTCATTAACTACCTGCAATATGTATATGACACAGCCTTGCTTTCTGAAAGCAAAGAAGACTTGAAACTTTTACTGGTGAAGAACAAAGACTACAGTCTTCAGTATGGATTGCACCTCAGCATAAAGAAAACAAATTCTCACAACTAGACCAGTAAGAAACATCATCTTAAATGGAGAAAATAGTGAAGTTGTCAAGCATTTAATTTTACTTCGATCCACAATCAATGCCCGTGGAAGCAGCAGTTAAGAAATCAAAAGTTATATTGCATTGGGAAAATCTTCTGCAAAAAAAAGCAAAGATGTCGCTTTGAGAACTAAGGTGCACCTGACCCAAGCTGAGGTATATTCAATCGTCTCACATGCATGTGAAAGCTGGACAACGAATAAGGAAGGCCGAAGAAGAACTGACACTTTTGAATTATGGTGTTAGCAAAGAATATTGAATATACCATGGACTACTAGAAGAACAAACAAATATGCCTTGGAAGAAGTACAGCCTGAATGCTCCTTAGATGTGAGGATGGGGAGACTATGCCTCACTTACTTTGGACATGTTATAAGGAGGGACCAGTACCTGGAGAAGGACATCACGCTAGGAAAAAAGAAGACCCTTAAGATGAATTGACACAGTGGCTGCAACAATGGGGTCAAGCATAGCAACAATTGTGAGCAGGGCGCATGACCAGATAGTGTTTCATTCTGTTGTGCGTAGAGTCACTATGAGTCGCAATTGACTCAACGGCATCTAACCACAACTACTTTACCAAACATGATGTCCTTCTCTAGGAACTGGTCCCTCTTGAAAACACGTCCAAAGTATATGTGATGAAGTCTTGCCATCCTTGCTTCCAAGGAGCATTCTGGGTGTACTTCTTCCAAGACAGATTTGTTCGTTCTTCTGGCAGTCCAAGGTATATTCAATATTCTTCCCCAACAATGTAATTCAAAGGCATCAATTCTTTGATCTTCCTTGTTCATTGTTCCACATTCACATGCATATGAGGTGATTGAAAATACCATGACTTAGGTTAGGCACACCTTAGCCTTCCAGGTGACATCTTTGCTTTTTAACACTTAAAAGAGGTCTTGGGAAGCAGATTTGCCCAATATAATACATCTCCTTCCACGGACACTGATTGTGGATCCAAGTAAAATGAAACCCTTGACAACGTCAGTATTTTATCCGTTTGTCCTGATGTTGCTTTTTGGTCCACTTGTGAGGATTTTTGTTTCCTTTATGTTGAGATGTAATCTCTTTTGAAGGCTGTAGTTTTTATCCTCATCAGTAAGTGCTTTAAGTCCTCTTTATTTTCCCCAAACAAACTTCTGTCATCTGTTAATAAGTCTTCCTCCAACCCTGGTGCTATTTTCTTCATATAGTCTAGATTCTTGGATTATTTGCTCAACATACAGATTGAATAAGTATGGTGAAAAGATATAGCCTTGACACACACCTTTCCTGATTTTAAACCACCCCTTGTTCTGTTTGAAGGGCTTCCTCTTGATCTTTATACAGGTTCCCCAAGATCACAATTGAATATCCTGGAATTCCCATTCTTCGAAATATTATCCATATTTTTTATGATGCACACAGTCGAATGCCTTTGCATAGTCAATAAAACAGGAAAATATCTTTCTGGTATTCTTTGCTTTCAGCCAACATCCATCTGACATCTGCAATGTTTTCCCTTGTTCCAGGTCCTCTTCCAAATCCAGCTTGAATTTTTGGTGATTCCCTGTTGCTGTACTGCTGCAACCACTTTAGAATGATCTTCAGCAAAATTTTACTTGTGTGTGATATTAATGATATTGTACAAAAATTTCTGCATTCTGTTGGATCACCTTTCTTTGGAATGGGCACAAATATAGATCTCTTCCTGTAAGTTGGCCAGGTAGCTCTCTTCCAAATTTCTTGGCATAGACAAGTGAGCTCTTTCAGAGTTGCATTCATTCGTTGAAACGTCTCAATCATTTCCTGTCAATTCCTGGAGCCTTGTTTTTTGCCAGTGCCTTCAGTGCAACTTGGACTTCTTCCTTCAGTACCATCAGTTCTTGATCATATGCTACCTCCTGAAATGGCTGAACGTTGACCAATTCTAGTTGGTACAATGACTTTGTGTATTCCTTCTATCTTCTTTTGATGCTTCCTCTGTTGTGCAATATTTTGCTGATAGAATCCTTCAATATTGCAACTCAAGGCTTGAATTTTTTATTCAGTTCTTTCAGCTTTAGAAAGGCTGAGCGTGTTCTTCCCTTTTGGTTCTCTAACTCCAGTTTTTTGCACATTTCATTATAATAGTTTACTTTGTCTTGTTGAGCCACCCTTTTAAATCTTCTGTTCAGCTCTTTTACTTCATCATTTCTTCAGTTCACTTTAGCTACCTGACACTCAAGAGCAAGTCTCAGTGTCTCTTCTGACATCCATTTTGGTCTTTTCTTTCTTTCTAATGACTTTTTGCTTTCTTCATGTAGGTTCTTCCTGGTGTCATCCCATAATTTGTCTTTGATCATTCGTGTTCAATGTGTCAAATCTATTCCTGAGATAGTCTCTGAATTCAGATGGGATATATTCAAGGTCGTACTTTGGCTCTCATGGACTTGTTATAATTTTCTCCAGCTTAAAATTGAACTTGTATATGAATAATTGGTCTGTTCAGTAGTTGTCCCTTGGCCTTGTTCTGACTGATGATATTGAGCTTCTCCATTATCAACAAATAAAGCTTCTGAAAGATTTACTCTATCCAAGTCATTAAGGTCCACTCTAATTTGAGGAGGCAGCTCTTCCCCAGTTGTATTTGGAGTGCTCCCAACCTAAAAGTCTCATCTTCAGGCAGTATGTAAGACAATGTTGCACTGCTATTCAAAATGTTTCCATTGGCCTATTTTTTTAGTAGCAGATCACCATGTCCTTCTTCCTAGTCTATCTTAGACTGGAAGCTCCACTGAAACATGTCCACATGGATGATTCTGCGGGTATTTGAAATACCAGTGGCGTAGCTTCCATCATCACAGCAATATGCAAACCACCACAGTATGACAAACTGACATATAAGTGGTGGAAATATTCTAACAGTCACATAGAAAAAGTCAAAAGAAACAGATGAACTTAATCATTCATTTTTTAACTCAATAAAATATTTTACATTATTTTTGTTGTATTAAGTTTTTGAAGCCCAGTGACAGCATATCTCAATTTAAACTAGCTACATTTCAAGTGCTCAATAACCACATATGACTAACCAAAAAAAAAAAAAAAAAAAAAACGTATTGTCCCATTGAGTCTATTCCGACTCATAGTGAATCTATAGAACTGCCCTATATGGTTTCCCAGGAATGATTAGTGAATTCAAACAGTTGACCTGTTGGTTAGTAGCCTGAGCTCTTAACCACAGTGCCACCAGGACTCCTAGTAGCTCCATAATGGGACATCACAGAATTAAAAGACTATTGTAATAATTCAGGTCAGAAAAGATGGTGGTACAATGAGAGCAATGAGGAGTTAGATTCTGGATATGTTTTAAAGGTGGAAAGTCTGGCCAACCACGCTTCTAAGAATTCTGGCTGTACTTCTTCCAAGACAGATTTGTTCATTCTTCTGGCATTACAGAAGTTCGATATTCTTTGCCAACACCATAATTCAAAGACATTAACTCTTCTTCAGTCTTCCTTACTCATTGACCAGCTTTGGCATGTTATATGAGGTGATTGGAAATATCATCGCTTGGGTCAGGAACACCTTAGTCTTCAAGGTGACATCTTTGCTTTTCAACACTTGAAAAAGGTCTTTTGCAGTAGATTTTCCCAATGCAGTATGTCATTTTATTTCTTGACTGCTGCTTCTATGGGTGTTGATTGTGGATCCAAGTAAAATGAAACCTTGACAACATCAGTCTTTTCTCCATTTGTCATGATATTGTTTATTGGTCCAGTTGTGAGGATTTTTATTTTCTTTATGTTGAGATGTAATCCATACTGAAGGCTGTGGTCTTTGATCTTCATCAGTAAGTGCTTCCAGTCCTCTTCACTTTTGGCAAGCAAGGTTGTGTCATCTACATATTGCAGGTTGTTAATGAGTTTTCCTCCAATTCTGATGCTGGCGTTCTTCTTCATATTAGTCCAGTTTCTCAGATTATTTGCTCAGAATACAGATTGATAAGTATGGTGAAAGACCCTGATGCATACCTTTCCTGACTTTAAACCACACTGTATCTCCTTATTCTGTTTGAATGACCGCCTCTTGGTCTATGTACAGGTTCCTCATGAGCACAATTAAGTATTCTAGAATTTCCATTCTTCACAATGTTATCCATAATTTGTTATGATCCATACAGCTGAATGCCTTTGCATGGACAATAAAACACATCTTTCTGGTATTCTCTGTTTTCAGTCAAGATCCATTTGACATCAGCAATGATATCCCTCATTCCATGTCCTTTTCTGAATCTGGCTTGAACTTCTGGCAGTTCCCTGTTGATGTACTGCTGCAATCACTTTTGAATGATCTTCAGCAACATCTTACTTGCTTGTGATATTAACAACATCATTCAATAACTTCTGCATTATGTTGGATCATCTTTCTTTGGAATGGGCACAAATGCGATCTCTCCCAGTTGGATGACCAGGTAGCTGTCTTTCAAATTTTTTGGCATAGATGAATGAGTGCCTCCAGCGCTGCATCTGTTTGTTGAAACATCCCAGTTGGTATCCTGTCAATTCCTGGAGCCTTGTTTTTCATCAATTCCTTCAATGCAGCTTGGACTTCTTCCTTCAGTTCCATCAGTTTTTGATCATATACTGAAATTTTTGAAAGTTGACCAATTCTTTTGGTACAGTGACTCTGTGTATTCCTTCCATCTTCTTTTGATGCTTTCTGCATCATTCAATATTTTGCTTATAGAGTCCTTCAATATTGCAACTCTAGGCTTGAATTTTTTCTTCAGTTCCTTCAGCTTGAGAAATGCTGAGTATGTTCTTCCTTTTTTGTTTTCTAACTCTAGGTCTTTACACATTTCATTATAATAGTTTACTTCATCTTCTCGAGTTGCCTTTTGAAATCTTCTGTTCAGCTCTTCTACGTCATCATTTCTTCCATTCATTTTAGTTATTCTACATTTAAGAGCAAGTTTCAAGTCTTTTCTGACATCCTTTTTGATCTTTTCTTTCTTTCCTATCTTTTTTAATGACATTTTGTTTTCTTCATGTATTATGTTCCTAATGTCATCCCACTACTTGTCTGGTTTTAAGTCATTAGTGTTCAGTGCATCAAATCTATTTTTAATATGGTCTCTAAGTTTAGGTGGGATGTGCTCAAATTTGTACTTTGGCTCTTGCAGACTTGTTTTCATTTTCTTCAGCTTCAGTTTGAACTTGCATATGAGCAGTTGATGATCTCTGCAGAAGTTGTCCCCTGGCTTTGTTCTTGTTGCCGGGAACTCCAGGTTCTGCTCAGCATGACTGTGTCTGGGGCCAAAAATATGGAGACCGAGCCGGGGAGAATGAAAGGTAATTTCATTGGTTAGCCAAGCAAGGAGACAGTTGGGGCTAAGTGCTTTCCAATACTGGCCACAAGCAGCTTGCTGAGGCTGGTTTATATAGGCAAGATTAATTACAAAATACAAAATAGTGCACACGTAGGCACAAAGTATTTTAGAATCAGTAAGCATTTTCTAGGAGCTGGGTTTGATTCCGAGCACAGGAGGAAGCTAGCCATTTTTGTTTGTTAGCATCTTAGCTCTCCACCCAGGGGTGGAAAATTTACTGTATATAAGGCCATTAATTAACTAAAGGTTATCTGGAGTGCCAAGATGGAGGGCAGGACCTGTTTCAGCCAGTTCCAGCTAGCTGGTGGCTATTTCTTTTCAAAGAAGTTCTGAGGAGAAAAACAAATTCAGGAAATGTGCTGGGTGGGGGGCTGTCCTGAGGAGATGATGATTTTAAGATGTCTCTAGCCGTGTCTTATTCTGACTGATGATTTTGTAACCTGACCCTAAGAATCCTTAAACTAGCCCAAGCCAGATTTGGCCCACCCCGCCTGTGCAGAAGGGCCAGTTGTGAGCTAACTGACCTCAACAGAGGATGCAGCAACAAAAGGAACAAATCAGAAGGAAAATCGTCATCTGGACCCTATTCTGAAGCGAAAGGTCCAACAAGAACCACATCACACCTCCTGTTTTCTGGCCCCCTTCTAGAATTTTCCCTCCCTAGTATGCCTGCACAGCCACCATCTTACTGCACAAATCACATATAAGCCCTGCTTCCCTGTAGCTCTAAGAGTGGAATCTGAGGAACTTCCTCTCGGCTCCTTGCTCTGCTCATTGCAATAAAGTTACTTTCTCTTTCTCAAATTCCGGTGTCCAGATTATTGGCAGGTCTGAACACACTGGACAAGGACCCACCTTCTCAGGTTTGGTAACAATTTTGGTGCCCAAGGTGGGGCCAGGAGGTTGCACAGAACCTCTGTCCGGAGCTCAGGACCCCCTCGACCGCGCAGAACCTCTGCAGACCCTCAGCGCACTCACTGAGACTCTTGTTCAGGAGGATCAAGTGGGTCTCCTAACCGTGACCAAGGCTGCAACTGGCCCGAGGTGCTTTTACTTTGAGAATTAGAAACTAACTCAAGTATGGAAGTCCACTAGGTGAGCGCCCTTGGAATTTCTCTTGTTAAGGGTAAGTGCTTGGTATTGGAGGTGGGGAGGTATCTGGAGGATGGAAGTAGGGCTAAGACATCCCCATAAGGGGGAGTTGAAGCCTTACTAAGATCATCCTCATTACTCTGCCACTCTCCCTAGCGGATGGCAGAGAACAGGCAGCCTAGTTTCTAGTTGACTTTGGTTAGGTTCAGGTTCTGGTTCTGTTTCTGAGTGTGTGTGTGTGTGTGTGTGTGTGTGTGAGTGAGTGAGTGAAATATGGAGAACCAACTTAGTGTACCTTTACTGGTGCTCTTTGTTCTTTTCATGTGGATTACTATCTTACAGTTAGATCTGTTTTGCAAGAGAGAAAATGGAACAAAATCCCCTATATGCAAAACTTTACGTCTCTCTGGCAAAATAAAAAACTACAAAAACAGTGTAAGCCAATGGTACAGGGAGAAAAAGAAGAGGAGAAAAGCCCCACCTGGAGACGCCTGGGGCCAAAGTCAGGCCAGATAAATGGGATGACTGACAGGGGGCCAGTGTCTTCTGATTCCACCTAGCCAGAGGCCCAAGGCCATGTACATAAAACTTGAGCCCTACCCAGATTTGCATTTATCCATTGGCCTCTTCCACCTGGAGGTGTAGGCCTGGTTCCCGGCCAGCAGCCTCTACCCCTTTTGGCAGAACTCTCTGCCAGGCCTCCAGTGAATTGCTCGCCATTCCCTCATGAGTCAGAAACTCCTGGTCCTGCCCAAGGAATAGTCTCCCCAGCACACACCCTTCGTGGGTTGCAATTTAACCAGAGATCCACCCAAGTCTCCTCAGGGCAATTTTGGCTGAGACAAATGCCTGCTAGACTTGATCCAGCCTAGAGACTCCCGACAGCCAAGGCTGTACCTGCCACAGAAATTGGCTAGGGGCGGGACAGCTAGAATGTGTTTAGGATCTGAATGTACTATGGATATTGAATGTTTCTGTCACCTAATGTTTAAAAAAAAAAAAAGAACCTGTTGCCGTGAAGTCGATTCTGACTCACCATCTATGAGTCAGAATTGACTTGATGGCAATGGGATTCTTTTTTTCTAATGTCGTAAAGCAGACCTAAGTGTATGTTAGAAATGAACATTGGGTATTATAGATTACAGAGAGCATGTAACTCTGCCTTCAAATACGCTGAAAGGGGAACTAGGATTTGCCTGGGAGAAACACAGGCTTTTTATTTACAGAATGGGGCTTAGGTGAAAAACCTGAGCCCCACCTAGATTTGCATTTATTCATACCCCTTCCACTTGGAGGTGTAGGCCTGGTTCCTGGCCTGGCAGTCCCTACTCCTTTGGCAGAACACTCCGTCACCACCTGTGACAAAGCGCTGGCTGGCCCCTCATGAGTCAGAAACTCACAGTCCTATTCAGGGAATAATCTCTCCAGTACACACCCATAGTGGGGTGCAATTTGGCCAGGGATCCACCCAAGTCTCCTCAGGGCAATTTCTGCTGAGACTTGCAGTTTACTGATATAAACCCTCAAGAACTAAAGAATGCCAGGTCAATAAATATGACTCTCATTGAAAGAGGGTTTTGTTTCTGAGTGTGTGTGTGTGTGTGTGTGTGTGTG
>NW_004444066.1:8245429-8246507 GCF_000243295.1 Trichechus manatus latirostris | reverse complement strand
GTCTCTTTGTACTACCATTCCCTGTGATTAAAGTCAATGGAAAACTACAACAACTCAATTCTGACATGACTACTAATGGCCCAGACCCTTCAGGAATGAAGGCTTGGGTCACCCCACCAGGCAAGGAAGCATGACCAGTTGAGGTGCCTCTCAGGGCAAAGGAAATACAGAATGGGTGGTAGAAGAAGGTAGTTCTAAATAACAGTTACAACTACATGTCTAGTTGCAGAAAGGAGGGCTGTAATTGTTATGAGTATTCCTTCCTTGTATGTGTGCATCAAATATTTTTGTTTTCTTCACTTACAAAATAGAAGGTATAAATAGGGCTAGTGTGTTTTCAGCTATAGTCATATTAGTTGTATAATGTTAGGTGCTAGTATAACTGTGTTAATTGTTTTTGTTTAGAGATTGTGTATGGTTTAAGGAGGTATGTACAGGTGCCAAGTTGACAAGGGGTGGACTGTGATGGGTTAAGGTTATGAGACAACTTGGTTGTGCCATGATTCTCAGTGGTCTGGCAATTATGTATTAATGTAGTTTGGCAGTTATGTAATGATGTAGTTATCCTCCATTTTGTGATATAATCTAATCACCTCTATGATGTGATCATTTGTAAGGGGAATTTCCTCAGGGATGTGGCCTGCATCTAATATATATGGACATTCTGGCAAAGTTCATTGGCTTTTGCTCACTCTGGATCTTGCATCTGGCTTATTATCTTCTGACCTCTGGTTCTTGGGACTTGACCCAGTGGCCAGCCATATTGCCTGCTGATCTTGGGATTCATGGGTCTCCACAGCCTATGAGCCAGCAGCCCACCATCTGACCTGCCAGTCAATAGTTCATCAGCTCCTACAGCTATGTGAGTTAGGAGAAGCCTTTACCCTGACACCTGACCCACAAACTTGGGACTTGCCAGCCTCTACAATCTCATGAACCATTTCCTTGAGATAAATCTCTCTCTCTCTCTATATATATATATATACATATACATACACTTCCTTGTTTTTGCATGTCTAGAGAATCTAAGACAACCAATAATTGTGCTAAGCAGTATACATTTATTCATTAACTCATT